>NC_060272.1:121189349-121514779 GCF_021613505.1 Equus quagga
ATGTGTCTCACTGACTGATAATATCACACTTCCACTTGCTCTGCCATCTCAAGGACTCTCATTTCTGCTGTAAGCATGACCTGAATTGAATCAATTTGCCAAATGTTTCTGGAATACTAAGCAACATCATGTCCAACTCTGCAGGCACTAGTTGATTACAGATGACCATGCTGATCTATTTACCTATCTATTTAAATATTTATTTATAAGATTTAAATTAGGTTTGTTCATATAATATCATGTACACCTTTACATTGTGGTAATATAATAAAATATGTTTTTATATTTAGTCAAGTTATTTTGTTTTGTTTATTAAATTTTTACTATAGAAAACATATTCTTTAAAAAGAAACACCAAGCCTGATTGTACACCCTGATTAAAGAATGGATGGCACTATTCATTTACCCATCATGTTATATTCAGTTTATCCATAGCAAATGACTTTCTGTACGCTAGGCTGTGTGTTGCCCTCAGGACATAGATGTTGTGGGGGATCAGAATTTGCCACCCCAGAATGTGTCTCTTTGGCTAGATTACTTTTTAAGAACAAAGGACTAGGAAGAAACTTTGACCTTCCCTCTAACTGCCTAAAAGAACTTAAGATAGAAGGCCTATTCCAGGAGGGAGCTAACACCATAAGATAGCTATAGTATGATATAAACTAGGCATGTTTGAGAGAGAGGAACCTAGCAAGGGCCATTTAATCAAAGTCCTCTCCATCTCTCATTATCTTTGCATGGCATGTCAACATTTGGTTATCAAACATTTGCTTTTCCATCTCCATGTGAATTGACTTCCTCCCCTTTCAAGTCTTAAATCACTACCCTTAACATCCTCCTTTGTTTTTAGCTGAAGATGGCATTTAAGGTGGTGACTTTGGCCATTTCGGCAAGTTACTCAGTTTTCCTGGGTTTCTCTCATGTATACATGTAATTACATTTTGTTTGATTGTCTCCTGTTATTCTGTCTCACGTCAATTTAATTCTTAGAACAGCTAGAAGAACATAGAGGGTAGAGGAATGGTTCTTCCTCCCCTACAAGGTGGACATAACAAATACAGTTCCTCCTTTCTTGTATCTTTGATTTTCGTAGGGAAAGAAGCCTAAAAACAATAATCATAACTAATATCAGTTATGTTAAGTGCTATTATGAGATGAAGGAAAAACAAATGGACCCTCTCACCAGAAGCTAGAGTGAAGAATGAGAGGAAATAAAAGTAGTAGATATCCTCTACAGTTCGCTGGCTACTGAAAACCAGAAATGGAGGTGGTCATGTGGGGAGACAGGATAGAGTGAGAAAAAGACTTGAACTTGATTCTGAGGACATTTAAAGGAAGGGGAGAGAAGAGCCACAAAGGAAACAGAGGTAGAATGGCCATACATTAAGATAACAAGACAGAAAGGTGATAAGGGTTATTTAAGAAAATAAATGTGCTTAGAATAACATCAGTGGATTCATGGAAGATGTACATTGAAAGCGTCCACTACATCAGGAAAATCGATGGCATTAGTGACCTTAATGAGAGTTGGTTTGGTGGAATTAATAAGCATAAACCATAAGGGAGCAGATAGAAGCATAAATAAGAGAAGAGAAGTTAGTGACTCTGAGATGGAGAAGCAAATAGTGTGGCGTCTGGAAAAGAATGTGGGTTAGTTTTTCTGTGCATGGTTTTTCCTTTTTTGCTTTGTATTTTTTTTCTGAATGATTTCATGTAAGTGATGTACTTGCAAACCATATAAATGTTTAATATTCTATTTATTTTAAAACAAGACATTTAATTACTTCAAAAGATAATTTATCTTACCTTAGCTAATACTACTTTGTCTATCAGTAAGCTACTCAGTTTTTGTTAATTTATTAGGCAGAAATAGATAGCTAATTGGATCCTTTAAATATCTAATTACTACTGATAATATAATGATTCCTAGCATTACTGGCTTTATTAATTAGTTTCTTAACTTACATCATTGTGACACTGGTTTACTACAGCAACTTTATAGCACATTTCATTTTCTGGTAGAGCTAAATATGGTAAGAATTCTTTTATATTACTCCTTGGTAATTTTTCTGATTTTATGACTCTCACAATCATATGTGGAGCCCAAGATAACTAAATCACCGTGGACATAAAAACTGACAGACTTCCTTCAAAAATGAAAATGGGAAACTGGATCAGGCGATCTCTTTTTCAATACTTAGGACAAAGGAAAAAAATTGGTCAAAATCAGCTGAAAATACAACATGAACGTGGAGCGAGAGAGGGCTGTGTATAATTTGGGAGTAAAAGCAGACTTAACAATTATAACAGAAATCTAGCATACAAAACTCACAAAATCACCCATAACTCTCAATAAAGAAATTTTCATCGAAATTCCATTCTGCTTGGACATATGTCCTCTCAGGGAAGACGGCCCCTGGTGGCCAAGTGCAACAAGGACAGAGACCAAGAACTGGAGGGCAGGCTTGTGATCTAGACAGATCTTACCGCTTCTTGGGGATGTGCTTTCATGCTTCAAAAGGGCTACTTCTTGGCAACAATAGATTCTAATGCTGTCATGATCCTGTTTCCTCATCCTTTGTCTATCACAAAGAGAAAGAGTCTCTGAGTCTCCAGCTTCAGGCAGGGTATGGACTCTTTGGGATGGGGCAGCTATAAGGACAGAGAAAAACATGTTGCCTGCCTACAATCTACTGTGGAGACCAGATCCTCCCTATGAATCACCCCTTCCACATACTTTTGGAGACTGGCAGATGGAGCTGCCAATCTGGGCATGGAACTCAATGGTAATCAGGGAAATCTCACATTAAATAGTGCATTAAACAACCCTCAACAGTACAAGTTTAGCTTCACACATTTATTCCTAGTATCAGACTTCAACTATTATTAAGTAAGAAAATATTCTCATTTCCACTTTGAATAACGGTGTTCACATCTCTTTCACTCAGTAGTAAAAACTCTGTCTAGGTAGCAAAAGAGAGAAGTCTGACATAAGCTAAGGAATGTGAATGAATAGTATCATTATTACCTGAGAACTAGTGACATTTTATTTATTCAAATGCATCAATTTTGGTGCAGTTTCTGCAATCAGCACGATATTTTCATTGACGCAGTTCACCAGGAAGTGTGTGTGAATTGCTAAGGTAGCAGGTGGTCCTGCAACCATGGAGAGGTCTCGAATCTTTTCCTTAGGTTACACGCTTGACATTTGGATTAGGTTACACACTTGACATTTGGATTTGCTGCTCTCCAACTTGGGGTTGGACAGTACCTTAGTTAAATTTCAACAGGCTTTTGTCCTTTGCTGTCTTGTCCTCCCCTCTGGAGGAGGGGATGATGGAAAAATTTAGGAGATGGACAAGGTTTGGAAACATGTGGCTTCCTGGCCTGTATTAGTCAGGGTTTTCCAGAAACAGAACGAACAGGATGTATACAAACATGGGGAAAGATTTATTTTAAGGAATTGGCTTAGGTGATTATGGAGGCCTGGCAAGTCCAAAATCTACAGAGTAGGCCAGCAGGCTAGAGACCCTAGGGAGAGTTGCTGTTTGATTCCAGAGGCAGTTTGCTGGCAGAATTCCTTTGTATGGATTCACCATGAGTTGCCCCAAGATGTACACTCTGGCATGGAGATTATTTCAAGCTAAAAACAATCAAGGCCCAAAAGACTCAGGAAGAACCTCTGACCTTCCCCCTAACTGTCTATAAAGAATTTAGATAAAGGATCTGTTCAAGGAAGGAGCTGTCACTATAGAGAACTATAGTATAACATGAACTAAGTGTGGTAGACAGGGCGGAACCTAGCAAGGCCTGTTTGATCAACGTCCTCTGTGTATCCCATTGTTTCTGGAAGGCCTAGGAAACATTTGTTTACCAAACATTAACTTTTTTTCTCCTTGTAAATTGTCTCCTTTGTCTTTGAAGTCCTAGACACACTCCTCCCTTCTCCTTAGGCCAGAATGACATACATACCTCATTTTGCCTGACTGTGTTTGGAATTTTTCATGATTCTGTGAATTCCCCATGCTTACATATTAAATTTGATTTTCTCCTGTTAATCTGTTGTACATCATTTTAATTATTTGACCAGCCAGAATAACAAAGAGGGGAAGGGGGAGGTTTCCTTTCCCTGATATCTTCTTATTCTCCAAAGGGTCAGTCTGTTTCTATTAAGGCCTTCAAATGATTGGACATGGCCCACCCATATTATGGACGGTAATCTGCTTTACTCAAAGTCTACTGATTTAAATGTTAAATGCCCATAATTTCATGTAAAAGATACCTTCACAGAAACATCTAGAATAATGTTTGAGCAAATATCTGGATACCGTGGCCTAGCCAAGTTGACACATAAAATTAACTACCACACAGCTCCTCCCTAATTGATGTCTTAATATCTTTCAAAATATTATTCCTCTTCTATTCTTTGATGACTGCTTATGTATTTTCTATATTTTACTTAATTTTCCTTATTTTGTTGGTTTCTGGGTGAGGAAATCCTGAGATCAGGCTCTATTCAGTCACTTTGCCAGAAAAGTCTCTGTAGCTATACCCCATTTTATATCAAGAAGGTAGAAATTTGTATATATTCAAAAATAACGAACATTTCCCTTTTTAGGTTAGCTATTTCTCATGGTCTTACAATGTTATCCTGGGCCTCCTCTCTCTTTTTAAAAATCTAATATTACTGTCAATTCTTCATTCCATCAAGATTTTATTATCATCTATGGCATGAGATGAGATTTTACATTGATTTCTTCCTAGATTGCTAACTAATCATACTAGAACCATTTATCGAAAAAAAATTTCCACCACATTAACATCAGTATATCCTTTATCTTAAGTCTAATTAATACAGATAATATAATTTCAGAGATTATGTTACCCCAGACCTTGGCTTCATAGACTATCCACAACTCTGCTCAAAACAAGCCTAACACATTCTCTTTAGCTTACAGGAAACCACAAAGAGAGGAAGGAAGAGATGGCAGGGACATACAGTCGAAACCAGTTAAAACCAGCTGAAGGCAACATGGCAGTCTGACTTGGCCTGACATAGACCCTGCAGCTCATTATATGCTTATTGTAATACATTACTGTGCTATGTAACACACCCAACAGCGCCATGACAGTTTACAACTGCCACGACAACAGCAGGATATAGCCAAATAAGGAAGGAAAAGAGGTGGCACCCTTGTTCCCCCAAAAAGCCTTCCCAGTTCCCCAAATAACTATGAATATTCACCCCCTTCATTACCTTGACCCCTTATAACATCTGCTTAATCACCCCAGGAGCTGAGATGCTGGTTTGTGAACACAGTTCTCACTTCTCCATCCTTTTGCCATTGTATAAAAGCTTGTGTGTTGAATGCTTAGCTTTGGTTTCACTGCAAATCCATGACACCAAAGAGAAAAGGACCCTTTGTGGAAGAAAGGGCTGATTGTGGTTTCACTGGGGGAAACAAAATTGGTAACAATTATGTGCTTTAATAATCTGTGTACCTAATTTCTCCCTTTATCACACTGTTTTTAGTATTACTGCTATAACCTCACTTCATTTTCTACAATAGATAGCTATGCCAAGAATTCTTCTATTCTTTAACATTATTTGCATTCTTCTTGACTAAATTTATATTTCATTTACAATATAGATCATCAGTTTCATAAAAATCACAGGCTTTTGGGGATGCACAGATAGCTAAATTGCAATGAACATAGTAGTCTGGACAATTCCTTCTAAGATGGAATAGTGCAACTGGATCAAGGAATTTCTCTTCCACAATATCTAAGGTAAAAGAATAGGTGAAAACCAGCAAAAAAAAAAAAAAAACCCACAATAGCAAGCACCAATAATAATAATTAAAAAAGACAAGGGAGTAAGACCTGTCTAATTTTGGGATCAAAGTATATTTTAAAATATGCAACATAGAATTCTGTATTGAATCTTGATTCTGCCAGCAATTATGTGTGACCCTGGGAAATTCACTTAACATCTCTGAGCCTCAGTTTTCTTAAATGTAAAATAAGGTCAAAATATTCCTAGAGTTATTGCAAGTATTAAACACACTAAAACATCTTAAAAGACTTACTAGGCTATTTCCCAGAGTTAGGGCTTAAATATAATAACTATTTTCTTATTTTTTCATAGGGATATATATCAGAGTAGTGAACTCTCCCACCTGCAAAAACATGACAGGCTGAAGAATGGAAATTTGGGAAGTGTTCTGGAGAACACTGAAATAGAGTCACTGCTCACATTGAAGATGTCTGATTTGTATATTCAGTTAGGAAACGGCAGCTTGCAAAAGTATCTGGAAGAGAAGTTAGTCGAGGTGAAACCCATAGTATTAATTTGCTCATTTTAATACTGGCACACTTTGCCTTTCCCTTCATGCTTTACTGAATCGAATTGTTCTATTCCCATATCACAATTGTCTCCTCTCTCTCTCCAGGGTAGAAATTCCCCGAGTGCTCACCTCATTCACTCCTCCTTCACCTGCAGCACCCATTCATACAGCTGTTTCCTGTTCCTTTGTGGTTTCCAGCCACCAATTTCCTTTTACAAGTACAAAGCCATCAATTAAAAGCAAAGTTTGAGTGAAAGTTCTAGGTTTTTCGGAAAGTCCTATATAAGAGACTATTTTTTTTTCCTTCCAATGAAAATTTTAGAACTTAGGGAATGTCCCTGTTACAATGATGTAACAGTCGCTGTAGCTAAAAGGAACTAGAAAGCAGGATTCATTTCACTCTTGAAACATTTACAGAGGAAGAGAGCCACCTATTGGCCAAGACGGGACAAAGACATAGACCAAGTCCGGAGAGCAGGCTTCTTTCTGTTCTAGGCAAAAGTCTGATGTGTTCCACCTACTTCAGAGCTACAAAGAGCTTCTTTCCTGGAAATAACTGACTCCAAAACTTTAAGCTGATTTCCTTAGCTTTTCTATCTTAGAGAGGGGAAACACTCCCAGCTTCAGGCCAGACGTGCCCTCTTTGGGCAATGGACAGCTATGTGGAGAGAAAGGGTCATAATGCGTTTCTTGCCTCCAGGCTGCTCACAATGGCCAGAGCATCCAGAATCACTCGCTTTGCATAAATACATCCTGTAGGACACTTGCAGGCTTAGAGCCTACCATTCTGGGTGTGGAGAAGCAAGGCAAATCAGGAAATCTCTCCTGTTTGAAGGTGCTTTAACTCTTTCTCAAAACTAGGTTGTCAGTTATTTTTTAATTAAAAATTTTTTTTAATTATTATTTTTTTTTTTTAGGAAAATTAGCCCTGAGCAAATATCCGTGCCCATCTTCGTCTATTTTATATGTGGGATGCCTGCCACAGCATGGGTTGATAAGTGGTGAGTAGGTCTGTGCTGGGGACGGACTGGATCGAACCCTGCGCTGCTGAAGAGGAGCAGAGAACTTAATGTCTTGGCCACATGGCCGGCCCCTTGGGAGTTTCTCAGATTCATTCCTACTATGGGATCGTGTTACTTGACTTTATAACTAGAAGAAAATTTTCAATGTCACTTTGAATAATGACTCCACTTGTATCCCTTCCACCTTAACTCAGTAGTAAGAAAGAACAGACACAGAGGAATTTCAGAGAATAAAATTGTCGCCAACGGACAGCCTGTGGAGTATCTATTTGGGTATAAAGGAGAAGTATTAAGGTAATCCAATACTGTAGTTCAGGAAGTTAATCAGGAAGCATGTGTGAACTGCTCAGGTCGCAGGGAGGGGCTTCAATTCAGCCTGGATCTCTCAAATCTCTGCCTCTGGTTACAGACTCACTTTTTTTTTTTTTTTTTTGAGGAAGATTAGCCCTGAGCCCTTTTCTTGCTGAGGAAGACTGGCCTTGAGCTAATATCAGCACCCATCTTCCTCTATTTTATATGTGGGAGCCTACCATAGCATGACTTTACCAAGCGGTGCCATGTCCACACCAGGGATGTGAACCAGTGAACCACGGAGCCGCCCAAGCAGAACGTGGGAACTTAAGGGCTGCGCCACCAGACCCGCCCAGACTCAATCTTTAGATTGCTTCTCTCCAATTCATGGGTTAAAGGGCTCTAATTTACATGTTAAACGATTTTTGTTTTTTGCCTTTCTTTCCTACTCCACTGCTTGTGGGGGACCATTTAGGAGCAGGACAACATGGACTTTTTTTTATTCACCTTTCAAATATTGTGACTCTTTCCACTCTTTGGTTGTTGATTATTATTTTTACTATAACTTTACCCTTTTTTGGTTGTTTTTCATTATATTTTCGGGGTGCAAAAGTTCTACGATTTGGTGTCATACTGTCACCTTACCCTGACAATCTCTATAGCCATATCTTGTTTCATATCCCAGAGTTATTAACTGTTAAATATTAGAAAGTGTCGGAGGACCAAGTGGCAGCCTGGAGGGCTGGGTGAGGGGGAGTGAGTGCTTCTCCCCTGCTGTCCCCGCCGCCTCGTCCAGCAGCTGAGCGCGACGTTACACCCCAAGGCGCCTCTGGTCGAATTGAGAAGGGGCGCCCGGTGCCTACGGACGGGCTGTGAGGGATCACGGCGCAGCACCAGCTCTCCCGAGGGTTTCCGGTGTCAGGAGCGAGTGCGAACGTGGCCATGCCTCCACTCTGCCTGCCAGCAGATTCCTGCGCTGCAGCCAATCAGCGCCCCCGACTTCCAGCGTCCGGCACTGAAACACAGTAAAGACGAGGAGCCCCGCCCACGTACGTACGCCCAAGGACCTAGGAAAGAACCCGGGAGCTCATCTGTGCCTCTCTTTAGACCTTTCCACGTCTCATTCCACTAGGAGGCTGTACCAGACGCAGGACTCTAGCTCAAAAAATCTAAGCAGACGCATGTCTAGAAATGTGAAGACGTTTAAAGTCAGCAACAGCTTGAGAACTTGGAAGGAGAACAGAGATGTGTAAAGCATCCACTGGAACAGTGGCAGGTGCTCAGAAGGTGGAACAATACAAAGGGGCAGCAGTGAGTCAACTGTTTCTCCAGATCCTTCTGATTCAGAGGATGAGAAGATTGAAGTGGATGCTGAGAGCTCAGAGTTCCCCTACGGCGACACGGCCAATTAGCAGTGTCCCCAGGATGGGTGACACTGATAGCACAGCAGCCTGCAGAGTATTGGAAAGGACGAGGGTTACCCTAGTGCCAGCTGCAAACTTCCATTTCAAGTGGCAGAAAAATCTACTCCCTTATACCTATTTAAAAGGGATTCTGTCTACTTTTCCTTAGAACTTGAAGTCAGTGAGTTCAATTGATTCATACCGCACCCTATTGCTATGCAAAACAATCGACACCAATCCTTTGGTCCTGAAGTGGAAGTCAGGGTTCTTTGTCTTCTCACTCTCCTTGCTCTACTGATTTCACGCTGTGGCTGCTTGTGGGTTCATAAATCTCATGTCCACTTCTATCCTTCATTTCTTTTAACAGATTACTTCCAGGAAAGTCATTCTCTTAAATCTCCTTAAGGTTTTGGATCTTTGGTACCTTCAGGATAATCCACCCCTCCAGATTTATATTTCTCTACAAACAGTTGTATAAACAAATATAATCCAAATAGGGTTATTGAGAAGATTAAGATTTTAGAACAGTGGCTGGTCCATGGTTAGCATGCAATAAATTTCAGTGTTATCATTTTTAAATATCATTATTATCCAGATTTAGAGCAGAATCTTTTAGCACCATCCAATTTCCTTTCTCATAATTCTAGATTTCTAGAGGCAATCTTTCCATTGTCTGAGTGGTTGATCAACTAGGTGGAGAGCTCAGGCAAGGGCTGATACCTCCTATCCTGCCAGACAGAGTTAGTGTTCTAGCAACTGAGGGTCTGGTTGCCAGTCTCTGTGAGCTGGTTGGTGAGACTTCCTTCTCTCCTCAGAGCTGATCACAAGTGGATTAAATGAAACAAACATCAGATGGCTGGTCTTGCAAAGCTGAAGGCAGGCCATTGACCCAAGAGTTGGTCTTTGAGCTTCTGGCAGAAGCGGCTATTGTCCTGCGTTTGTGTTGTTCAACAGTGGCCCTCGTTCTTCCCCTCCGCCACACCCTGCTCCCCAACTTTGCTGCACTGAATTTTGCTAACTTAGAATATGTCATTTCATCAGCAGAAAAGTCACTTCTCTTTTTTCACTTTCATGACATTCAGAATTACGTTTGTTTAATTTTTTCCCACAAAGAACTGTCAAGTTTTGCTTTCTAGGAAAGTTGAAATGAGAAACAAAAAGTCTGAAGTCTTGAAAATCGTACAGAAAAATAGCCCAGGCCTTTTGCCGTTCTTTCACTTCTCTTGTTCATGTTAACCTCGGGATGAAACAGAAAGCAATACAGCAGCAGGACGACAGACTGCCCAGGAAAGCACTATGTAAAAAATAAGTTATTGAAATAATTTTTGTTTTCAAATTTTAAAATGAAATATCATGCATAAGTAAAGTAAAGAAGGCGTTTCTCTCTGACATAACAGTCTGGGCCTTACTGCTCTGCATTCTGAGCATGAGACAGAAATGGATGAGCAAAGAAGCCCAACAGTTGAATGAACAACAGACGGTCACTAGTTTCCATAATGTAAGTTTCTACTGGAAGATGTCATCCTTCAATCCCCTGTGCCCAGCTCAGACATTTTGAGCATAACAAGTGTTCAATAGTTTAAGTAAAAAAGTTGAACAATAAAAGCTATAATTGGCAAAATAAAAATTATTTGCCTACTAAAGGTGAAATGATGACAATTTGGTAATTCCGCCACCTCCTTAGAGAAAACGAACTTTTACTCTCAGCACCTGAGGGCTGTTGACTCTTGATACCTGGGGCCTCAGGTCAGGAGAAGAGGAGGTCACCACTGAGAACTCAGGTCCTTCACACACTCTAGGAGCCGGGGCCAGGGCCCTGGAAGATTGATTGTTCCACGAACAAAGAAACAAACCCCTCCTCAGTAGGGGAATTCGAAAGTCCTCAGGATGTGGTGAGCCTGTCCCCAGGGAGTGAGTCCAGGAGAGTTTGGGTTGAGGACACTGTCACTCCAGACGAAAAGTGTTACTAGATGTGATAAATACCTTTTCAGTGAGGTGGTACTGAGAAAATACGATTACCTTGGAATTAGAATCTCCACACCTACATGCACCAGAAAAGGACCAGGATTCCTGCTGGGGGTATTGGCACAGCCTGAGGAGCACTACAGACTGGTTACAAAATGGCGCAAAGAAAGGGCAATGTCTGTATCAGTCCGGACCTTGTGGACCCAGTGAAGTATAACCACGTGGACCTGCATGAATGTATTCTAGAAAGAAGAGAAACATTGGAGAAGCTCATTCACTTGTAATCATCAGTCACAGCTGTGAATAAAACAGTAAATAAAACTCGGTCATTTGTTCTAAAGAGCTTGTTTACCATATGTAGTCTGGTAAGTACCTAACAAAATGCAGAAACCTCTAGGGCTGAGGGAGACACTCTCCATATGTAAAGTAAGGAGGGTAAAATCATAGTCCAAAATCAAGGCCCAATATTGTCCTTCACACAGAGAAGAGCAATTTTGTATATTAAAAAATGCACATGAGTATGTGTGTGTATGAGTGTTTACATACCTGCATACACTTCAGGCTTTAGGACAAAGAACTTTCTCATTTGATTAATGAGTATCCATTTGGACTGGCACATCTGAAGTTTACTGGGAAAATTAAACTTCTATTGCAAAACTATAGTTTGGATTGATGACGTCTTCTTAGACCACATGGAGAATACATAAATGAAAACAAAAAAGGAAGTAAAAGTGTAGAGAAATGTTTAGAAAATGAAAATAATTGTGTTCCCTATTTAATGGCCATGCTTGGAAAGAATGTCATCAGAGAACCTCGGGTCCAAGGTTCAGAGACACCCAGCTCAGCCAGCCAGCAGCACCCTCGTTTTCCCCATGGCCCTCCTGCCCTCTCTGTTGACGGCCCTGGTGGTGATCAGCTATGGTCCTGGTGGAGCTCTGGGCTGTGACCTGCCTCACAGCCACATCCTGGTTAGCAGGAAGAACTTCGTGCTTCTGGGTCAAATGAGGAGAATCTCCTCCATAATCTGTCTGAAGGACAGAAAAGACTTCAGGTTCCCCCAGGACATGGTGGATGGCAGGCAGTTCCAGAAGGTCCAGGCCATGTCTGTCCTCCACGAGATGCTCCAGCAGACCTTCAACCTCTTCCACACAGAGCGCTCCTCTGCTGCCTGGAACACGACCCTCCTGGACGAACTCTGCACTGGACTCCTTCGGCAGCTGGAAGACCTGGACACCTGTTTGGAGCAGGAGATGGGAGAGGAAGAATCTGCCCTGGGAACTGTGGACCCTACACTGGCCGTGAAGAGGTACTTCCGGGGGATCCATCTCTACCTGAAAGAGAAGAACTACAGTGACTGTGCCTGGGAGATTGTCAGAATGGAAATCATGAGATCCTTCTCTTCATCAGCAAACCTGCAGGGAAGATTAGGAATGAATGATGAAGGTCTGAGGTCACCTTGAAATGATTCTTCTTGACTACTGTGCCGTGTCACCCTTGCACCTGTCTTTGGTCATTTCGAAAGTCTCTTATTTCTGCTTTAGTCACAGAACTTATTGAGTTAATTCAGCTAATACTTTGTCAGTTATATTAAGCAAGAATATTTTTAAAATATTTAGCTCCAGGGTCCCTAAGAGATGACTCCTTTGGTATTATTTATTTATTTATTTATTTAATTTCCATTCCTTCTTACATCTATGATATTTATAATATTTAGAAATTATATATATAATTACGTGTTCATCTTTACATTGTATTAAATTTTGCAAAATATATTTACCTTTCCATGTTATTAAATCTGCATTTTGTTTTATTTATTAAATTCTTATTAAAGAAAACTTCTTCAATTTGTTTATTTTAAAATAAAAAGTCCAAACCATCATTTTGTACACAATATGGAGGCATAGAGGGTGAAATTTATTTACTCATGCATTCCATTCATATTATACATATAAATTGAGTATCTAAATGACAAATTGTGTAATTGCTGGCAAGAAATATAGGTGAATAAAGCAAATACACTTCCCACTATGTCAAACTCTTGAGTCTTACAGGGAAGGAGACATAAAAACATCCTAATGTTTATTTTATTTCAATTAAATTAAACACTGCAAAGAGAAGTACAGGAAAATGATGTTCTCACACCAGAAGTTTTAGGTACAAATGATGCTGGAAAGGAAAAACAATATTAGATGTCCTCTCCAAGGTGCCTGGGAGATATATAAGTGCAGAGGTCTTATCAGCAGTTGGGAATATGGGTCTAGAATTTACAAAAATGCCATGGGTGCAGGTACTAATTTGGGATTCCTTACTGTGTATCTGGGCAGGAGGGCATGGGATGGATGTGTCACCTATAATAGAGTGGACGATGAGGAGAGGACCTAAACAGTCCTGCAGACCCTCAACAGTTAAAGGTTGGGCAGAGGAGAGTCTGCAATGAGCACTGAGGCCGAGTGGCCAGTGCAGTTAGAAGGACACGTGGGGACGGACAGGGGAGACTACTGAAGGGAAGACTGTGTTTAAAAGACAGAGTAGCACTTGCAGGGCAGGTGTGGACTGAAGTGTCCCAGTGGACCTGAAAACAGACGCCACTGGGGACCTGAGCAGGATCTGGGTTAGCAGAAATAATGGGACAGAAACCAGATGGGAGTAGGTTGAAAAAGAAACACAAGAACGAGAAGTAGGGATACTGTGCTGAGAAAATTATCTTTGTAAGTGTGCTTGTGAAGTGGAAGAGAGAAAGAAGGTGGTCCCTGGAGGAGATTGTGGGTTAACATACCCATGTGTATTTTTTCTTCGTGTTTTCTGAGAATCATTTTCAAAGAATGGATGAATTGGCACAAAATGTATGAATATTTTTAATATTTGACTTATTTGATTTCTATTACTTATTTAGATATTTCACATAATATATTGCTTATTTGGCTAAAAAGTAATTTATCATTGTTCTAATTAATATCACTTTGTAGTGATTTCAGTGTTAACATATTCGCTTGCTCATTTCAGTTATCTTTTCAATCAAGTTTCATTTTCTTTTATCAGTTACTTCATTTACTCTAGTTTTATGTAGGTCATTTAAATTATTTATTTATAATTTTATAATTTCTAATCATTGACGTAAACCTTTTCTATAAATTATAGCCATATTCTTTTGATGGACACTTGTTTTTAATTTCCCCTGTGTACGAAGAGCTGGACAGTTCCTTGCCTATTTCTCCAGGAGCTGTTTAGGACAGAGAACCAAGCCTCCTCCTAGTACATTCCTTTTTCGATTTTATACATATTCAGTTCCCTTTCTTGTTAACCTGTTTTTACATTAAATTCAATATTCCATTAGCAGATTTTTTCTAATCTATGATATGAGGTGAGAATCTAAATTGCTTTCTGTTAGCGTGCCAGAGAATTTTCCCAGAATATTTTATTGAAATGTTATTTCTTTCCTTATAACAAAGGATACATCTATACCAGAAATCTAATTAATTCTGATAATACAGCTATTTTTGAGATGATTTTCTTTATCTATATGATCACTGCATTTACTCGTGGCTATACTCATGTTCCTATGGATACTTTAAAACTCATTTAATGCTTCTGATTGAGGTGGTTTAGGTAAAGAAGTCCTTTCTATTTTTTTAATATTATTGCTTGCATTACTTCCTGATTAACTTTAGAATTGTTCTAAGGACAAGAGCATTGGCTTCATGAAAAGCATAAACATTTGTGAATACCCAGATGACTAATTATAACAAGGAATGAGCCCTCCAATAAAAATGAATGAAAGAAATTGGATCAGAGAATCTTTTTCCCAAAACTGAAGGCAAAGAACAATTATCAAGTAATATGTAGGAAAAATTACAATACTAGCCACAAAAAAAAAGACCAGGGAGCAAGAGAGTTTAGTGATTGCATAAATTCAAATTTAAGAAGTGTTGATAGAAATCGGTAATATAAAACTTAGGGAATCATCCATAACTCACAATATAGTATTTGGTATTGACCCACCCATTCTGCCCTTTGGTGTACATACATAGGCATAATTTTACTTTCCATTCATTTTGTTGTATTTAATGTGAAAAACTTCTCCTAGCTAGCTCTGTACTGTCACCTTGCCCTGAAAATCTCCGTAGTCATATCCTGTTTAATACCCAGAAGTTATTAACTTGCATGTTCCAAAGTATTGGAGAACCAAGAAGCAGTGGGGCAATGCATAGCTGAGGATGAATGAGCTTCTGCCCCGCTGAGCTGCCAGCTCACCCTGCACAGGTCCTGTCCAGGCTCTGAACTGCAGCTGCCCAAGACATGCGGTCAGCTGGAGAAGAGGACGAGGGGAGATAGGGTCATGGCTGTGGTGGCCATGAGCTTCTGCAGGAGATCACGGTGCAGTGTTAGTGGGAGGCAGCTGAGTTTTGTTGGGCTGCAGGAGCGTGAGTGGGAACATAGCCACACCTCTACCCTCCCCACCTGCCACACCCTCCTCTGCAGAGGTCAGGGTGCCACTGATGTCCAGCCAGGCACAGAAACTCAGTAAACAGAGGGAGCTGCAGCACCGATACGGCCCACATGTCTGTACCAAACAAGCTAGTAAAGAATCCCGTGGCTCATAGCACCTATGTTTAGGTGCTTATGAGTTCTGATTCCACTAGGAGGAGACTGCACCTGTCACATGACGCCCAAGGCTCAATAAACAAAGCATCAAGAACTATGAGAAAGTTGTAAGAGCCAGCAGCAGCTCAAGAATTTGAAATGTAAGAGACTTGGCAAATTCTGGTATATCCAGCTCTTGATGCAGATTAAATAGGAGATGTCAAGTTGGTTACGTTTAAGTTACAAATGTGTTGTTTGGCCAAGTTGGAGGTCTGCTGGTCTGTCCTGTGGAGGATCATGGTGAGCTGCTACATTTATGGTTCTCTGCCTCCAGCTACATTTTAAGGTGAGCTGCAGGATGGCTGATTGGAGGAGGCAGCTGGAACCTGAGATCAGAAATTCAATGAAGGTAGAAAATAAACACTTCATATAATGCAAAATGTATACACCACCCAAATTCAGTTTTTAGAAAACGCTGCTGGTCAAACATAGAAGGAAACATCCTCAGGATGATGAGACTAATTTGTAACAGGTATAAGGAAAGTGATGACCAAATCAACTGCACTGAAAAATGTCTGTCTCAAGGGAATGTCGCCTGCTATGACTGGGACAAATGGGAATTGGAGAGAAAGAACTTATTGTTTCTTTATGTAAGACTGTCCTGGAGAAAGGATGCTCAGATTCTCAGCAATATCTCTGATTCTTGTGGACAGTGATATTCCCAGAATTGGTAAAAAGCTCAGAGTGTGGAGTCAGAGAACCAGAATTCCAAAATGAGGCCCAGAACTTCAGAAAATTATTTAATCTCCCTGTGGCCCTGTTTTCTTCTCTATTCCAGGAGGATAATGAAAGAGCCAACATCAGCCTGGTTTGTTAACAGATATAAAGATCAGAGAAACTCGAGAGTCAAAGACCATAAAGGAATAGAGGAACACATTTTAAGATATTAATTTTAAAAAGTCTGTCCAGCCAAGCATCATAAAAAATTTAAATCACATGAGATTGAAAAATTTTACAACGTATAATAGAGTATTAACATTTTCAATATAGAAAAGGCTCAAGAAAAGTTTAAGAATGCCATAAAAATCTGAGCAAAAGAATATAAAGAGGCAATTTACAGAAGCAGAAATAACTGAGAGGATAATATACATATGCCAAATCATCAGCCTCTCTAGCGATCGTGGATTCTTAAAATAAATGAAATTTCAAATGAAAAATCTGATAAACAACAGCAACAAAAAGATTGCTTAGTGATAGGTAAGGTACAAATGCATCCTCATGCAGAGTTGGTAGAGGCACAAAATTTTCAAACGTTATTGGTGCTTAGTTTTGTAGCATCTATCTAAATCACCAGACCCAGCAAACATAGTAGAGGTGTCTATCTTACAGAAATACTAAGTGAATGCTCAAATTGTTTTATTGTGAAGCATTATTTATATGAAAAGTAATTGAAGTCAACTTAATATGCCATTACAGGTGAATAGTTAAGTAAACTATGATTCCTTCACATTATATTGTGCAGCCACATTAAATTAAACGAGGTAGATCAATGCTCACCAGCAGCCAAGGGTGTTCCTGACATTATCAGTGTTTTCTTGAGTGAAAAAGCAAGTTAACGAATAAGAATGATCACATTGGTGAAACTGATATCCAATTATTCCTAAAGATTAGGATTTGAGGAAATAAAGAGTAGAAATGGGATTATTTGATGTCTTGTTTTCTGGAACCTAAATATCTCTTTATTTACTTCTAAGAATTAGCTATGTATTTAAAATTGATTTTTTACGTTGTTTCCAACATTTCTATTAGATTGAAGCAAAGGATGTTCATCTTAGCTCAGTAGCCCACATGTTGAAACTGGAAATGGGCACTGTCTTTGTACCACGAGGAGAAGATATGGGGGGAGATGGTTTACTGGACTCTTTAAAAGGTAGAACGGACGGCATTGACCACTTAAAACCTTCGGTAGCAGTCAGAATGTTCCACCAATACAGAAAAGAGAGAATGCTAGTGAATGTTTCTCCTTTAATAAATAAAAACTTTGAGATAACTTTATATAAAAGTAATGTTTTGAATCTTGGAAGTTCATTGCCTCTTTAACATATGAGTTTTCTTAGTAGTATGAATGAATAAAACGCATGTCTTGATTTTTTGTTCAGACTCTTCTAGGTCTTGGAGTTGTTTCTGCTCCTCTTGACAGTGATTTGTTTCCTTATAGAGCCTGAGTTTGCATCACAAGAGTCCTCTGATTCAATATCCTGCTCCAAATTTACCTTTAGCTGTTCCGTCAGCTAAGAAATCCTCCAGGGGTCTCTATTCCAATCAGTAGGGAACTCATGGATGAAAATAACATGGAGGGTCTGCTGTGTGCCGTATGGAAGTGACACAGTGAACAAGGTCTTCTGGTACAGACTTAGCAAAGATCTCCTACCTGCAGAGAATATAAACCTAAATCGTAAGTTTTGACATATATATCTCTCCATAAAACCATCACAACAATCAATGTAATGAAGATAACTGTCACTCCCCTCCAAAATTTCTTCATGCACCTTTGTCCTCCCTTCTTCTGTCCCTCTCCAACATGCCCCCAGCCCCCATCAGCCAGCCATTTCCATCCCTATAGAGAAGTATGCATTTGCTAGAATTTTGTGTAAATGGGATAATACCATATGTATTCTTTTTCTTCTTTCATTTCAGCTTCAAAAATTTAAGATTCATTCATACTTTGTCATGCTTCAATAGTTGATTCCTTTTCTTGTTGAATAACCTTCCATTTTATGGATATATGATAATTTATCATTTCACTTGTCGTTTGACAGTTTTTTTCAGTGTTTTGTAGTGCAAATGAAGCTTCTCTGAACCTTTGAGTGTAAGTCTTTATGAGGACGTATGCTTTCATTTCTCTTAGGTACATATCTAAGAGTGGAATGGCTAAATCATATGGAAAGTATATGTTTTATATTTTAGGAAACTCCCAAACCATTTTCCAAAGCGGTTGTACCATTTGACATTCTCACCAGCAAAGGAGACTTGCAATTACACCACATCCTCTCCAGCACTAGTTATGGACAATCTTTTTAGTTTTAACAGTCCCCATAGACAGGAAGCAGTATTTAATTGTGCTTTTAATTTGCATTTCCCTAATGACTAATGATGTTGAGCATCTTTTCATGTCTTTATTTGACATTCACATGTCTTCTTTGGTAAAATATCTCTACAAATCTGTCCAAAAATTTTTTACAGAGAAAGATTTAAAGAATTTAAAGAACTTCCATTCTTCGGTTCCAACTTTTGTCTGAGTCATGATGTGACTCAGGTCACAGGCTAGACAAGAGGCACATCTTTCTTTTCTTTTCTTTTTTTTAATACTTTTTGGTGAGGAAGATTGGCCATGAGCTAGCATCTGTTGCCAATCTTCTTCTTTTTTTTCTCCCCAAAGCCTCAATACGCAGTTGTATATCCTATTTGTAGGTTATTCTAGTTCTTCTATGTGGCGTGGCTTGAGGAGCAGTGCATAAGTCTGTGCCTGGGATCCCAACTGGCAAACCCCTGGCCGCCAAAGCAGAGCCTCCAGACTTAGTCACTTGGCCACAGGGCCAGCCCCAAGAGGCACATCTTACTGTTCCTCCAACAAAAAATGAGTGTTTCCCATCTGTTGTTCCTGCAGAATCTGACATCAGGTACCCTGAGATGCTGGGGGATGCTGGCCAGCTCTAGAGAGCCAGCCCCATGCTGTCTTCCCTGAGATGTCTCTGCAGCATCTTCAGCCCAGGATGTTTGGGATGAGACCCTCTTGGAGAAATTCCACACTGGACTTCATCAGTAGCTGAAACAGCTGGAGATGTATTTGGGACAAGAGAGAGTTTTAGAAGAGAATTTGATGGAAGTGACTGTCTGTGAAGAGTTACTTTCAAGATATTAGCCTTTCCCTGAAGAAGGAAGGATACAAACCCTGTGTTTAAGAAATTGTCACAGTGGAAATCAGCAGGTTCCTTCTCTCTGTAACAAACTGGTACAAAAAAAAAATAAGGAAAAAAGGAAGAGAACCAGGCTGTCACAAAACGGTGACCACATGATTCTTATGAAGCCCAAGTAGTCATGCATTTTCGAAGTTGCTTTATCAACTGAAAACTGAAGCCTAGAATCAACATTGGTGACTTTAAAAGCAGAGAAATATGGATTATGTTCAATGATCAGCATGACAGGTTTGAATTTGTTTTTGCGCATTTATTTTTTACATAGTATTTTTTTAAAGAATAAAATGTTCCCTTTATAATGTATAATTTTATTTTATAAAAATACATGGAATTTCTCAAAAATCATGTTCATGTGTTCAATTTTTACGTCTAAATCAATGGACACACAGACTGTAGGACCGTAGATGTTTTTCCATGTGAGATCTACACCGGAAACAAGGAATACCTGTACTTCCCAGACTGATTCTGGGGTTGAATCTCAGAGAAGTGTCTTCATTCAGGACCAATGGCCACATTAAGTTCTTGGGATGAGGGAGCATCTCCAGGCACGTGACATAAACTCTATATCAAAATATTCTGGCTCTAAGAGAGCTTCAGTCTGTTATCGTCTCTATTTGGGGATAAAAATTGAACTTGCTTAAACGCAAAAATAGATGGTTTATTTTGGCAACCCAAAGTGTGTTAACACCAACTGAGAAGCTTCACTCACACCAGAGATGACGTAGCACAGACTGGACCTTCTCCTGTCACGCTCTGAAAGCTTGGAGAACAGGTGCTGACTACTAGGAAACCTATCAGACTCATCTTAGGCATCTACAAGCAGGCCTTAAAAGTATGTCAATTCATCTGCAGTGCTTTATCACTGCCACACGCACATAAAAATACAAAAAGGGCAAAAACTTATTAAGCAGCAGCAGAAACAGAAATTATTAACGTGGGAGAATTCACTCACTGTCTTTCTTACCTCAGGGACTCTCTCTAAAGAAACTCCTGAAGTCGTCTGAGTCTTTGTCGTGTGTGCTCAGAATAATGCATCACAGGGAAAGAGAAGCAGACCCAGAAAGGACCTAAAACAAGCAATGGAGCTTTCGTATTGGACTGGAGGGAACGTTTTGGGCAAAGAGTTGGGAAGAATGGATCCAGAAAAGTGCTGGTGTGCTCACACATGCCCTAGATAGAGGACCCAGCCCCCAAGAGTGAAGAACGAACTCTCTGTCCTTTTCCTTGAACGAAAATAAAGTGGATTCCCCAGGTTGTTGTTGATTCTTACAAACTAGAGGCTATTTCTTGAAGCACAGTTTATAATTATTATCTGGAGGGAGGTGCGTGTATGTGAACAGTGAGGATGACAGGAAAAGTGGAAGAAACTTTAAGCCTGTTGTGAAGAAGTAAAATTTGCATGGACTGTGAAACTATGGGTTAATATTGAGTTTTCTAAAATTAAAATTCATAGTGAGAGAAAATTTCTTACTGATGACTCGACTTTGACTTAAAGAATATTTTGATTTCTGAGTATTACACTTTCCCACTTAATAAGAAAAAGTAGATGAGTCGATAGTAAATATAACCCTCCTCCCTCAGCCTCCTTGTCCATGCCCCCTAAGCCGTTGACTGGCCCTTGGCTGAAATATGTCAAAGAATGATAAGCTCTCACTTTTATGGTAACAAGTCCAGGGACATGGACCAGTAAAGGGCTGGACATGCTTTTATAGACAAGAAGTGGCAAAGGAGAGGGCAGAGCTTGAGTCATAGACCTGGGGAGCTCCCATTCACTGTGTATCCATCCTGTTCTGATATTGCCTCTTAACTAAACTTATTCCTTTGGTTATATCTATATAAGAAGGATGGAAATATGTGTAGGCAAGTTGTAGTTTTGGATGCATCATTAAACAGCACATCCATCTTAAGCGGGAAATGCTTAGTGTAGGAGAACATCCTGCAGGGAGGATAGGCGGGAGCATGGGGGGATGCTGTCAATGCCACTTGACTGTTCATGTGGTCCACAAATAACCTTGCTTGAAACACTTGTGAGTACTAGGAGAATTTAGGTTAGCTGGTCCAGAAGCCATTCTGTATCATTCATACATGGGTGCCTGTGTGTGTGTTTGTGGGGGTTCATATTTACGTGCCTTTGTTCATGCGTGTGTGTGTTCTTGTGTGTGTATGCAAGTGTTTTCCTGAATTCGGTGGAAGCTATTGGGCTACAGAAGCAAAAATCCTAGTCCTTATCACGTAATAGGGTATAAAAAGCACTTAGAATATTAAAACTTGTCAGCTTTATTTAGCTGTGGTTATGTTGCATGTTCCATTTTTTCTGCCTTTGAAAAATGTTACTCTCTTAAAGCTTGAAGATAACGCACTCTGCTCAGAAAATGGCATGGGGAAGCCATTGTTAAACGGTATTGTTGGTTCTGAATGCTTAAAATCAAGTTGAAATGTTGCAGGTTTGAAAACTTTTGAATGAGAAAATGGACTAAACAACGTAAATCTGAAATATAATACGATTAAAATATTTCTGCTCTGATTATTTGATGATATAGATACATCATTTTTTCCATAGTGTTTGATTTATTTTTGGCTTGTTTTCTTTCTAAGGGGAAAATTTCATAAAGATTCTACCTTAACGCTATTTTCCTGGAAAGTATCTAAACTGGGATTTTCAATTTGAACCAGTAGAGGGCAGAAGAACATTAGTTACTAGAATGCGTTTACTCAATGTATCAACGGTAAGAAAGTAACTCTAGATATTCATATGTCTTAGTACATTTGGTTAAGAAACATAACACCATGCTATGGTCATCCTTAATGAACATAGCTAAGGCTTTTGTTTTTTACCAGCAGTCAGTCATTCAAATAAGCTCCTTAGCGAAGGAAAACCCGAGGACAAAGTTATTAAAATCAGGATGGAAAAAATTCCCTTAAAAAACAATTATATTGGACTGTCTGATGTGGTCAGATTAGATAGAAAATAATAACACAGGCACCGGCCCCATGGCTGAGTGGTTAAGTTCACACACTCCACTCTGGTGGCCCAGGGTTTCACTGGTTCGAATCCTGGGCACGGACATGGCACTGTTCATCAGGCCATGCTGAGGCAGCATCCCACTGGGGGGCTTTGGGGAGAAAAAGGAAGAGGAAAATCTTAAAAAAAAAAAAAAAAAGAAAAGAACACAGAACTGGTATTCGGCTGACATTACCATTTTAAAGCCCATCTTTTCCCCTCTGTTTTGCATTATTTACTTGTTTTAGATTCCCATGAATATATTTGCTATTTAAATAAAATGACACTGAAGATTTTTGTACAAATTGTTTTCAAGTTAGTTACAATCGATAATGTGATCAGTAACATGGATTTTTTTTGTGTGTGTGAGGAAGATTAGCCCTGAGCTAACATCCGTGCCCATCTTCCTCTACTTTATATGTGGGATGCCTGCCACAGTATGGCTTGACAAGTGGTGTGTAGATCCATACCCAGGATCTGAACCAGCGAACCGGGGTCCCCGAAGCACAACGTGCGAACTTAACCACTGAACCACCGGCCAGCCCCAGTAACATGGATTTTTGATCTACCTACCTGGAACAATTCGAAACAACCTATTCATCAGTATTTAACATGAGAAAAATAAACTGGCATCTCAAATATTTTGATGTGATATTTGTAAAAAAAGACATAATATACATCATAACTTTAAAGATTCCAAATTAATGAGAAATAAACAAATACATGTAAATAATATCAAGCATGTTTCTTGCAAGCAAGAGAATATTCTGTTAAACCAGAATATTATTTATAAAAATTAGATAAAAGGCAACTATGCCTATTTTCCCCTCTAGTATTTAATATTGCAGTAGAACAATAAACTAAAAAGTTGTAAAACAAACAAGAGGAGTCAAAATTATTGTAATATGTAGATAATGTGGTTCCTTCAGGTACAAGTGCAACTCCCTTTGTGCCCTCCTAACAAGTGTCCCACCATAAACCTAACCACTCTCGCTTCCTCTGTCACCATAGACTGGTTTTGCCAGTTTCTGAACTTCCTGTAAATGAAAACACACTTCAGGTACTTTAGAATATCTAGCTTTTCAATCAGTAATATGTCTGTGAAATGATCCTTATTGTTTCTTGTATCAATAGTTCATTATTTTCATTGGTATGTATTGTTTTGTTTTTTTGTTTTGGTGAGGAAGATTGTTGCTGAGCTAACATCTGTGCCAATCTTCTTCCATTTTGGCACGCTGCCACAGCATGGCTTGATGAGTGATGTGTAGGTCCAAGCCTGGGATCCGAACCCATTAACCCCAGGCCACCAAAGCAAAGCATGCAGAACTTTAACCACTATGCCAATGGGCCGGCCCCTGTACTGTTGTTTTTTGAGTAGATCAAAATACATGTGTCAATTCTAGTATTAACGTACTTTTTCTTTATTTCTTTGGCATAGGTGGGGGCTACTATGATTAAACCTTCTGTGAGCATGCTTGGACGTTTCTTTTGGTGGACCTAAGCAACAATTTCTTTTGGATATATACCCAGGAGTAGAATGGCTTTGTCATGGGGTTTGTGTGTACATGTTTACCTTTATAGACACTGCCAAACCCTTTCCAAAAATTTTAATAATTTACACTCCCATTGTCACCAAATGTATGTCAGTCTTTTTAGTTTTTTAGTTTAATCTTTTTAGTTTTAACCATTCTTGTGCGTGTGTTATGGAATGACACTTTGGTTTTAATTTGCATCCCATGAGCAGTAATGATGTGGAACACTTTTTTTCAAGGTTTACTGATCATTTGGATATCCTCTTTTGTGAGGTATCTGTTCAAATTTTTGACTGCTTTTAATTGGACTCTTTCTCATTGACACTAAAATACGTATCTTAAAAGATATGCAAGAAAGCTACAGATGTAAATAGGCTGAAGAGGCAAGTGAGTTCATAACCTCCTGAATCTCTCACCCTGGTTAGTCTGACAGCATCACAGTGGACTTTGGTACCCCGTGAGACCCTCTGATCCATCCAAAATGCCTCCTTAGTAGAGCTTTGCTTTAGATTCATACTCCCTGCCTGTAGGTGGGAGATCTTGGCTAATTCTGTACAAGAATTCTCAATGTCTTTCTTCCATGCATTGTGTCCCAGAAGTTCTTCCTTCATGTTAATTTCATCAGAGCTTCCCTTCTGATAGGGATAGAGACAGATGCAGAGATTTCTGCTATAACTTATTCAGCAATTGCTGGATCAACTAAAAATAGGTTTGGAACAGGATACTGAGTTAGAGTAGTCCTTTTTAAGTGCAAATATTTGCTCAAAAGAGAAAATAAGTCAATACCAAGAAGTGCAGAAACATAGATCCAAGATCTAGAATAGTGCTGAAGAGAAAAATCAGGATGGGCTTTATTCATCCATAAACCATTATGAAAAACCATACAGTAAAGACGATGTCAGTCAGCATCCAGGAATCAGAACTATATTCTTAGAGTTAAAGCAATATTTTTATTCATTAAATGAGAAATCACTAAAGTTCTCTTATTTGTGTATTAGCAGGAAAATAAGATTGTTATCCAAAATTCCGTCGGTTCCACCTTCAGCTTTCAATAGCGTCCAGTGTCGTGGTCCCTCCACACTGTCTCTGAGGATACAAAGGAGGAGTCATCTTCCAGTACCCACCACAGAGAGACTGCACTAAGACAAGCTCCTTTTCCTTCAGAAAAATAGAAATATTGGACACAATTTAAAAGAGTCCATTTTAAACACATAGCTAAGAAGAAAAAAAAGGTAAAGATACCCAGTTTCCAGAAACTAAAAGGGAGTTTAAAGATCTCATTTCTACCCTCCATCTCCTCAAATCCTCCTATTCAGGAATAGTGAGACTTCAGTTTTCACCAGTGTAACCATTCTTACTCCTTAACTTGCTTTTTCACTCAACAACACTCAATGTATTTCGGACAAGCTCGGATGCAGGTGAACATTCTTTACCTAAATGAATTTAATGGCTGCATAGTAGCCTGTAATATGAAGGGACCATTGTTTACTTAACCCGTCCTCTATAACAGTGCACTAATTAAACTACAGTTATCCTTTATATAAATAAAGCTGCAATAAGTAAATTTGTGTACACATTTGGGCAGGTATATGGACAGAGTATTTCCGTAATATAACTACCTAGGACTGTATTTGCTGGGTCCAGTGGTTTAAAAATTTTGGTAGATTTTACAAAATTAACCACTGGTGTTTGAAAACTTTACACTTCAGCTGTGTATATGTGTGTGCTCTTACCCCACTATCACCAAGTCATCTCGTTGTTTATCAGATTTTTCACTTATATGAAAAATCCATGATCACTAGGAAGGCTGATTATTAGGCATATGTACATTATCTACTTGTAGCTATTTCTGCTTTTGTAAATTGACTTTGTATTCTTGCTCATATTGCTATTGGGTTATTAAACTTTTTTGAGCTCTTTTATATTGAAAATATTAATACTCAATTATATGTTTAAGATTATTTCCTTATGTATTTAAATTTTCTTGATAGTTCTTTACTGGACAGACTTGTTAAAAATTCATGTATTATAATGTGTTGTTGTTTTCATTTCTGGGCTTGGGTCTCACATCACTCAGGAATAGCTTTCCCATTTGAGGGTTTTAAAACTTTTTACATACACATTTTTCTAACATTTAATAGGTTTGTTTTTGTTTCATATATTTATAACCATAGCTGTTCAGTGATTTAGTGACTTTTATTACCCTCACTTAACAGCTGGATGGCCTGAGACCTAGAGAGACAGAGTAACATGCTCATGGCCATAAAGTATGGCAAAGCCGGTATTGAAACCCAGGTGATATGCCTTCAAAGCCCACTCTCTTATTTCCTCTTATTCCTTATACATCATATTTCATTTTATGTATTGTGGGAGATTTGGAATCTAATTTTTTCCCCCAGATAGCCTATTTTCCCAACAACATTTATTGAATCAGTCAACCTTTCCCCTTTGTTTCAAAAACAATCATTACTCAATCATCGGTTCTCATATATACATAAGTATATGCCAGGGATCTTAAAGCAATTTTATTTGTATATTTTTGTGCCAGTATACACTTTAAAAAGTCGTATTTTTAAAGTTATCTTTCTCTTTAAATAAACAGTTATATATGTCCCTACATAAAATATGCTTTTGCAAGGGCATATGAAAATAGAATTCAAATTGTTTTTAGAATCCATCTTTCCCAGGCTTTTCCATCTGGATTCTGCTCACCCCGTCCTGCACCCTATTCCTCCATGCCCTGCATGGTAGAACCCCTCACAATATTTCCCCCTTACCCCTCTCTTTCTAAATCCCCAGAAATGCTCTTCAAACCATCTCTGATGCACAGAGAGTTTGCCCTTTTTTGATCCCTGCCACTGTTTCACTAGGTCCATTCTTCTATCCATCTCCTAATTGTTTTCTTCCTTTCTATTACAAACATTGCTCTATATTTTTCTGGAGATCATTCCATTTCTGCATCACTGTCTACACTTTTTATATACATCTAATGCAGCATGGTAAAAGAGTCCTAAACCAAGCAGAGATGCACAATCTTCCTTAGAGGATACCTAAGAGGGAAAGGCTGTAAAGACTCATTCGTTTTTTATTCTGCTCCTGTTAATATTTCAATGCATATGAATTTGTATACAGCTTGTATCACATATTTAAATAAACAAATAAAATGAGGACTTGGAGCTGATGAGGAAGGACGGTATAGGAGGTCTACTGATGATTCTGACTCACAGCTGCCATTGAATGGTGATGCTCAGGGTGCTTAAGGTGATTCTGGCAGTTGTTCTGGAAGGCAGGATCCTGGTCCCATTCCCTTCAGAGGACGTGGCCTGTGCCCCCATTTATGGTTTGATCTCTACTCTTAACAGATCCTGTGAATGCCATTTTCAGTAGTACTTCATGATTAAGTGTGGGTAGCAGAGAAAGTCAACATTCACCCCTACATGGAGAGACCTTGAGTATCCTTCTTTACTTCTAATTTTCCTTAAATTTTCATCGCTTTTTTTTTCTGAGGAAGATTTGCCCTGAGCTAACATCTGTTGCCAATCTTCCTCTATTTTGTGTGTGAGTCGCCACCACAGCATGGCTGCCAACAAGTGGTGTAGGTCTGCGTCCAGGAACTGAACCCAGGCCACTGAAGCAGAGCACACTGAACTTAACCACTAGGCCAGGGGGCTGGCCCCTTAGCAAGTTTTTTAATGAAAAGAAAGCCTCACCTCATTTCCACACTGACATCCTCCCAGAGACTGTATTCTTTTGCTTTTGTATTGAGGCTTATTCCTTGGAAGATTCTCTTAATTTCCAGGCTTGGTTCCTCACTGTTCAGGAGGGGGGGGTCTCTTCTTCCCTCTCTCCCACCCTTAATACATCTCCAGCTGTCCACCTGCTGCTGAGGCCCAGTGCCGAATTTCCCCATCTGGGTCTCATCCCAAATAGCACAAGACCCTCTGTGCTGCTGAAAATCTGCTGGTGTGCTCAGGGACACAGTGGCCTGGCCTTTTTTCAGCAGCTGGCTGTCTTCCATCAGCCTCTGAGGGCATCTGAAGTCTTTCCTATTCTCCAGGCATGACAGAAGCAAAATTCTCATTTGGTACAGAAGCTTTGAGATCTCTTTCTTGACCAGATTATAACCCTGAGTCCAAGCCCGGCTCAGCAAGCAAGTAGGGCTGGAGCAGAGTTAGGACTCCAGTTAGGGGTATATCTATTTCTTCAAAACATGTTTTTATTAGGTATGGGTTTTAGTTTACTGGATGTATATCCAGGATGTGATATCATCTGAATTGTCTAAACATGTTTATATAATATATTTTCTATTTTTTATTATGTCCTGAAGATGCCTAGCTTGGGCCTAACTGGTACTGCTCTTAGATTCATACCAGTGTGAGCTTGTGTTGGGAATCTTAGAGGGGGCTCACAGGGATCCAGTTGCATATGATGACAAGGAATATCCTAAGAAGAGCCCATCCTGAGGAAGAAGAGAGTTATATCTACAACCTCGTCTAATCACAATAACTCCGCTTGGGAGCAGAAGGTCAGCTTTGATAAAGCCATGTGGTATAACACCAGGATCACCCTTGGCCCAACCCTTACAACCATGTTCCTGAAGGCTGTGAAAGAGAAGAACAACTGGTAGTTTTTGATTGTTTTCATTTAATTTTTTCATATTTATTATTTTTTTTCTTTTTACCTTTTGACCCCCTCCACCCATTTCTCCTACCCCCACGCTTCACTTCTGGCAACCACCAATCTGTTCTCTGTATCTATGAGCTTGCTTTTTTTGTTTTTTTAGATCTTTTTATTTATTTTTATTTTTAATATGTCTGGCATTCGTTGCACAAGACAGTACATAACAATCTGAGAGAGATGCTTTAGGGAAGAAATCTTTCTTCGGGAAATTTACTCTCTGCCCCATGTATGTATAACGTCATACGTAGTTTTTGATGTCCAAGACCTCAGATATGGACCCAAGTTCCCTAAGGAACTTTGTGCCTAGAACTTATAGCATAAACCTGCTGGTGAAATCTCTAACACTCTTTTTCCACAGGACTCTTGAACTTACATCTTTGAGAAAATTTCCATGTAGAGTGCTACAACTGAAACTCTGAACTGTCCAAATTCCTCTCCTGGCCCTTCTAATTTCAACCCATAGTAGAAATACACTTAACCAGAGGCATTTGGGGGATATTTTTGTTACTTTATTTATTTGAGCTCCTGAACCCTATCCCGCCAGCAAAGAATGTGTCCTCTTTCCCCTCCTCCGCTACTAGACACAAATGGGTCCTTTAAGGTATTTTTCCTATAATCCCATAATTTGCTCTGGGAATATCCTTACTTCCTTTTAGTTCCACCCAGCCTCTTTCTCCTCCACTTACCCCTCCCTCATAAGAAGTGAGAATAGATTAGGAGCTGCTACTAAAAAAACGTCTGCGCTACTGAATAATACACCAGATAACAATTCAATTCTTAAGGCTCTCAAATTAACTCCATTTTTATCAGATTGATAACCACCTTCTTCATCTGACATGAACAGAAATGAATTTCTGTTATTTGGAATAATTAAATTTCTCCCCCAGGGATCGCTGCCTTATTTAGTATAAGGTATATATTGAAACTTAACTTGGAATAAATTTCACTAAAACAATGTGCACTTAGCTTTCTTATGTAGAAAAAATTACATGATTTATGGGTCAAGGGAGCCCTACTCTTTGGTCTACTCAAACCTCACTCCACTGTCCCAAGAAGTACACATCTCCACCTTCAGTGACGAAACCTTGGTTGAACAGGTTTCCACAATTCAAAGAAGCTGGGATTCTTCTTGCACTGAAAGTAAATCCATGGACTGTTTCTGTGTTATGATTTCTTCTTTGCAAACTTGCAATGTGACTCTGGCTACTTACCTCTAAACACTCACTACATGCTGGCTATCTTCTCCAAACCCATAATGTTTCAAGCATACAATCCAAAGGAATGAGGAAAACTGCCATCAATCTTTACTAAAATCTAGTAGATAAACCAATCCAGTGGCCACCCATTTTGGACAATAACAAGATAAGCGGTCTTTTGAATAAAACAGTAGGAAGAGTGTTACAGTTTGTAGAATTATAAAATCGAGCCATTTAGACTATTTGCATGTATCATTTTCATAATCTTTCCAATATATTGTTTTTAATAAACTGAACCAAAAATAGATCCTATTGGAACCACCCAAGTTGGTGCCAGGGGTTTCTACATAACTTGGCAGTTGAAAGCATGACTAACCATCATCAGGCTGAGAGGAACCAAAGGCCCATAAAGAGTGGGCTCAGGAAAGGATTTTCTGAGATGACCAGAACAACCAGAAGAGAGGCTCCCACTTGGACTTCTGCCCTACACATCCTTATTTTATTGCGCCCATACAGGGATAAAAACCACCCTTTCATCAGAGAAAGATAGATGCTTTGAGTTTTACTCCAAGATGTAGCTTTTCCAAATGGTCCATCTGGGAAGAATAAACTGAAAAACAAAAATAGGAACTTAACCTCTTAGTAGACATATCTAAACGAGACTTCCTCGTCTACATGTAGAAGTGACCATGACAATATGGTAATGATATAGCCCTTCTTTCTTTTAATGCTGGATTTTTTTTTTTTGAGGAAGATTAGCCCTGAGCTAACATTTGTCCCCATTTTCCTCTACTTTATATGTGGGTTGGCTGCCACAGCACGGCTTGATAAGCGGTGTGTAGGTCTGCCCAGGGATCTGAATAGGCGAACCCTAGGCCACCGAAGCGAACGCATGAACTTAACTGCTGTGCCACCGGGGCCAGCCCCTAATGCTGCATTTTTAATTTCTTTATTCATCCAATACTTAGATTGCCCCTGTTGTGTGCTGAAGAATGTTCCCTACCATGAAGTAGGCCATACCCTAGTTGGAAGAAAGAGAAGTAATCTGTTACTTGTGTACAATGTGTTTTATGACATGACAAGAGTTGTGTTCTGGAGGAGCAAATAGATTCAGACAAATTAGACATAAGGGCTTTTTGTGAAGGGAACATTTTTTAGTGAGTCACGAATAGCAAGAGAGAGATATTAACACACATTAGGAAGAGAATATGTACCTGGCTAAGGAAATAGCGTGTGAGTTTGGGTTTTTCTAAGGCTATTAATGGAAAATCTGCTATTGGAAGTCAGGTGCCAAGAAAGCAGACTCTGAGACAAAAATTAGCATGTAAGAAGTTTATTAGGGAGTGTTATGGGATCAACACTTACGGGAAGAGAAGGCAAGAGGATTGAGCAGAGGGAAAGCTGAGCTGCAAGGCAGTCACAAAGTGGCCTTGGTCAATTACAGGGAGGCCTCTGAAGCTGGCATGACCCTTCAGAGGTGGAGTGAGAAGTCTGAGTCTTTACATTTCCACACCACCCAGTCACTGGATACAGGCAGACCCCAGGAAGGGGGAAAACGGGCTCAATGACTCATTTCAGCAATTCCAAGAATGACCCTAAAATCTCTTTATTTACCAAACACCTATACTTGTCAATAGAGATTACTGGATCAGTTTTCCATCTTTCACCTTAGAATCCTCTATTTTTTAGAGGTGTGTCTCCTCTGTGTCCACAACATATTCTTTGTCCAATCAGTTATTGATACAGTTGTAGTTTTGATTTCATTCAACCACTGGCACGAGGACCAGAAACCCTTTCAGAAAGAAACTTGGTTTGGACCATTTTCCTTAAAAGGCAGTTATTGTCACGGGGTGCACTGGGGTGTTGTGGTCTCTACACACAGCTTCTTTAAGAAGGAAAGAGACCATCGAATCTGTTGCTGTGAAAAGGCAGCGATAGAAAAAAACTATCCTTACCAACTCTCTCCCATTTAACGTACTTAGTTCTCTCCAGCTATCGTGGGAAAATATGAGAATATGAGACCATTAACGTCAAGGAGACCATGGCTTCATCTGTTAAGTCTACTAAGGTTATCAAGAAATGGGGTGTGGTTTATAATGTGTAGTCACATGACCAGCAGCATCAGCATCATCTAGGAACTGTTAGAAATGCAAATACTCAGGCCCCACTGCAGACCTATTGGATCAGAAACATTGGGGGTGAAGCCATGTGATCTGTGTTTTAACAAGCCCTCTAGAGGATTCTGATGCATGCTGGAGGTGAGGCTTAATTTACTACAGATGATAAGCATCCCAAGCCAAATCCACAAGGGGCCATGTTTGTTGTTCTTTTTTTAAATTTCAGAAATAAAATTATTTAATTTTTTCCTGGTTATAAAATGAATCCATATTCATGGGAGAAATATTTAATCCAAAAGGTGTAAGAGAATGGAAATTCTATCATCCAGATGGTACTACAGTGAACATTTTAGTGCATTTCTTTTAAGACATTTTTCATGCATATTTTATTTGTAGAAAATACAGTGATGCTACACTTGTTATTTCGTAACCTGTTTTTGATTTAATAATCTACGTAGCTCAGTGCGTGTAGTTGCCAGAAGGATAACTCAGATGACCCAGCCAGCAAGGACAAACGAACTTATCTTTACTCTGAGCCCACTACTAGCAGGATGTCTAGCCTTTTAAAGTGTTTCTCTTCCTCAATATCTCCAAGTTTAGAACTCTGGTTTTAAAGTTTTAAGAGGGCATATATTTAGAAGCAAGCAATTTTTATCTTGTGATACGCAGTTAAAACAGTCATATAAGCAGGATGTCAACTTAAAGCTAAATGGGGAAACGTTAGCATGTAAAGTATTGGTTTTTAGCTTCTAAATATGAATATTATTTCTGTTCTAAGTTTCCACTGGCAGCTCCTCATACTGTTCTCAGTTCTTAGTAAAGAAATGTCCACGGGTAGAAAATGTCCTTTCTTTAATTCAAAACTGCAGAGAATATGTGAACTTGAAATAAGGAAAGCCAGGAGCAAATTTTTATCACTAACGTTACCATTATTATTTCACGGTAGTGTTGCACAATGTTGTTCAGGTTTGTGGCGTCTAGAACACCTGTGTAGGCTTCGAGTCAGGCAGACTTGGGAGGGAATCGTTGCTCTGGCACTTGCTGGCTCTGTGGCTTGCTTGCTGTGCTGCTCTGAGCAAGTTACTTCACCTTTAAAACCTTGTTCTCCTCGCCTGAGAAAAGAAGAGAATAATGAACTATCTCGCCAGATTAATTTGAGAATTGAATGATGTGTTAAATGAAGGATTTGGTTTTGAAAAGTCCCTGGTTTAAAGAAAACAACAAAAATTCTAGAGACCGTGAGAAGCAAATGACCTGTATTTGCAGTTGTGTGGGGTAAATATTTTTCCTCTCTCCACTTCGCAACCTCTATGTGAACTTAAAGTTAAGTAGGCCAACTCCTGAGCTGAACTGTGAAGTTGACAGACTTCCTCCTGACTGGCCGGCCCCTGCTCCCCTGCCCCTTCCATTATTGCAGCGGACCTTGCCTCACTCTCAGGATCCTATTCAGTTCCTCCTCGTCCTTTTCGAGTGAAATCTGGCAGCATTCAGCTGATAGTTAACACACTTAACCAATTAAACTGAAATGCAATACGTTTTGTTTCTCAGCAAGCTTTTACATTCAGTGATAACTTTTATCTCAAGTTATCCAACGAATCTGAAGCAGAACATGACATAAAGTAGAAGTAGCCCCAGATTTTTGGGATCATGGCTCTGCTTCTTACACTGGGCAAAAGTCACTGTGACTATGGGAAAGTCATCAAGTCTCAGTGAGCTTCAGTTTCTCTGGCCCCACGTTTGTTTCATGATGATTTCTGGGAGCTCCCAGCTGGAAGAGCTGGATTTCTTCATCACCAGCATCTCCCAGAAACAGGAACCCCCTCCCTTGGCATGGGCATTCTTCTGTCTAGCCCTCCTCTTCCCGGCCACCCAACCAAGGGTAGGCTGGCTCAGTCCTGTTTCTTCTAACCCTCACCTAGCACTTCCTTTTACCAGAAAGACTCCTTCATGCACATTTCTGATAACTACGATTTGTTAGATACTTTTTTTTGGAGGAAGATTAGCCCTGAGCTAATATCTGCCACCAATCCTCCTCTTTTTGCTGAGGAAGACTGGCCCTGAGCTAACATCCGTGCCCATCTTCCTCTACTTTATATGTGGGACACCTACCACAGCATGGCTTGCCAAGTGGTACCATGTCCGCACCCGGGATCCGAACTAGCGAACCCTGAGCTGCCAAAGCGGAATGTGCGAACTTAACTGCTGCGCCACTGGGCCAGCCCCCTGTTAGATACATTTTGATTTATTATTTTAATTTGTAACATTCACATGATTAAAAATTAAAATATAAAAATTTACTATAAAACCTCTCTGACCCTGTCTTTCTCATTTAGTCTCTTCTCTTTCACCCCAAATACAAGAAATCATTTAAATTTATTTCTTATATGTTCTCTGTTTATTCACAAACAGGATCAAATATAAAACTTATTTTACACTGTAATCTCAAATATAGCATTTTATACACACTGTTCTGCACCTTGCCTATCTGTTTACTCTTTTACTTTATTGTTTACTTTACGGGAAGAGAACCCTCATTCTTTTCTCCAGCTGAATAGTATTCCTTTGTGTGAATACACCTCAAATGTCTCTAATTAGAAGAATTTAGGTGGTTTCCTGTCTTTGGGTAGCGTAATGCTGCAATGAATTATATTGTTTGTAAGTCATTTCACACATGTGCAGGCATTTTTATAGGATACATTTCCAGACGTAGAATTGATGGATCAAAGACTATCACAACTGTAATTTTGATAGATATCACCAGATTGCCTCTACAGTGATTGTACCAATTTCTAATGCTGTGACAAATTATAAGACCATCCCTCCCCAAAGTCTCTACAAGAGTGTTTTTATGTCAGACTTTGGGATTTCACCTGATAGGTTATAAATGGCATGTTATTCACTTTTAATTTGTATTTTTTATTATTATGAGTGAGGTTGAAACTCTTTTCATGTATTTTCTTTTTCCTCTGCAAACTTCTCATTCATATCCTTTGGCCATATTTCTATTGTGTAATAAATATTCAGTGTGTAATGATATTTTCAAATCTTGCAATGCAAATTATTCCTATCATTTCTACCAATTTCTGGCAAATAAAGAAATCATTGGAATGGATGTTCTTTGTAAAGAAAAATATTATTACAATGGAGACATATATTTCATTCTATCTACTCGGCCAATTTTATGAAAATATACTCATTTGAAGAACAAGCTATGAAATATTAATGAATCTATTTTAACTCACAAAGATTTGAGTTGGATAGAAAATATAAAGTGAAATTATGAAATGAAAACAATTGTAGTCAATATGTATAATCTTAAAGCACAGACAAATATATATATACACATACACATACACACAAAACCAAAACAATATAACCATTTTATGACAAAAAGAAATAAAAATGTCTGGAGAAGTCCTCCCACCTACCCTATCATTTTAACGCCTGCGGTTGGCTCCTGCTCCACATGGTTCAAGGGTCCATTCCTTGTGTGCTCAGCTTTCCTGTGAGTTGGAACACAAAGAACAGACACCGGTTGATTTCTACTTGGACAATGGTCCTGGCACAGCTGCTGTATTCCTGGTTTTCCAGGTAATCACGGATCCTTCGGAAGTACATTTTAACCTGTAGCCTAAGGTTCTCACTACCCAGTGGGCCACATTTCTGCTCTGCTTCCAGTCCCATGAGCGCTTCTAGGTATTCCAGCTGTTGATGAAGTTCGATGAGGAACGTCTCCATGTGGCTTTCCTCCCAAGCATCCAGAGGAATATTGGCCCTGAAGAGGTTGAAGATCTGCTGAAGCATCTCATGAAGAATGGCCAGTGTGTGCCTTTTCTGGTACTGGTGTGGATTCACAGACTTCTGGGGAAGCAGGAAGTTTCTCCTGTGTGATAGACACTGATGAATTGCTGAGGGTTGCAATCTATTCAAGAGTTTTAAACTCTCTCTGTTCACTCTTCTTTGTTGGAAGAGAACTAGTTTCAGTTCTAGGGAGAAAATAGTGGAAGAGGCAAGCAGTACCAACATAATCTCAAAGAATTGCTTGTTTATCATGGCTAAGATCAAATACGCCACTTATCTTTGTACACACTTAGTAAAGCTCTAACTCTAGTGAATGTTTGCCTTTCATGCATCTCAGATTGTTCTGGAAGGTGTTCTCCTTTGTTGGTTTTGTTTTCTATTGCTGTCATTTCTCCAAGTTTATGCGTTAGGCTTTCTGGTTCCCTATTCATAGTGTTCATGGGCCAATTCTTCACTTTCCCCATTGTGTTGGCTGTTTGAGGAAGTAACCAAAAGAACTTGTTTCATTGTATGCATTCTTTGAGACAATTACAGACTAGTCATCCCATATGACCTTCTATTACTCTCTTTGTTTATTACGTACAAAGTTTCACTCAACACAACATGCTTTCTAAATATTTAGTCAAGCTTAATAAATTTCTTTTATTGAGAGTAAGGTGTCTTTGTTTCTTTTAAAGAGTAGTCTTTCACAAAGTAATATTTATCAGAGGCTTAGCAGAACCTGTAAGGCACTCAGGGGCAAAAGTTAAAATACATTCAGACTACTAAATTTAACACTTCAAGTAAAGCTGTAAATTTGCCCAAAGCTTGAGCAAATTGATCTTAAAATATGTATCAGCAATCTTAAGTTGTTTTATATCTTATCCAAGCAATATAATATCTAAGATTCTAGCCTATGGAAGTAAAGCGAAAGAAAAAAAAATTAGCAAAAGAAGGTTGTTATAAAATTATTGCAATTGTAGAATATTAGAGACAGCCCATAGGTCCAACAATAGGGGAATGGTTAAACAAATGTTGGTAAATCCCTGTAATGAAATGCTTTATAACCGTTATAAATGATAACATTATATGAGAAGAGATTGGGGGCAGTTGGTTAGTCTATATTCCTTAGGATACCAATAACTATGGTACATCAGTGTGATTATCTTTACATCAATAATGCCTCTTGAATTACAAATATCCAGTTCCATATTCTAAGTCCTCCTGAACAAGCCCCTAATCTACCTTTTCCATCTTATCTCCCACTGTTGCTCTAAATATAGTGTGAGCGAAACTGAATTCCAGACAAAGTTAATGACATTATTTCCTTACTACAGCTAGCACTATGTGTGTATTTACCGATGATGTTCTCTCTCTCTGAACCATCACCTATGGCCTCCTTCACCCCAAGTACCTGTGTGTCTCGGGTCTAAGGATTACTTCTCCTTTAGGGCCTGGATCTCCCCCTCAAGGAGCTATAATCTCTCTGGATCCTCACAGCAGTTTGTACCTCCTTCGAGACACTTTTCTTGTTCTCTCTTATATATGGCTGTTGATTTACCTGTCTTACAACCTTTCAACAGTAAAGAGGTTTAACTCTTAAGAGTGTGGAATAAACACTCATCATTTTTCCTGTCTATACAACTGTAGTAGGAGCTTAATAAACATGTGTTGCTTTGGAGTGAATCAATGTGCTCTACCACAAAGTAATACAAGATGTCACGTCTTATCTTTGACCATTTCTCTGCAGGCAGTTGGTGGGTGAAATCCTAATTATTGAAAACAGACACTCTGTAAACACGTATGGTCTCATTATCTACCGGCTCAGCTCTATGTTGGTGTCGCTTAGTCTGCTATTAAATTGAAAGAAACTGAGTCAGCGTGCTCCATGGAGGAGTCTTGTCCTGTACGAAAGTTCAACTGCATTCATCAAAAAGTTTCTAACATTTTGGGTATTGCAGAATTGGAACTTTCAGATCCATAAGAGTCAAACTACAGAAATCTCTTATCTGAGCTAACAAGGAATAGACTTGAAGCTGATGTCAAAGAGTGGGAATTGGGAAGAAAAGAAAACTTCACACCTAATTGAACAATGATAACTCTGTTCAAAGGTAGATTATATCACGTTAAACCTTATGCCCATGTGTACAAACTTAACATCTAAGCTATGTATAGTTTGCACTGGATATTGTTCTGTAAAGCATGTCCTCTTTGGAAAGTTTTTAAACTTTCCACTTGATCAAAAATTACCTAACAATTTCATTAGAGTTATTGGTTATTTGACATCTGCACATAGCATTCCTCTACTTGGGATCATGTCCCAAATGTCTGAATACTTCATTCATGTTTTCACACCACCAGGGGCAACCAGTAACTTTACAACGTGATTCAGTGACCAAAGGGCTCTGTTCTTTCCCACTAGCTGCTAAAGAAGTCAAATGCTTAAGGAAAGGATAGAGAAAAAGATGGAAATCTGTTATATCCTATCATCCAAATTGTGGAATTTGGGTTTTGAAGTCACAGAGACCCGGACTGGAATATTCTGTCTACCATTTACTGGTTGTGTGACTTTGAGTAAGTTACTAACTTAATCTCTTTCTGCCTCAGTGTTTTCATCTCTAAACTCTAATTTATAAAACACTTTGGAGGATTACCAGATACAAAGATTATAAATAAAAATCTAGCATAGTGCCTAAAATGTGGTAAATAACTAATGCATATTAGTTCACTTCCAGTTAAAATGACTAAATCAGTCACATTCTTCCTGGGCATTCATAGGTAGTTATAGTAAAATATGTTTACACATAGAGTAGAAGATATGAATTAAAAATTGAACATTTTTATCTTCTTGTGGCTTTCAACTTTTGAGGGTAAATTGAGTTTCTCTGGGCTTCTGAAAGGGTATGATCTCTTTATATCTGATATATTGTATTATGGCAGCAACTCCAATAGTGTTTCTGAAAGATCTTTCTCTTTCTCTCTCAGAAAAGACCTATGGTAAATTATAATATGATAAAGGGATAATAAGATTCTGCTTAATCTACCTGGACAGTAGAATTTTGACCTGGTCTCAACATAAATCTATACATCTTTAAAGCAGAACTTCAAGAAAACATGGTAAGGATAAATAAGCATAATTTCTACTGCAATCAGGACTTCCACATCATTTTCATGGAGATAATAATGTAAAATTGTGCTGTTTAATTTCCAAATACTTGAGGATTTTCCAGATATCTTTCTGTTATTGGTTTCTAATTTGAATTGGTTGTGGTCAAAGAATATAGTTTAAATTTATTGAGACATTAAATTTATTGAGAACATATTTACAAAATAAAACTTTGTTTTATTTTTATAGTAGTTTCTCCAGGGTTTAAAATAGACATCTTTATTTAACATATTATAGTTTATTTTCAAATAATATTACACATAAAGTATAGTCTAAGGATATTACAACAATATGATTCTATTTCCTCCCTCTCGTCCTTTGTGTTATTGTCATACAGTTTTATATGTTTTAAACTCCACATACATGGATATATTTGTCATAAATAGTCAATTATATTTTAAAGAGATTATTAAAATGAGAAAATCTTTCTTCTATATATATTCACATAGTTACCACTTAACCAACCATACTTACCATTATCCAATATTTACCCACATAGTTATCATTTCTGGTGCTCTTCATTCCTTTGTGCAGATCTAAATTTCTATCTGGTATCATTTTCTTTATTCTTGAATAATTTCCTTTAGTATTTCTTGTATCTCAGGTCTCCTGGCAACGAATTCTCTTGGCTTTTGTTTGCCTGAAAAAGTTTTTGCTTTCATTTTGGAAATATATTTTTGCTGGGTATAGAATTATAAGTTGACATATTTTTTCTCTCAGTCCTATAAATATGTTGCTCCACTGTCTTTTGGCTTGTATGGTTTCTGAAGAGAAGATTGCTGTCACTCTTAATTTTATTCCTCTGTGCATAATGTGTCTTCTTTTTCTCTGACTGCTTTTAAGATTTTCTCTCTATTATTATTTTCTGACAATTTGATTATGATGTGCCTTAGTGTGATTTTCTTCTTGTATCTCCTACTAGGAGTTTCTTGAGCTTCTTGAATCTGTGATTTTCTAATTTTAATCAAATTTGGAAATGTGTTAGACCTTACGTTTTCCAACAATTTTCATCTTCTTCTGGGACTCTAATATAGATATGTCAGATCATTCAATATTATCACACAGGCCACTGATGCTTTGTTCATTTATTTTTTAGTCTTTTATTTTTGATAATTTCTATGAGCCACAAAAATTTCTGTGTCTTCAAATGTCTTGGTATTTTCTTCTGCAACATCTTATTTAATGTTAATCCCATCCAGTATATTTATAATTTTAGGTATTATATTTTTCATCTCTAGAAGTTAAATTTGTTCCTTTTTGACATCTTTCATTTCCTTCTTTAGCATGTTCATCTTTTCTTCTACCTTCTTGAGCTTATAGGGTATATTTATAACAAGTGTTTTAACCTCCTTGTCTGCTAATGCTATCATTTGTGTCACTTCTGGGTCTGGTTTCTTGAGTATTGTTTCTACTGCTTTTGAGTCCTATTTTCCTGCTTCTTTGCATGCCTGATAGTTTTTGATTAGATTCTGAACACTGTAAATGTTACTTTATTGGGTACTGGATTTGTTAAGTCCTTTATGGTTGGGCTTTGTTTTAGGACATAGTTAAGTTACTTGGCATCTGCTTGATTCCTTTGGGGCTGGCTTTCAAGCCTTGTTAGAATGGATGGAGCAGACTTTATAGTCTATGGCAATGTCATCCCACTACCAAGGGAATAACCCCATGAAACTCCCCCTAAGTCCTCTTCCTGTATTAGGAAGTCTTTGCACATTGGCTCGTGGAAACATGAAATATTCCCAGTCCTGTAGATAGTTGGTCTTCTCCTTTCTGGGCATTCTTTCCCTATTCTTGGGTAACTCAAAGATCACAAATCAGCCGTAGACTCCACCAGATCCTTCTAGAGATCTGCAACTCTCCCTCTCACTGTGTGTAGCTCTATTCTCTTCAGTATTTCCCTTGCAATCTCTAGCTACCTCTGAACTCCAAAATCTGATTTATCAACTCAGTGAGACCACTGCTCTGTTTGGGTTTCCTCCTCCTTCTTGTGCTGCAGCCTAGAAACTCTCTCCACGCAGTAAGCTAGAGTGATTGTAGGGCTCACTGTGCTTATTTCTCTTCTCTCAAGGATCATTATCCTATGATGCTTATTGTCCAAAGTCTGAAAACTATTGTTTCATATATTTTATTTAGTTTTCTAGTTTTTTAAAGTGGGAAGATAAATCTGGTCATCCATCATGGCTGGAAGTGGAAGTTTTCTCATTAATGATCTAAAATAGGAGTTGGCAAACTATGGACCATGGGCCAAATCCAGTCTACTGCCTGTTTTTTTAAGTAAAGTTTTATTGGAACACAACTATGCCCATTTCTCTATGTACTGTATGCGGCACTTTCATGCTATAATAGGAGAGTTGAGTAGTTGCAACAAAATCCATATGGTCTGTAAAGCCTAGAATATTTACTATCTGGTCCTTTATAGAAAAAGTTTGCTGAACCCTGATCTAAAAGATTAAAGATAAAATACAATTGTATTCAAAATCTAGAAACTTTGAATATATTTTTATCAAAAATGTAATCTAAACATTAAATTCTAAATTTTTTTATGTTTTCAAAAATATGAAATATTCAGTATTATCTACTAAAATTAAAAGGCAAAATGCCTAGTATAATAAATATGAAATTTTTCTTTTGCTGAGGAAGATTTTCCCTGAGCTAACATCAGCTGCCAATCTTCCACTTTTTGTGTGTGAGCCACTGCCACAACATGGCCACTGACAGATGAGTGGTGTAGGTCTGCACCCAGGAACCAAACTCAGGCCGCCAAAGCAGAGCAGGCCAAACTTAATGACTAGGCCACTGGGGCTGGCCCTTATGAAATTTTCATCAAAATTATTTAATAGAGTTTATACTTAGCACTTTAATTTGAACTTTTACTTATTATTAAACATTAAACACTTTTATAGAAGTAAAATTATGTGCAAATCTATCTTTCAAGGTCTGTCCGGATGACAATGAAAAGAATTCTTATCACACTTCCAGCATGTTATGTCTAGACTGACATAAATACAGATTTAAGAGTAAAATAAATTGTTTAATATTGCAAAATATTTCTTAGTCTCCATGTGCAACTATTGCAAATGCCATCCTAATTTTTGAGTACCTTCTGAATTGTTACGTAAAGAAAAGCAAGCAAATGAACACTTGGTACCACTGAGAAATGATACTTTATTACGTAAGACACTACCATATTCATGCTGTCCCTGAGGAAGGATTTACAAGGCATTTATTGTGTCTCTTCTCTTCCCAAAGAACTTCTGTAGCTCAAATCCTCCTCATTCCAAAGAAATATCTCCTTAATGTCATCCAGGCACAGTCATTTTTTGTTTTGGGGACATAAAGCAAGAGATAGGAAGAAGTGTTTCCCTGGGCCTGAATGGAGTTGCTAATGAGAATAGATATTGATAGTTATCAGACCATGTGTGAGCACTGAGTACTGGATCCTAAGAGACATGGGCACCAGAAGTTCTTTAAAAAAGCTGTGGGTGTGTATGTGCTTGAGTGTGTGCATGCATTTGTGTGTGTGCATGTAGAGGGTCATGTATGATATTCAGAGTCCTTGAAAGGGCAAAGCCTGTAGCATGGGTTCCTCTTGTCTAAATCTAAGGATATTCTTAACAGAATCCACTGCAAGCTTACAATGCTTTAGAGAAAAACAATGGAAAAGTGTCATGATTAAAAAAAGTACGAAATCTGAAGCATCACTGAACACAGCAAAGCCTGAAAAAAATGGAATAAATGACTAATGGTGGCAGTCTATCTTTTGCTAGAATGGGCTTTGTCAATGACTTTTAAATTTATTGCATAAATATATATTTTTATTTATTCACCTTTCCAACAAATTATTTATTTACCATTATTGCCAATCTAAAACATGTGATGTTGTAATTAAGATCCTGATTACTTCTGTGTGTTAAAAATATACCAAACTTGTTCGTTAATAAGGAAGGCATTTTAAATTCAACCAAAGGATGGCAGCATAACATCAATTACTTAGACCCTGGGATCAACTTGCACTATAGGCAACAGAAATCAAAAAGTTCATGGCATCTAGTGGTCTAATAATGTGTGGTCAGCAACACATTATTACTTTGACCAAAGGAATTGTTCCTATAATGCATAAGATTACTAATCATGCTAACTCATATTAAGATACTTGCTGGTTGGTATTGTTAAATATTTCCTTTTATTGCCTTGATTACTCTAAGGGACATTTGTTGCTTTCTGGCCAGCCACTGTCATCACCTCTCCCTTTTCTGAAAGCTATGGGGAAACATATCCTCTCTTCTCTGCTTACTCTTGGATCTTGTGCTTCTGGCCAGACTCCTTTGTGTGACAGATCTAGTCTTCGTCCAAGCTGTTCAGTGCTTCCCTTTGTCGTGGCCTCAGTGATTACTTCAGGCATGGTCACTCGTCTCAGTGATCTCAACACATCTCTACTCCCATTTTCTGAGCATGAATTTGCAAATATTTAACCATATTAATTTATCTATCATAGAATGTTGGCGTTGGAAGAGATCTTAAATGACATGTAATCTCTGCTACCCTTTCCCTTCCTGAAAAATCCAGTCCTAAAGCCAACAGATGGATAGAAAGAGTAAGCATTGTGCTGGAAGAAGCAGAGACCCATGGTGGTCCAGTGTGGGATGCCAGAGTTCAAAGAGGATGAGGTGATTGTCCATATGGAGAGAGAACCTGGCACGGGATTTCAGAGCCTGAGGAGAGTGAGGAGAGTACCCGTGGGTGGGATACTGATGTGAAAAGTCAGCGTGAGTGGGGTCAGGAGAGCAATGCTTCAAAGTACTGCCTTACAAAATCTTCCATAATCTTATTATTTATTTATTTATAAAAGTTGTCTATACTTAAGGTATACAACGTGAGGTTTTGATATACATATACGTCATGAAGTGATTACTATGGTCAAGCTAATTAATACATCCATTACCTCGCACAGTTATCTAAATGCTTATTAGTTGTTTTTTTAATTAATTATTTTTTATAGTTTTTTTAAGATTGGCACCTGAGCTAACATCTGTTGCCAATCTTCTTTCTTTTTCTTCTTCTTCTCCCCAAAGCCCCCCAGTACATAGCTGTATATTCTAGTTGTAGGTCCTTATGGTTGTGCTATGTGGAACGCTGCCTCAGCACGGCCTGAGTAGCGGTGGCATGTCTGCACCCAGGATCCAAACCAGTGAAACTCTGGGCCGCCAAAGTAGAGTGTACGAATTTAACAACTCTGCCACGGGGCCGGCCCCTAAATGCTTATTAGTTTTAAAGAGTGAAAGAGCAACTTCACAGTGGGAAATCCTGGCATCCACAACCTTACTCAAGGGATTGGAGTGAACTTCATTAATAATGGGACAAATTGAAATCGCGGACCACCAGATGAGTTTGCAACTCAAAAAACACAAGATCCCCTCTGTGCTATTCCTGCCAAATGTAAATAATTTGAATCTAATCACGGGGAAACACCACTTAAACCCAAACTGAGGAACATTGTACAAAACAGTTGCCCTGTACCATTTGAAAGTGGTGAAAGTCAAAGAAACACCAAGATACTCTTCCAGATTAAAAGAGACTAAAGTGACTTCTGTTTTCCAGTTCTGCATATGAGGAGGTAGGAAGCCGTCTCTCTGTTCTAACAACAAGTAAAAAGCTAGACAGACTGAAAAATCAACAGCTCTTTTTGGATCCACAAGAGAGAGAAGACACAGGGCAAACTGCTGTCCCCAAAACTGAGAGAGAGACAGGAGAATACAGGAAGTGACACTGTACCAGAGCAGAGACTCACCAATGGAAACCACCGTGGGGACCAGTGCCAGGGGAGGAAAACCTGAACTGTAATTGGTGAATTGCTGGAGGCTCAGTGAGAATAATGGACATGCCGATGAATATACAGAGAGATTCTGAACAGCGTCCATTTGTTATTAAGGATATTATTGGTACAACTGAGCAAATCTAAATATGAATGCTGCGTATCATGTGGTACTGATGTAACATCATTAATTTTGTCAGTTTTGGTAACGATATTGTAGTAATGTGGGAGAAATGTCACTGTTTGTAGGAGACACACATTAAAGTATTTAGACTATTATAGCATCTGATTGGCAACTTAGTCTGAAACGGTTTTAAAACCGTAAGGCCCTTTTTCTTACATTAGCAATTTTTGCAATTATTTCAAAAAGAAAAAAAAGTGTGTGTGCGTGTGCGTGCATTTTTTAAAAATTAAAGAACTAATTTTTGAGATGTGATAACTGAATCCTCATAGGGCAGAGTAACCTTCTTTCTACACAATATCATCACATATTCTACTCTTTCTTCTCCTCTTCCTGGTTTAAATTAGGCCAAGAATGGCAAAAATATATGGGAAAAAAGGCCACTAAGAGTATAGAGTACCCCATTAAGAGTATAGAATGATGCTTAAGTCCCTGGACTCTAAATTGTGACAGATTAGGTTTAAATCCCAACTCTACCATTTGTTTGCCATGTAGTCTTAGGCCAGCTATTAATGTCTCTATGTCTCAGTTACAGCAATGTGAAGACAAGGTAATAATGATATCTCATGCAACTGTTGTGAGATCTAATTGAGATACTCCAGTTCATGTGCTTATCACAGTGGACAGCACATGGTTCACGTTCAATAAATAATATTATTATGTTATTTACATTAGGCATGACAGTATTAATAGGATACAGCACTCTATTCCACTGACCCCTGGATAACTACTTTGAACATCGCTCTCCAAGAAATCCCCTATTAACCAATCACAGCTGGAAATAAGAAGAAGCCTGTCTCCCATCAATGGATTTTTCAGTAAAGGTCAATTAATCCAAAGAGTGACCCAGTGGGTACATGCTCTAGAAGCACTTACACAACATGTACTGGTCCTCAGGGTATTAACTCAGTCAACAAATTTTTATTGATTGTTTATTATCTTCCTATCATTGTTTTAGGCCTGTGCAGTGAGCCAGTGATAAAGATCTCTGGAATGGGTTTTCCCTGGATTAGCTAGGGTGAGAAGGGAGAAACAGAAAAGTATAAGAAAATTATATAGCATAGTATAAGATCAGTTGGGAGCATCTTTTCTTTCTATTTACTGACCCCATGGCTGTAGAACTTCCATATACAGAGTGAGAAGAGCAAGCAGCCTAAGATCAACTCCTGAGGAACATCAGTATTTAAGGAATGAGCAGAAAAGAATAACAGAAAGGGAAATAAAGAGTATCTAAATGAGCAGAAGGAAAACCAATTTTCAAGAAAGAAGGATAGTCCAACACTGTCCAGTGCTACAGTGTGGATAAGCAAAGTAAATACCTGAAAGCTTATGTTGGAGTAAATGACATGAAGGTCAGTAGTGACTTTGATAAATAGAATTTTCAATAGAGTAGTCTGGGTGTGTTTCACTGCTTTTAAGAAGAAATGGAAAAACAATGTAGACAAGTCAACAAAAAATTTGCTCACTACACCAAGGAGAAACATAAAGAGGAAGAAGGAGTAGGATGTTCAATCTTGGAAGGTTTTGTTAGTTTTTATTTTGATTTGTTTTTAAGGGGAGAAAGACTACCTGTTGACTGGAAGAAGCCAGCAGAGAGAGAGAGAGAGAGATGGAACTCATGGCAGACTTGGTCTTTAGCAGAAAGGAAGGAGGAAAGAATAGGCATGAATGCAGGTTGGAGTACAGGCTTGGAAGAGGAAGCTGAGAGTTTCATTCTGATGGTTTCTATTTATTTTCTTGGTGCAGTAGGAGGTTACATCACTGCAGGACCATCTTTGAGATCAACATTTGCCCTGGCACGTGCTGTTTCCTCTGCCTTGAAGGCCCCTCTTCTCCACCTCCCTTCACCTGGCTGATGTGCTCTTATGCATGTTCCTATAGTCCCACTTATGACTCTCATCATAATCTATGTTTATCAGATTTGTGACTATTTGATTAATTTCTCTCTCTCCTCAGAGGACACTAACCAAGTCTGTTTTGCTCACACTGAAATCACACAGCCTAGCACACTATATTCCTAGCTTGGAATATAGTAGGTATCCAATAAAACCTGGATAAAGAAATGCTTTTGTTCAATAGAGGGAGAAGCGTTCTAGGTTTGAAGAGAAGGGACAAGATTTAGGGTTGTGATAGCAAAGAATGTGAGGAAGAGATGGCTGATAGGGTAGGAGAGTAATACTGAATTACTGATGGTTAATTTTATGCGTCAACTTGGCTGGGCCATGGTAGTCAGATATTTGATCAAACATTATTCTGGATGTTTCTATGAGGGTGTTTTTGGATGAGATTTACGTTTAAATTGATGGACTTAAGCAAAGCATATTGTTCTTCATAATATGGATGTGCCTCATCCAGTCAGTTGGAAGCCTGAATAAAACAAGACTGGCCTCCTCTAAGCAAGAAGGAATTCCACAGTAGACGGCCTTCGGACTTGAGCTGTAATATCAGCTTGTCTCTGGGTCTCCTGCCTGCTGGCCCATCCTTCAGATTTTGGATTTGCCTGCCTCCAAACTGCATGAGTCAATTCCTTAAAATGAATCTCTCTCTCTCTCCATCTCTTACTCTCTCTCTCTCTCTCTCTCTCAAACACACACACACACACACACACACACACACACATCCTATTAGTTGACTAACACACCTGGTTACTGACCAGGTTGGTGATACTAAGTTAATAATGGTATCAATTTACATTGCTTTCAGCAGAAGCAGAGAAGTTCCACAGTCCATCCAGGGTTGACATTTTGCCAGGTGGTATTCAACTAAATGACAATGAAACAAGGGATTCTAAGATATTAGTTAAGAGAGTAGTAGAAAAATTAGACCCTGGAATTGATAACAGATGAGTTTGGATTATACACAAATGATCAAATTCAGGGGCAATACAGTCCTCCTAAACCCATCTGATCATATTTCATGATTGACTTCTCATTTTCTCTAGTCTTAATACTTGGTTAGATAACAAGGCTAGTTGCGTATCCACTCATATGGCAATGTCAAATAATAGCCACCACTTTCTGAATATATACTATATATAAAACACTTCTTGAAAAGCTTTATGTATTTGGTATTTATTACCTCCTTTTCTTTCCCTCTCAACCCACAGCAGGATTCTTTGGTAAAATATTGTAAAGCAACAGAGATTCTGTTAGCCATATAACACATCAAAGCTATAAGAAGTGGTCCAGATAGCAAGAGAAAGATTTGTCCTATATATGACCCACTTTGACAAAATTCAAAGACCTAAGCTTTTCTAAGATGAACAGTAAAACGTACACCAAAGCTCTTCAAAGATGCAGGCAGGTATGGTTATTGTAATCTTGAGGACATTTCATGATGTGGCCAGGAGCGAATCAGGAAATTGGGCAGGGAAGGAAAGAGAGATTCAGAGAGAGCGAAAATGAAGGGGAGCGGGATATTAGAGATATGGGACCCTGGACAACCATTCAAGATGGTCTCTATGGACTGAAAAGTATTTCAATGGGAAAAGCTAAGAAAGTGTTTGCACGTCCTCTGAATTCTAAATGTGTTCACTGTTGATTAATGGTAAGATTATTTTCTTTCTGGTGGTAGACAACACCCCCACGATTGTCCAAAATTATTTATTTAACTAACACTTATAACTCTTACTACAGGCTAGGCATTGTTCTAGGCAAACTACAAATATTAATTCATTTAATCCACATAACTACTCATGAAGTACATACTATTATTATGCCCATTGTACAAATAAGGAAACAGACACAGACATGTTAATGTTGTGCAGTACTAAGAGAATACATTAATATTATTTCTAATCTTCATAACATGTGTGAGGATAGGTCTTATGATCTCCTCTTTTAAAATGAAAAGAAAAAAATACCTGTGATTTGGAGAAGTTAAATGACATTTCCAACCACAAGGACTTAAACTTCTGGTCATGAGGGAGTAGCAGGGTCAAGAATTACCTTCCCATTGTAAACAACTAGAAAATTAGAGAAAATATAGGCAACAAGTAGTTTTTGTCATTGGGAATAGGCAGGGGAAGACTATGATCCCTGAGAGATGGGAAGCCAATGAGGCTTTCTTCCTGGAAGCAATATCTAGATGAGGCTGCAGGGAGGAGAAACCTCCCTGGACAATCTCTCTGAGTTGCAGAATCAGGGATCAGAGTTTGGGGAGGCCAAAGCAGCTAGAATTTGCAGGACACAGTACTCAAACGGAAGGAGCTATCTAGAGAAAGAGTCTAGAAATTTCCATGGGGTAGTCTTGAGTCTTTGGTGAATACTGATGTGCACACATCAGGTGAAGCCCTAAAAGGCCCAGCAACTACAACCTCCAGAGGAAGAAAATAATTATCATGGAGTTTTAAGCCAAAGAGCACATTCAAGTTTATAAATCATTCAAGTTCCCACCAGCCACATGGGAAAGACCTCATTGAATATATAGTGCATTCAGCAAAGACCCCCAAAAGAACCACTCTTCAGTGTAAAGCTAAATTAGTTTTAAAGTAAAGACTACTCTAGAATGGCCTTAAAAAGCTTAAGAACAAGACTGGAAAGAAACGAACTAATCTACAACCAACATGACTGCCTGTCAGAACAAAATCCACAACTCTTTAAGGAAATACAACAAAATCCAGCACACTAAAACATAAAATCACAATGTCTGGCATTCGATAAAAAACTACTACACATATGAGGAAATGGGATAGTGTGACCAATACTCAGGAGAAAACTGAGTTTATAGAAATAGACCAAGAAACGATGGAATCAGCAAAGAATTTAAACAGCTATCATAAATATGCTCCATATGATCAACAGAGAGAAAAATGAACACAAACACAAAGAGAAGAGAAATGGAAAACAAAGCAAAACAAATGAACCAAAGAGAAATTCAAGTTTTGAAAAATACATTATCTGAAAATGTCACTAGATGGGATTAACAACCAAACAACAAAGATACAACATAGCAAAGGTCATAAGTAGAATTAAAACCCAGCTCCACGTGACTCGAAGGTATTATCATTTTCCCATGGTCCTTCTCATTTTATAGTGCCCTATAAAAGCCACAGCTAAAAACAAAATCAGAAACATCATTCAAGCAGAGGGACTGTGGGTAGAGAAACAAATGTACACATATCACAAGGAAGAGAACAATTTAGAATCAAAACAGACACAGGGTCAAATTCTAACTCTTTAAGTTAGCTAGATGAACTTGCACAAATCTCTGAAAACTCTTGAGTTCATTGTCTCATCTGTAAAATTGGGATAGAAAGCCCCAATACATAGCAATAATTGAGATAACATGTGAGGAAATATTTATTACCCTGCTTGGCACATAGGCACATAACTCTTCTTCAATAGCTGGTAGGGGAGAACCCTGAAATTCTTACCTGAGCTCAAGAAACTAAATATCACTGATTGGAAAGCCTAAACCAGGCTCAGGAAAAGCTATGGGATGTGTGTGTGTGTGTGTGTGTGTGTGTGTGTGTGTGTGTGTATTTAAGGTAGTGGTCCTGGGTGCCAAGAAGCCTTTTGCGCTAAGCTTCTAGTCACCTTTAAAGGTAATGGGCCAGACAATGTGAGTGAACACAGCTCTCCCAAAATAGTATACAAAGTCTTAACGGATACTACTCTTTTGACCTAAAAACGTTAATAGGAATTCTAGATGAAAATCCTCATAGAAAAGGATTGGCCAAACTATACATATTAGGAAATGTGCCAGTCAACTTCACATTGTAATGAATGCTCTTTTTCCCTTGGAACAAAATGATGTATTTGAAAGACTCTGTGTTTCACCCTGAGACAGTACTGTCTCTGAAACCCAGCATACTAGATGTACAGTACTTGAAGAGTTAGTCAACCTTAGTAAGGCTCCGTTTTTGTAAAATAGGTGTGCTAATAATAACCTTGTAGAATAATTACAAGGATTAAATAAGGTAACATATGTAAATTGCCTAGTATTAGTAATTTAAAATTTATTTGTTTCCTGCCCTTTTGGAGTCCTTTTTTCCCTCCAATTCCTATTTATTTTATCTTATATTATGAAATCTTCCTCATATGGGGACTGAACTAAGATTCCATACCACTGACCTCTGATGTCAGCTTTCTCAGTTTAGACTTGTCACTTCTTTCTTTGCTGAAGAAACATTTGAGGGGTTAAAAGAGACAAACACCAGAGAAGTCATTGTAACCTCATGGGGCTTTGTCATATTTGGGGGTCATTAATCTCTGAGTTTTGAGAAGAACTCGGTTGGCTTTACTCCTTGGTAGAGCAAAGAGAAAAATAAACCAGAAGACTATAAAATATTAAAGAGCTGGAAACTTTGCCCTTTGCCTTCTTAATCTGGCCTACATTTTTCAAGGCTCTAAGCAATTATCAAGAGTTGTCTAAAATCAATACTGCTACCTTGTGCAGCCACCAGAAAACAGATATGAAGACTGGTGCCTGACCTGGTCCAGAGATTAATGAGTTTGCTGAGTAACGTTGTCTGACTACCCGGCCACACATTTCTCTTGGCACAGTCAACATCCAGGACTGGAAGGATGACTAGTGAGGAGGTTATGGCCTGAAGTGGTTCCAGGAAATGCTCAGATTGATGTATTATCAATGTCCAGTGAGACGGGAGATTATCCAAGCGATCTATAGACTGCCATGCTAGGAACCCAAGTTCACCTGAATTCTGGGTAAAAGTACTCTTGTAGGCAAGATAAAATTTGTTGTCTCAAATAAGCAAGGTGCTCTTCTAAATACAGTAAAAACTGAGACAAGATATTACTTCTTAAAAAAAAGTCTTATTTGGGGGCCGACCCAGTGGCGCAGCAAAGTTCGCAGGTTTCACTTTAGCGGCCCGGGGTTCGCCGGTTCGGATCCCTGGCATGGACCTATGCACCGCTTATCAAGCCATGCTGTACCAGGCGTCCCACATATAAAGTAGAGGAAGATGGGCATGGATGTTAGCTCAGGGCCAGTCTTCCTCAGCAAAAAGAGGAGGATTGGCGGCAGATGTTAGCTCAGGGCTAATCTTCCTCAAAAAAAAAAATCTTATTAAAGGTGCAGTAGTAGATCTGTAAAGCAGTAGATTTGTAAAGCCTGAGTATCTATGCCTGGAGCAGAGGGAAGAATACTGAATAGATTTACTTAAATTCAATTTCCATTTTTCTGGGCTTAATTACTTATTAACATTGGGTCAATTTATCTTCACGATCAACTTCCTGAGGGCACCTTAGTTGACCCCATCTATCAGTGTCAAACTTCAGTCTAACCTAGGAAGCCAAGAAACCCAACCTGTGCTGCCTTGGGTCACATGTGAATGCAAGATGAAGGAGGTCATTCTAAAGAAGTAAAACTGGGAGACTGCTGCCCAGAGGGGCCTCTCTTGAAATTCAAGAGGAGATGGCTTGGAAATGGTAACACACACTCAACAACAGGTAGCAATTGGGGCCTGGGTGGAGCAAGCTGGAACAATGACAGTGTCTTTGATAAGCATCGTTGGTGGTGACAGTTCTCCTCTTTGGGGCAGGAATAAAGGTTTTTTTTTTTTTTTTTTAATCTTTAGACACAGAAACAAATGTCCTCTTTGTCACTGTGACTGTGCAGCAGATACAGTCAGGTCATATAATGAAACCATTCATTTGTCTTGGGAATATAAACTGAGCTTCTTCCTATTCATCTCACCCATCCTGAAGAAGATTAAGATCACCCTGAAATGAATTGCCTCCCTGGCTGGTGGTGTACTGATACTTTCAAGGTGGTTTAGTTACAAGAGTTTCTGAGGCCTTCAGAATTTTTTTTTTGAACCAGCAGGATATATAATATTTATGTGCAAAGCCGAAAATGACATTTTTAAGGAAAACACTTTATATCATAGAAGAGGGGAAATGGACATTATGAAATGTTGCCAGTCAGCTGTTATTGGGATTGAGTGCTGAACACAAAGTACTGTAGTACTACAAGACTTTGAGGTTATTCGTTGGAATTTCAGAGACCAAGGAGACATGCCATTTTATATTCACCATGTGGACTCAAAAAATGTGTAATTTCAAATCATAACTCACGGCCACGTCCTTTGTACTTTCACATTACCATCCCAGATAGTTTAAGGACAGGGATTTTTTTTTTTTAAAGGAGAGTATGAGCCTGAACACTACAGTGCTTAATTTTAGATTTTAGTAAAATTGAACTTTTCCATCTCTAATTCATGTCTATTAAGCCGTAATTAGAAAATCACACACTGATGGGAAAAGAAAAGGTGCATTTATGTGTGGTGAGGAGGGGGGTGGTAGGAAGCTGAGGGCATGAAAAAACAGGCAATAGTCCAAAGATTTTGTAATTTATTGAGAACTAAGTACAGGCACAGCCATTTTTTTAAATATGAAAAGGAGTGATAAATTTTCTGAAAGTCAAATTTTACGTTAGACAGATTTGTGATTTTTTAAATTATCAAAAGATAAATAACTAAGACCATCGGTTCTCAGAGTCAATGGAACAAAGATGTTGCAAGTTGAAGCCAGACGATCTACTGCTAAAATCAAATAATAGGAAGCGTTTCCCAACACATATACAAATAAGTTAATGGATGGAGCTTTTTAAATAGTAAGCATTCTCCTCATAAATTGGTCTTAAACCATGAGTGAGCAATGATTTATCTTGACTTCTCAAGGTGGTATCTGATTTGCCCATAATATATAATTAAGTTTGTCATACCAATAATTCATGGTGTTCTTTTAATAACACCATGACTCCTGGATGTTCTTTCCCTTAAAGATGTTAGAAAACAATAGACTAAGGCCATTGATCTCTTGGCAGATAAGCAAAGTTAAGCTTAAACAAATAAAGAGAAAGGAGTCCAGACATGCTTCTGGGCTTCAAACAAAAATGAGGACACTAGATGTGGTCGTGGAAAAGAAGGACACTGCATAGAAGACAATGTGGATATCTTTGGCAGTCTTTTCAAAGGAGGAAGTTTCAGTAAGCATTACACAGTTAATTCCGAGACTTTTCTGGAAGGCAGTGCTGTCATTAATTATTCTTTATGTTCCTCCCAAAAGAAACTTGATTTTTAAGCACTTGTTATTTCTTTAAAATCTAGGTAATGAGGGTTTCAAGTGACCATACACTCTATTTAAACACTGAAAAGTCTGTCATTTTAACAAATATTTATTGAGTGCCTGTCAATGATAGCAGTGCAATCTAGATACTCCTCATCTGATTCCTTAGAGGTTGGTTTTGAATGTTATATTACACTGTTTTTCTAAATTATCATTCCTCTTGCCCTTTTTGAGAGAAAGAATATGTTAGCTTTTAGATTCTTCTCCTAAGAAGAGCTGGAGAATAACCCCACAGACCAAAACACATTAATGAGGAATTACAAATATTAGCTAAAGGCAAGAGAAATGCCAGTGAAGACTTTGTATATCAGCACGCTGCTTTATTACTATTTTTAAAAACTCAGTCCATTAATGTTTAAAAAAATTAAAGAAGGCCAAAATAAAGGAATGCTTAAGTCCGATTCTGGCTACAACCATAAAAGGATGTTTTCAGGAGCACATGAAGAAAAGTATAAGATGAGATTATTAGAAATTGGGGCTATTTATGCTATGGGCATAACGTCATGTACTGAGATATTCAGAATTACGTAACTTTGGATTTAAATCAAAAGTTCAAAGATCTTGGGGATTTCACAAGATATTAGACTTGATTCCTTTCATCTAGGAAGTACTTCTTTTTTTCTCATGACCTCTCTAACTCATTTACTCAACAAATCACTGAACTTCGAATTCATTTGTAGGGTGGGTGTGAAAAGAACCTGGCCTAGGGGCTGGCCCAGTGGCATAGTAGTTAAATTCAGGGGCTCCGCTTCAGTGGCCCAGGGTTTGCGGGTTTGGATCCTGGGCACGGACCTGCTCAGTGCTCATCAAGCTATGCTGTGGCAGCATCCCACAGACAAAATAGAGGAAGATTGCCACAGATCTTAGCTCAGCGATAATCTTCTTCAAGCAAAAAGGAGGATTGGCAACAGTTGTTGGCTCAGGGCCAATCTTCCTGATCAAAAAAGAAGAAGAACCTGGTCTAAAGTAGAACATGAAATTCAGAGAGCTAGCCTCATGTGTGCTCCAAACAGAGTTTATCCAAAATTCTTGGAAGAAACAAGATAAGGGATGATAAAAGAGAAGGTAAACACCAGAAATTGGGAATTTACATGGGCTCTATTATGAAAAGGTGAGGAAGAGGAGACACAAGGAATTCCTAAGGCTTAAGCCTTTCTGGAACATCAGCATAGCTAAATCTGATGTGTGTGAGAAAGTCCTGTAAATGAGTGGTTTGAAGGACAAAGTACATTATGACAAAGAGGAGAAACAGAAGAAGGGAAAAACAAGAATTGGGGTTATGATGTTTTTTACTCAATAAAATTATTTTAGTGTTTGTGTGAGTTTGGTTAGGATATATGATAGTAGGAAACTAATTCTAAATTTGTAAGTGTGTGTGGATATATAAGTGGTATTCAGGGATGGCATTTGGTGAGTTAGGCAGACACTGCTCACACCCTTTATGAAGAGGGCTCCACAATGCCTACAACCTAGGCAGCCATGATTTGTAGCAGGCTAGAGGTGATGGTACCAGAGGTGGTACGTGACCCAAGGCTGCCTCTGCTAGGACCCTATGATGTGGGCTGGTACAAAAGGAGAGCTGGGCCCATCAGCTTCTCACTCTTGGGAATTCGAATTGGGATAGATACATGGCGAGTCGGCTACAATTAACAGTGGGAGGTGAAGCTGAAAGGTTGTGTTGCAGAGACAGAGTTCATAAAAGCAAGTGGTAGTACCCAGAAGAGCCCTTTCTAAGCCAAGCCTATGAATAAGAACAGAAAAGTGAATTGAAGAAGAAAATGGACTCTCAGAGGGGAGTAGGGAAGCAACGAGCAATAGATATATAGAAATGACAGGTGGAGAAAGGAGCCTACCCTTAGAGCTGCTTTGGTTCTTGACATCTAGTTCCAGTCATGAATTCTTACACTACACCCCTTCTCTTTGAGGTAACCTGTGTGAGTCTCTGATCCTTAAAGTCAATAGATCTTAACCACAGCAGCTTATATAATAAAACACTTCTGGAAAGGCTGAGCTGGGAAATGACCCTCACATAGCAAAAGGGACTGTAATACGTGCAGCCATTTCACAGATGTGTGTGCACGTGCATGTGTATGTTATTACAACTTATTAAAAGCTTACCTCTTGGAAGTACTTTGCACACTGAACAGAACAATTGACAATCATCGTGACAGATATTCATCAAATGTATTGTATGTACGAGGTTTTGTACTAGGTACCGTGAAGATACACAAAGAAATAAGATACGTACTCTCTCCTTCCAAAGCACTCTTACGAGGATCTGGCTAAACTTACCACACCTCTTCCTTGGAATGGGTTTCCGTCACCATTTCCTGTCCAAACTAGCTTCCCTTGTTAAGTTTCCACACACACAAAAAAGTATTTCCCTATCATAATCAAACTTGCAATGGCTTATCTTTTTTCTAAGACTGCAAGCCATGGGAGGGTACTGACTATGTACCTGATACATGGTATGTAGTTAATAAATATTGAATGATGAATAAATAACTGAAAAAAAATCTAGGTCATGACCTAGAAAGTTGGGTAAAGGATTTCTGTAATTCTGAAAATACTGATAGAGCTTTTGTATCCAGTGAAGGTAACGATGCAAAGAAGAGTCACGTATTTCAAAATAATTAAAGCACTATATAATTATTTTGTATGTATTAAATTTAGGGAAAATATTCATCTAAAGACTTTAATTTTAAATGGTGAGTTTTCTCTTATTTTTCGGTTTGTGGCCCTGCCACAAACTACACTTGCTTCCTTTGTTTTGACCTCTTTTTCATTCTCAAGTGCTGATCCTTCTTTCAAGTAGATTACACCTTGACCTCCTTCCCAAGATAACCTTCTCTCTCTCCCCGGACAATCCAGCAACAGACCCAACCTAACTTTTTATGAGTCATCTCCAAAGCCCAGTTTATGGGTCCCATAAACAGTTTTAGAAATTAGGAAACGTTCGCAAGTAGAAAGGTAGGTGAGAAAATATGGGCAGAGATGATTCTTGGTCACAAAAATTCCATGAATGCTTTTCTGTAAATTATTTCAGTGGCCAGGTAATTAATTTGGAATCAGCAAGTCAAAGCACTCATTTTTTTGCAAAGTTAAGCAATTAGATATATTTCCAAAATATGCCAACTATGAAGGTGGCCTGCTTCCCAGCAACTACATCATCTCCCTGCAATGCCATCCCAGTTTTGTTTCCTCATGCTTGCTTGATGATTCTCCTCAGTACAGATCTTCTAGATTTTGAATTCCAAATTTAGCAAATTATCTTTGCTGACATTTTTCTAATTTGCTTTACTCATGCCATTACGTAGGCTTTGTAAGGCAAATGCTCGCACTGTTATTCTGATAGGAGTTGAGACTTTGAAAGTTCTCTAGGCTTTTTAAGAGGGGGTATCTGCCTTTGTTGCATGCAAACCGATGATGTGCCTGCTCTGCCAATGGGGCCTCTTATCTCCAAAGAGGACACACGCCTATCCTCAAATACTCATTCAGGTTGGCTAATCAACTTACAGAAAGATTTTCTTATCATTTACCATGTGGGCTTTGCTTTCAAAGACATAAGATGCAATGTCTTTACATAGGGGAGATACTAATAATTCTTGATAGCAACTAAATATATGACCATATATGCAATGCATGGACAAAGTCGATTAATCCTCACTTAAAACTAAATTTTTTTTCATCCAAGAATAATATATGAACTTTTCAACTTGAACCGTGCATTGACAAAAGTTTAGGAAACATCTAACCTGTTCCAAAAAGCTTTCCCCTGCTCCTTCACAGCAGGATCTTGCTCATCCGAATTCTGTTTCCCAAAGTTTGGTATTTGGGGAGCACTTTCATAATTTTTGTCATATTCACTTACCATAAATTTATTTACATTTTATTTAAATTAACTTTTAAAACATTAAAGCAAATTTACTTTTAAAAGGAAACCCTAATGTGTATTTTAAAATGTACATTAAACAAATACATAAAATATTTATATAGAATAAAAACATCATCTAAATTTCAGTGAAACTAAAAGGAGTACTTTAGTTTAAATGTGACTTTGAGACATGTGTTGCTGGAATAGGAAATCCACTGTAGTGGATGCTCCAGACTTTCCACTTTTTTTGCACCTGCATTCCTAGATGAGAACAGCTGAAAGAAGACGGGCCCAACAGACAATCTCCTGTCCGTCTAGTTGCTACAAAAAGAATGGTAAATAATTAGAACCCTAGGAATTAAAACTTTACAGCCAGGTTTAGGATAAAATTGTTCAATTTTATTAAAATTTCAATCACTCCAAAAGCAAACTTTTGTAGGGGTAAGGGAGAGACGGAGGTTTGGAAGGACTTTATAAACATTATCTTAGGACTTTGTATAACTTCTTACCATTTTCGAAGCAGTTTCATATACCTTATCTAATTTGAATCTCATAATAAGCCAATAAGATGGAAAGCAGGTAAATGAGTCACAGAATCGTTATTAACATTTGAAGACCTATAAGCCATTACTAGCCTTTTAAACAGCAGAACAGAAGCTGCACCTTTCCTCAAGATAAAATTAACTAAAATATCACATTTCTTCTCTTTTGACTGCAATTGGTTAACAAATAAGTGGTTCAGGCTGGTTGAGAACAAAGTTCTGCCTTTTATCCAGAACTTATTATTTCTTTCTCATATTTATATTAGACGATAACAACACAAAGCAATAAAACATTGAAATAAATTTTAAATTACTACTAAAAATCAGCAATGATTTTCATTTTGTAGATTACCTTCCAGTTGGCCTACATGCTGGGTTTTCATGGCTGTATTTTGCTTTGCCCACTTTTCTTTCTAAAATATCATAGTCTCTCCTACTATTATCCCCAATTTACAAACAAGGTAACAGATTAAATGATCTTTCCAAAGTCGTGCACAGAGTCAGAAAATGACAGGACTGGCACTAGCCTAGATCTTTTTGCATTTCATTCTGGAACTCTTCCTACTACACCATACTAACTCACAAAGGAAAAGATGTCCCAATTAAAGAAAAATCCACAAAAATCTAAACTTAAGAAATAGATCAATTAAGATGTGATCTTTTAGTTTACAGAAAGATTTACCACCATAGGAGTCTCATAAATGTTGAAAATTCCCCTTCTGCATAATTAGACCCAGTCTCTAGCCTCAAGGAGCTCATATATCATTTACAATTTGTCAGGCATCTTAGAGAAGAATGTATATTTAGAAGTAAAGGATTTGGGTCAATATCAAATCAATCAGAAAAGAAAATAATACATCTTGGAACTTGTAATGTGAACCAGTGGAGAAAAGATGATTGAAGTTAAAAACAACTCTGCAGAAGCACATTGGCAGCCCATAGTGCTCCTGTGTGTAGTTATATGGGCTGTTTATATAAGAAACCTCAGAGTATAAAGCACAATTACAAAACACTGTTCCAGTTTTCCATAAGCACAGATGCAGTGGGAAAGCAGGCTGCTTTCAAGACCATGCCCAAGTTCCATATTGGGAATTGTGTAAGATTTTTAAAAACCTGCCCTCTGACTTAGGACCTAAGACGAATATTCTGAAAGTGTAGTTTACTGTCAAACAGCATCAAAATAAGGTGCTTGTTAAAAGGGAAGATTCTTGAGTCTCAGTCAAGACCGATTAAATCAGAATGTCTAGGGGATGGTTTGGGATCTGCATTTTTTAACACGTTCTCCAGGTGATTGATAACACAACACTAAAGTCTGAAAACAACTGACTTAGAGAAAATATTGGATACTTTAGAATATTAATTCCTTAGTCTCTCATTTTGATGTTCCTAAGTCCCAACTTTTGCTTTTCCGCCCTTGATCACTTGGAATCAAAAAAGAAGGTTCAGGTTTTTAGCAAATTACAGTGAAACACATTAAGATGTGGAGGACTGATCCAAGTGAGCTCAGTGTTCATGTCCATTATGGGTCCAGCTCATCAACCGTATTGAGGTTTAAGGTGCAGTGGATATCTCTGTCAACGGATGGAGATGAGGGTCAATGGAACTCTGAAAAAGGTGAAAGCAGACCAAACAAGCTGTTGAAACAAGTTTTTAGAACAAAGTTACAGGTGAAAAAAAGTATTAAATAACAGAGGTTCTTATAATAAGCTGTGTGTCCTGGCCTATTGACTCTGCACCAATTATTTTTACTAGCAAGATAGAGAATGAATAAGGCATGTGGATTTCAATTTCCAGCTATAGCTATTGTGTGGGTTCTTGAAAGTCTTCATGGGCAATACCAGCTTATGCAATGACCCTCCAGAGCTGGTGCTCTATGTATTTATTTCCAGCTGATAACTTTAAGAATTGAAAGAACAAAACAAGGTGATGAATATACAAACAATCAAGACTAAAATAATAGATCTGTAGCTACTTTAAAAAGTAGCATGGGGCCGGCTCCGTGGCCGAGTGGTTAAGTTGGCGTGCTCCACTGCGGCAGCCCAGGGTTCGGATCCTGGGCGCGGACATGGCACCACTCATCAGGCCACGTTGAGGCGGCGTCCCACATCCCACAACTAGAAAGACTGGCAACAAAGATATTCAACTGCGTACAGGAGGGGGTTGGGGAGATAAAGCAGGGGGGAAAAAAAGAGATTGGCAACAGTTGTTAGCCCAGGTGCCAAGCCTTAAAAAAAAAAAAAAAAAGTAGCATAATATTGCTTAAGGTACTTAGTTATCATATTGAGTTTTAAATGATGTCTTTAAACTAATCATCCTGAAGTATAACCGGAATATGTATAAAACTTTTAGACTAAAACTGCCATACTTTTGTTCTACATAGTTTTGTTAAATTAAGAGCTCAGATTAATATACTCTAAGAGGTATGACATAAAGGTATAATGAACACTTTCTGAATGTTATAGTACCAAGAGTAACAATAAATAATGAGAGTCAAGAGTAGTGGTTATTTTTATTTCTTGGAAAAGCATTAAAATTAAAATTAAATTCAGTTTATTAGAAGCAAAACTTGTTATTAAAGTTTCAGTGCTAAAAACATGACCATGAAATAGTATGTATTAAATATTCTTATTCTGTAAAGTGAGTCTCTATGGCTGCTTTTCAAAGAAAGAGATCTACAGACAAGGAGTAACTCCAGAAATAAAGGAAGGTAGAACCAACCAGACAGGAGAATTTGAGATGCTCAACAGTTAACTCCTTGGCCTCTCAAGATCTCTGTCCTCACACGGAATTCCACACGTGGTGTATACTTCCACACATTCCATGTCAGATTACCTGTTTCTAAAACTAAAGAAAAATTAACTTTTTTTTTCCTTAGTAGTAAAATAATTAAAATGTGTTGAGTGTCTACTCCTACATATACATCAGGAATTTTACAGACACTAACTTTTTAGATATGAAGTAAGAATCATCTGGCTAAAAAATATCGTTTTTTTAATCTCAAGAATCCTGGGGGTTAGTATTACTATCCTCATTTTGCAATTGAGAAAAATCATGGCTCAAAGGGTCAATGATTTTGTCCAAGAACACGCAGACAGGTGACACCAGTGGTGAGATCTGAACATAGGTTTTATTTTGAAGCCCATGCTTTGCCCACTATGATAGGCCTTCCGTGAATCTGTGGACTCAATGACGTATACATTGTGACTGCTTTAAGGAGCCATGTGTGCAGGCCCAGCACAGCTGTTTATTTCCTTATTGTTACTTGTGAGTCAGGGTTTAACCAAAACCATTTGTAATGGGGAAAATATAATTATTTGACATCTCTCTTGGATGATGAAAGTCAGGGTGGAGTTTCAAAAATATGTACTGAGGCCCTACTATGTGTCAGGCTCTGGGGATACAGAGGTTGAACAAGATAAACAAGGTCCCTAACCCCAAAGGAGCTTACATTCTAATGTGGAACACAAAGGCACTAAACAAGTCAACAAATGTCTTTCACGTGGTGACCAATGTTTTGAAAAAATAAAGCAGGGTACAGGGAGCTACTTCAGATAGTGTGGTCAAGGAAGGCTTCTCTGGGGAGCTGTCCTCACTGAGACCCAAATGATGAGCAAGAGGCAGACAAGCTAAGAGGCAGGAATATCCAGGGTGTGTTGAAGGAACAGACAGCAAGGCCAGTGTGGTTAAAATGGAGTGACTCAGAGCATGGGAAGAGAGAGGTCAGGGAGGTGAGCAGGGCCATGTCATGGAAACCCACATCCAAGGAAGGGCACACATCCGTAGCAATACATGGAGGAGTGGCATGCAGGTGGCCATGGCTGCTGTCAGACAAGAGAGATGGCAATATGTTGGCATAGCAGGTTCTCAGTTCAACAGCTATGCCAGCATCTTGCCTCCTCTCCAGTTCCAAGTTACAGGAGCAACATCATGCCTCTTCAGTGTTTCACTTTTCCAAAATCTTCCCTTCCACCTGAGGGGGGGAAAACACACTCATTAATTGCAAAGGCAAGCCTTGTTTCTGAACATTACAACACAGTCTTCTTAGAGCGCCCAATTTTGAAGATGTAGTTAAGCACAGGAAGGCTGTGGCTAGTTCATTTTTTTCATGGCCTTTGATCTAAAATGAACCCCGAGAATGTTTACTGACTGCTTGTGAAACGACAGGGGAAAAATTCTGACAAAAATTTTAAGTCAGTAAAGCCTAAAGTTGATGACAGTTAATTATAGGTTTTTACCACCATGTTTACAGTCCACCGCACATCCCAGTGACTCTCAATACAGTTTTATTTTTACTCTAATAACTCCACTGGTCAATTTCTGCCACTCAGATGTACTTAAATAATAACAAACTGTTGCTCTGTAGTGTGTAGTTCATTGCTTTATGTGCTCTTAAAAATAGCGCTCTTTTGAGCCCACAATCCCCAGCTAGGAACTTATTCCACAAGCACATTTGCAAAAGCACCACTAAGCTATGTGTCCAAGTTTGTTCGTTGCAACACTGTTTTTAATAGCAAAAAAAGAACTGGAAACAACTTGAATGTCCATCACTGTGATTGAAATCACCTAAATTATGACTATAAATTATGATGTGGTCTTAAAGTATTTTGTCATCCTTACAAAAGATCAAGGCAAAGAATAACGACACTGTGTATTAGAACTTTGGCGTAAGCAAAAAGGTATGCCTATACATACACACATCCTGGGGTTTACACATAAATTTTTTCCTGAAGGATATACAGGAGTGATTTATTATGTTAAATAGTGGTTTATTGTTTTAAAAAATAAGTGGATGATTAGATTATAAATCAATTTTGTTTTCCTCATTACACAAGTTTTGAATAAGAAAAAGTAGTATCATTTACCAAAAAATGAGCATAAGATATACAGACAAAGGGAAAATATTTAGTTAGATAGTGCTATCAAGGTACAGATAAGAAGAAGCATATGCACTTAAACATGACTAATATCAACTGCATTTGCCAGATGTTTCCTAAGTCATGAACTAGGTACATATACACACAGTCATTCGCTTACACGTGTGCGGTATGTGGTCTATATTTCTCGCAGGAAGGCAGGAGGGCAGGAGGGTTCTATTGCACAAGACCCTGTAAAATCTTGTCCTGGGGCTAGGTAAGTGGTGGAAGAGGTGCTAAATGACTTCCTAGAATACAATTCAACTTGATAACATGATCTATTAATGTAAAGGTATTTGGGAATTTTTGGTTCATCAAGTACAGAACACTGGATCAAAATGAAGGGCAAAAACAATACAGATTAGGTCACAAAACACATCATTGGATCAAGAAGATTTAATTGAATCAAATTTCTCCAAAAAGTTCATTATTTTATATTCCTAATATTCCTAATTGAGAGGCAGATGTAGGTTGCATCATTTTAGAAGCTACACACTACATATTTGGAAACAATTTCTTGTGACTTTTCCAGACTCATTGTGGACATACAGAAGAAAACTGAATGCTAGCAATGATTTGATTGACCAGTCAGATGCAGCAGATACTTGAGAAGTCACAGGGGCTGTTTTATACGAGGGTCACTTCAAGGGAAAAGACAGGATAATACGTCAACTCATGCCCTACTTTCCTCTTTCTGTTTATTTGCATATTTAAAAAGGAAGAAACTTACCTTGTAAGTTATCAAATAATTTCTAAGTTCATAATTTCAAAGTCTAGAAGAAGACCATATCCTTCCCCTATTATAGAAGCTGTTGCAACTTAGGTCCGTTCGTTTTTTTTTAATTCAATAATGCTTTTATTTATTTTTCCTTTTTTCTTTAAATTGAAGTATAGTTGACATACAAAATTGTTAGCTTCAGGTATACAACATAGTGATTCAACATTTATATACATTACGAAAGGATCACTGGAACAAACGACACATTACAAAATTTCGTTAATTTCTCTGATGTATCCAGCGACGCATGGCTTCCATCAGGTCACTGGTAAAACGCACCTCCTTACCACACACACCTCAGACAAATTTCTTGCGAAAATACAGCCTAACCATGAATTATGTTACAACTGGGAAACAGAAAAAATTTTATGGGTGCCTGATTATAGCCTTTAGCAGTTAAGGTTAAACTTTGAAAAATATGTCAATAAAATGCCCCGGAGAAAACGCAGGACCTATTTATATAAATGCTTTTCTAAAAGAAGAATATCAATTTTTTTTAAGTTTTTACATCTCAAACTGTTAGTAGTGTAATCAATAAACTTCAAAGTCTAGAATTTTTCAAATTATTTTAACTAACTTCAAATTCATTTTAAATGAATAATGTGATTTCATTTTGTGAATAATTGATTTAAAACTACTCTGGCAGCAAATCCAGCATGTCCCAGACTGAAGGGGGACAGGGGACAGGAGGTAGTTAGCTGTACCTGCCCCAATTAGTACACAGACATAAAGAATGAGAACAACCCAATCACGACAACTAAAAAAATGGTGTAACTAATAGTCACTGTGTTTTTCCAGAGCTGGAATACAATCTACTTAACACCTCATTGAAAAAAAATTTTTTTCTAAAAAAAGTTGGAGGTGGGGGCTGATTATGTATGAAGAAGCTAGAATGTCCTATTTTTCAAATACAGTATTATGGAAAAATTTGTGGTCCAATCAAGAACATAACTGTGGGGAAAAAATAACATTCACTGAATGTGTTGGTATTGCTTTTGGGAACAGACAATTTGACAGGATGTGCTTAAAGCTACTCCCTACTGATAGAAGCCAGATGTGCGTCTGCCTACATCTGGCGGGTTGCAAGAAAGGAGTAAAGTTTTATATATATATTTATATACTTTATAATCAAAAGAAGAAATATATCTCTTATAAATTGATGAAAACAACATTATGGCCATAAGATGGGCTCAAACCCTCTGGAGAACTCCATGTAATAATGTACACAATCACTTTTTATTCATATGCAGAAATGTCCCAATGAGGGAAAAAGCAAATACAGTAAAAATATTTTCAATTTATTTGTCCTTAAACATTTAGGAAGCCATAGTATTACTGAGGAGAAAAACTAGAATAATCACAGATACTTTTAGAGTAAAAAAAGGTAACTTACAGGATTAACTAAGAAAAGAAAAAGAATTCAGCGTTTAAGCTTTTCAAAGTGTCTTTACAGTAGCAAGACTGTATATGTTTATACGTGTCTGTGTACACATATATGGCATATATGAATTTTGATATAATTCTTTCTGTGGAAGGAAAACACCAAAAACAGGATCTAACTGCTTTTAATTTAGGAATATTCATAAAGCACAACTGAATATCTATATGAAGGATCAGAAACAATCTCCAGGCTGCAACCACTAAAGTAGAGATGAAATAGCAGATAAGGTTAGGTTTTTATTCCTTGCCCTCTTCACCAGCCCCTGACTTTCCTGCTGGAAGACCTCATACTCCCCTCTCATTGTCCAGTGTCCGTCCCACACACACACATATACTGTGGTACCTGCCAGGCTTGTTCTCTCTCAAAGAGCCCCATTTCCCAAAATCACACTCCTCTACCCATTCTAAATTTCCTTTGCCTCTACAGAACTAAGAAAAAAGAAACCTATCCTTTCATTATAGGAATTTAAGGTAAATTGCAAATGCTTAGTAGGCTTAAGCCTTCAAGGGGACCTAAATATTCTAGGAGATGAGTATTATATAAAATTATTTTTAGTTAGTAAAAGATACAGAAGTTTTTTTGTTTTTATATATTTTTTTTTTCCTGAGGAAAATTAGCTCTGAGCTAACATCTTTTGCCAATCCTCCTCTCATTTTGCTTGAGGAAGATTAGCCCTGAGCTAACAACTGTGCCAATCCTCCTTTACTTTATATGTGGGTTGCCACCACAGCATGGCTGGCAACTGGTGCAGGTCTGCACCCAGGATCCAAACCTACAAACCTGGGCCAGTGAAGTGGAGCACACCAAATCCAACCACTCGCCATGGGGCTGGCCCCCTAGAAGATATTTTTAATAGAGAGATCTCTATCCTACAACTTCTTATCTAAAATAGGCCGAGATTAAACCATTTACTATTTTCCCAGATTTGTATAAACCCAGTAAGAAAAGAAGGTGAAGGGAGGAGGGGAGAAGCAACTCTCTTCTTTGAGAAAACAGAATGTACTTTTACATTTTTTTTCCTTATTTAAACCTCAGAAAAGTGGCTGTAGTAGGTATTATTGTCTCCTATTTATAAATGATTAAGCTGAGGCTGAGAAAGTTTAATTATCTCAAGTCAAGGGGTAAACCCTTAATATATTCTATATTTCCACTTAATTTGGAAGTCCTATGATCAAGTTATGCACCAAGCAGAAGAAGAGAAAACATAGCATTGTGATGGATTACAGTGATGGACTAAATTCTCCCTGTATCCACATCCTGGCCATGTAACCTTGCAGTACCCATTCCGACTCAAGTTAGCTGCATAATTTGCTTTAGTAAACTCATGATGTTAGAAAGATATGATGCAAGCAGAGCTTAGAAAGTACTTGTGAGATGGGCTTGCCTGCTTTCCCTTGAGCTTTAGCCATCACTATGAGAACATATCCAGGCCCCTCTACTGAAAAGTAAGATACACAGAGCAAAGTCTCCTTGGTTGTCCCAGCCAAGGCCAGCCTAGATCAGCCAGCAGCCAGCCAACTCTGCTATACAAGCAAGCCCAACCAAGATCAACAGAACTGCTTAGTGGACCACCGCAATGTGTAAGCAAATAAACACTTACTCTGAACTCCTTTGTGGTTTTTTCATTGTTTGCTATGCAGTATTATTGTAGAAAGATTGATTAAGACCATGTGCTGGATTTAGGCTGACCAGTTCAAAATTACCATTAGAGCAAAAAGTCAGCTATGTTTGTTCAAGCCACCTATTTCACTAAAGGCACAACAAAGTCAACTGACACCTAAATTCATTCTGGCACTCTGCTGGTAAATTATAGGATTTCAGTGAATATTTATGAATGAATAAGTAAACTTTGATCAAGCACTGTTTGGCTAGACCGTGGGCTCTTGAGGGTAGGAGGCGAGTCTCATTTATCTCTGCATCCCCAGGACACAGCATGATGAAAGGCTTTTAGCAGAAAGGTCAATCAGTATTTGCTGAATGAGAGAATGGCAAGGATTTGGGTTATTTTACCAAGATCAGTGGGAAGCCGCCAAAGGGCTGTAAGGAAGCAACATGAAGAGACTTGTGTTTTGACAAGATCGCGCTGGCTGCTCTTTAGCGAATGGACGGGAGGGGCCAGAATGGACGCACAGAGACCAGCTAGGAGCCACCAAGGCTGTCCAGACAGGGAGAGTGTCAGCTTGGATTAGAAAAAAAAACTACACAGATTCGAGATAAATTTGGGAAGACTTGCTTGAGGACTTAGGACCTAAGGAAATGGAGGAACCAAGAAAACACTCAGTCTTCTGGTCTGTGCTCCTGGATGGGCAGAGGGGCCCTGAGATAGAGAACTCTGGAAGAAGACAAATATTTTAAAAATGTAGACTCCTGATTAGAAAGATCTTGAGTTAATCCTACTCTAAAGCCACCATCTGGAACTTCAATTTAAAGAATCTGTGGCATCAATTTAGTTGAAGATTGATGTTCCTTGAAGACTAAATCGTACCCCTTTGCACTGGAAAAGTTAATTTGCTCTATGCGGCTGAAGTGAGCTGAAGGCAGGCTGTGCCGGATCTCTGTTAGAGGGGAAAATACAGGCCCGCTGTGAAAACTCCTTCAACTCTATCAAACCTTTAAAAGAAATTACGCTTAAGGAGGAAGAGAGTGTATATGCTACATTTGAATCAGTTTTAGAGACTAAGGATGAATCCTTTCCTTCTTAAGAAATTTTCCACGGACCTAAAAATTAAACTAGACTTTAGAACACTCCATACACACAAAGGATGAACTCTCACTTTGCTCCCTTACACTCATCTTAAACTCCATATTCCTAGAATTTCATCTATTGCAATTATTTTTTAAACACCCAATTGTTTAAGGTCATGATTCAATTATCCTTTGGAAGATTGCTGTAGCCACCACACTGCAGTGTTAGGTCAGTGTGGAAGCAGTGGCTTGGATTGATAACTGGCATCATTTCCTGAATATTTTAGTCCTTAATCAAGCCCTTAAAAACTAGGTCCTTTATGAAATTAAAAGGTTTATTCTACAATAGGGTCATTACTTTATTTGAGTGTGAGTCATTCTACTTTCTCTGGATTTCATGGCCATGGACCGCTGCCCCAGTCATAGCTAGTCACCTAAAAAATGTGTGCTGTTGTCTTTGAAGGGGCCAGGGCTGGGAGAGGCTGGGGATAAATCCGTGCAAACTCATCAGCACTTCTGGAAAGAGACCAAAAGCATTCTGATGGTGGCTGAGTGATATTTTCATGTGTCAAAATGTAGAGAATGTGGGGCCATCATGAGTCACAGGAGGAGCTGAGTGACTTACCAGTGACACAGGCTGCCTCCCAAAGCCCAGCCAAGCACAGGGGACCCCTTTCATCACTGGACAGCCATCACCCTTAAAGATCTGGGTAAAAAATAACATCTTTATAATGGTTGAGTTTCCTATTAAATTCATATTCTAGATCCTCCAAAGCCGGAACGAAAGGAGGATGAATTTAGAATATACTAAGTGTCAAACACTATATCTCTATTATTTTATTAAATCCTAACTCCAAACTGAAGAGCAGTTGAGGAAAATTATCTCCATTTTATACAAGAGGAAACTAAACCTCAGAAAGGTTAAGTGGTTAATTGACAATGACACCACTAGTAAATGTAACAGTAAGAACTCAGCATGTCTTCCCAAAGAGCCTGCACTCTATCTGTCCCCCAAACTAACTTCCAACCTCACCAGCCTTATTTTCCACTCACCAACATGGCTCCCCCTTTGGGGCCAGATTCATCTCTTCACCATCTCCTTAGCGTGCCGGATACATTCCCACCTCACTTTGTGGATACCATTTCTCCTGCCTCTGAAATATTCCCCTAAATGATCATTCTGCTTCATGATTCCAAAGGATCCATCCAAAGGAAGCATTCTTGACTCAAAGGAATGAATGATTCGCCTACTGATTCACAACAAAACTATAAACGACTCAGCATTCCTATTTGTCAATAAGCTTTGGAATACTGTCTAAATATATAATTAAGATGCAAAGCATTTGTAACAGGCCAGATGGTTATTTGTGAGCCAACTACGACCAGAATCAGACATGAAGCACACACTGCAGGGGAATCTCCCAAGTAATCTAAAAACCCAGGTTTCCCAAATATTTCCGTCACCCATAAGTGGAATTCCCTTAGAATGCTAAGTCTCTAGCCCTTTGCAAGTGCTATTCCCTAAGTCAATACCTCCTCCTAACACACCCCTTGGTCTACCTGGCAAACCAGAATTCGTCTTCAAGACTCTGCTCAGGTACTGCCCCTTCTCTGCCTGTATCTTCCCATTTCCTCCACAAACCTAATATAATCCCTTTCTTCAGCAAGCATCTCTCTCTCCTTGTGGGCAAAGACCATGTCTTCTTAGACTTTTTATCCCAAGGCCCACCAAAGAACCTGGCACGTTGAATGGAGTGCCTGGAATGGTGAATGAATGACCTACACATATTGACACTGTGATTAAAAAACTTCTGGATTGGGGCCGGCCCGGTGGCGCAGCGGTTAAGTTCCCACATTCCGCTCCGGCAGCCCGGGGTTTGCAGGTTCAGATCCCGGTGCAGACATGGCACTGCTCGGCATGCCATACTGTGGCAGGCGTCCCACATATAAAAAGTAGAGGAAGATAGGCACAGATGTTAGCTCAGGGCCAGTCTTCCTCAGCAAAAAGAGGAGGATTGGCAGCAAATGTTAGCTCAGGGTTAATCTTCCTCAAAAAAAAAAAAAAAAATTTGGATTCAAGAATGGGTAGAGTGTGTTTGTCTTTACAACCAACTATTACAAATCAAGGGTCTGGGGAAGCTTCTGTGTTCATTCACAGCTAAGCATGTTTTCAGGGAAGGTGGTGATCAGCATACAGCAAAGAAGCTGTGCTAACACAGCTCCTTGCTATGCAAACACTGTGGCAGGCTATGCCTAATTCTTCCCCAGGCGGCAGAACCTTCTGTAGAGACTATGGGAGAGTATGAAACAGAAAAGCAAGCAAGCCAGGAAACTGAAGTGCTACATCCACAGAGAATTAAGGCAGCGCAAAAGAAAAGAGAGAAACCAAGTGGAGATTAGGAATGCTGCGGAAATAACATAGCAATGAAAGATTCTCTGGGTCTAAACATTTGTGGATTTTTAGACTAGGGTCATTTTCAGTAGCCACATTTTACCCGTGTTCTAATTCCCTTCTTCTTTCTATCCACTGGGAAATAATAAATCAAAGTATTAAGCAAAGTATAAAGTTACAAATAGGTTGTTTTAAAAAATCTGATAACCTTCCATTCTTCGCCAGTGCAGGCACCTGAAGTTGCGCATTAGCACATCACCAGTGTAATCACGCTGACCTCATGCCAACTGAGTTGCCTCCTTCTTTCCATGTTTCTCTCTTCACAGAAACCAGGGCTTACCCTAGTATTTTTCAGTCTGCGACTCGCTTCTGAGTTTCTCAATTTGTCTTAGTGGGAGGAATCAAAAAGTGGGCTTTCACATCCAACAAAATCTAACCGTTGAGATTTTCAATATGGTGTAACAGAGAGAGGGAGAAAAAAGGGGAGGTGGTTTTGTGTCCGCCGTGGAGGGGTCTGATCAATATCTTCGTAGGATTCCCAGCTACCCAAAGACCTGGGTCCTCGCCCTATCCTGTGAGTCTCCAGTCACTCGCTGCACAGCTGATTCTCTTTGGAGGCCAGGTTAAGGAGGGGATTTGAGCCTGCTGAGGGTCAACCATGTACCTTAGATTAGAGAACAGAGTCAAACAGCTATAAATATGTAAGGTCCTCACCCAAAATGGATCAAAGCCCAGCCCCATCCCTCTTAAGCGTCATCATAAGTTTCTGTCATATGGTGATTTAGGGCATAGGCTGCATGACAGAAGGCTACATTCTCATCCCAACCTTACATACTTGCAAATTGTACAATGGGCAAATTATTTAATTTATCCGAGCCTTGGTTTTTTTTGAGGAAGATTAGCCCTGAGCTAACATCTGCGTCCATCTTCCTCTACTTTATACGTGGGACGCCTGCCACAGCATGGCCTGATGAGCGGTGTGTAGGTCCACCACTGAGACCTGAACCAGTGAACCCCAGGCCGCCAAAGCAGAGCACATGAACTTAACTACTAGCCACCGGGCCAGCCCCCTAGGCCTTGTTTATTTTATACGCCAAATGAGGACAAACAATACCTACCTCATAGGGTTTTTGTGGGAATCAAACGAGATAATGTATGAATTAAACAAGACAAAGTACGTACGAGTTTACCTCAGCAGCTGCCATACAGTAGACCCTCAATACAACCTAACATGCGACCTTTTATCCTTTTCCATTCTTGTTGAATGATGAATAAATGTTATCATCAAACAAATGATGATGATGATGATTGTTATAGACTGAATGCCTGTGTCCCTCCCAAATTCATATGGTGAAGCCCTAACTTCAATGGACTGTATTTGAAAATAGAGTCTATCAGGAAGTAATTAAGATTAAATGAGATCATCAGGGTGGGGCCCTGATCCAATAGTTATTAGTGTCCTCCTAGAAGAGAAACCAGAGTGCTCCCCCACCATTTCTCTCTCTCTCCATGCACAAGCACCAAGGAAAGGCCATCTGATGAGACAGTGAGAAGGCAGCCATTAGCAAGCCAGAAGGAGAGCTCTCACCAGAAACTGAATGGGCTGGAATCTTGATCTTGGACTTCTAGCCTCCAGAATTGTGAGAAAATAATCTCCTGTTGTTTAAGCCATGTTGTCTGTGGTATTTTATTATGGCAGCCTAAGCAAATGAACACAATGATGATGATGATGATGATAAATGCCCTATTCTAACAAAGAAACAGCTGAAGGAATGCTAAGTTATATTTACTGGAGGTTTTCTTTTTTTTTTTAAAGTTTTCCCTTGCAGATAATTTTGATGCTGCTGCTGAAGGCACACTGGCAAACTGGGTCCAATCTCTGTATGCTTTTGCTGAGGCTCTTGTCCTAATCAAAATCTAATGCCCTGAGCTGCTAATGATGACAGGGCAGTTTTCAGATCCAGAGACTACCAAGGCTCCAAGAAAAGCTAGAGTCTAGAGGGAGGCTTCAGGAAGGAATGGCCTGACCATGACAAGGAGACTGGTGTGAAGGCCATGGTGCACAGGCTACAAGTAACCTGGGGTTAGAGATGCAGAGGTGGACAGTGTAGGAGGAAACAGCAGTGGTAACAACAACAACAATGGCTGTCATTTGTTACTACTCTCTGCAGGCACAATGCTAGGCTTTTATACACATTATTAGATGATTGCCAATCCTCCCAAATGTGACTCCCAAAATGCTTCTCTCCTGCAAGGTAAGCATCATCATTCCCATTTTACCCTCTTTACAGAAAATGTGCAGAATCGATGTTTCATAATCCTAATCTGATTTATGAACAGAATTCCACTTTGCTTAAAAACAAAATTATACCATTTTTTTCCCTTGCATCTTTTCCGGTTGTGCTACCCTTTCACTAAAGGTATCTTTAAGGTCCCGTCCAGAGCTCAAATTCCTTAATTTTAATACCCACTAAGGAAAGATAAATATTAGCACATGTTTAACTAGAACGAGAGTGAATGTGTGCATTCTTGTGTTTCCTCTAAACAACTTGAGGCGCTCTGGAAATCCTTCTCAAAGGGTATTAATCATTTCCCCAGTGATTGTCCATTAGCATCTCAAATAACCTCAAGAAACAGAAGAGAGGAAACGTGGAAACCGAAAGAAAAGCTGGGGAACCAAAGACTCAAGTCCAACTTCAGTGAAGGGGAGGCAAGTTCAAACAGTGATGGAAACCGGCAGTGTACCGAAGGGGCTGCCCTCCGGGCCACAGCAGCAACGTCAAACTCAAATTGTCAGCAGCAGCCTTTATGTTGCTCTTTCCATCAGCCTTTGGTAATCTGATATAACCACAAGGAAGAAGTGCTTGTCCCCCAGACAGTGAGGAATCTCCTGCCCTTGGGACTTTTGTTTTTCATAGAACTGGGTATATTACTACAATTATGTTTATTTTCTATTACAGTGAAGAACCATTTATACATTCTTAATTAAGTTTATATTTCCACTTGTATTGATAAGGATTATCTTTTTAAAAGCCCTATGTCTGATTTCTGATGTCAGCCTGAGAATGCAAGCGGTACAAAATCAAAATCATTTCACTTCCTGACGACAGCCATTAATGGATTTAATTAGTACATGGCATTCTAAGGCAAATAAACACATTACACTTTTAAGACAGAAACGTAGGAAGAATTTTTTCCTTATTAATTTACAATTAGTCTTATTTTCTAGAGACATAACTTGCGTTGGACTTTTAGCAAGAAAAAAATACAAAGGAATAAGGATGTTCTAACTGGGTAATTTAAACTTCGGTTCTACCACATTTGTCATCCAGAAGAAAATGCAAACTGTTCCATTTGCTATATTGCAAACTATCTGCTACCGCACAAATGATGACTTTTTAAAGACCTGAAACAAAGAATCAGGCTGGACTGTACCTGGAAGAAGCAAATTAGTAATAAGGCACTTTTCTGACACAATGGGATGGTTAGAACAGAACCAAGGATGCACAGATTTCCTAAGAATGTTGGTAAAAAGAAAACATAAAGCGAAAAAATACAATTCATTGGTGTTCACTTAAAACATTAGGTAAGAAATAATGGAAATGTCTTCCTATAATAAATCATAGAGCTTTACAATTTATTACACGAGAGAAATGTATATTTTTAGAAATACTATTCTCTTTAAATTATGCCTAGAAATCCTATTAAAAATTTACCTTGTAGCTTAAGACAATTTCTCCCGAACCATTTCGGAAACATTAAAAATACCACCACCTCTAATTAAATGTCTATTTTCCCCAATAAACTTAAATGTTAAGAAATACAGTTTTCATATATGCAAAAAAATACATAGCTACCACTTAGTGTATGATGGGATATCAGTGGATGAATCTTGGGAAAATATAACTTTGTCTCCAATCACATTTGTAAGCACAGATATTTGCTTCTCGCTAGAGTTTTCTTACTCAGTTTATTTCTGAGTTTAAAAATGTCTTAAAACCAACATAATCATGAGCAATTTAGTCCCAATTTCCACGTCACCAAATCAGACTCCAATCTTTTTCCAGATAAAAAGCTTACTTTTCATTTCCTCCCAATTTCTTGACCAGTGCAGAGGGATAAGGTGAAACTGTTGAGAGCAAGTTGCTGCTTGAGGCTGAAGCTAAGCCAACTCTCCTCCTTTCTTGGAATTCTCGTGCTTCCTGAGCCTCCATCAGAACAGGGTTCTCAGTGCTTGCTATTCACTAGAATCCTTTGAACTTTCCAAAACTAGTGATGCTGGACCCCCATAGCACAGTGAATAAATGAGAATCTCTAGAGATAGGGCCTGAGCACGGGTATGTTTATAAAAGCTCCCCACATGATTATAATGTGCAGCCAGGGCACAGAACCACAGATATAAGGCTTTGAGATAGATGGTTACATTACGGTCAGCTTACGATTGCTAACAAGCTGGTGAACCAATAATTTGAATGGAGAGAAAATGGGGGGAAGGCTCCATGATAAAGTGACAAGAAGTGGAGAAGGCTCTTCTGTAGATACAAGAGGATGGAGCCAAAAGCCAGGAGAATGTAAGTCCTGGGCGTGACTTTGTCACTAGCAATCTATGTGACTTTAGGCAAATCTTCTAGGTCCCCTGGGGTACAGAATTGGAGGAGAAAGGAGAGTGAAGATTCACCATCCTCAACCACAGCAGCTGTATTTTTGTCTGTTTTATATGTTGGGTTTTTGCATGAAATTTCGGATTCTTGGCTAAAAACAGTTTAAATACAGCTGATCTACATGTCCTCTAAGGTCTCTTCTGAGACAAGTTTACAACATCACATGGATATCAGGAATTGGCCTTCTGGTCCAACATAGAAAAGAACGTCAGATAATGACAGTGACGCTTCTGTTCTCTGCGGTCCTAACACCCACTCTTCCTCACTGGTGAACTCTGTGGGTGGGAGGAGTTTATCCAAGGTGCTCCCACATCCTCAGTGGTTTTTCCTCTCCCTGTATCTCTCAGATACTCAACATCCCTGCAATTTTTCCCTTCTACCACGGCACCAGACTGCCCTCCCTTATGAGTCAATTTAGATTATTTGTAAAGTAAATATAATCAACTCACACCTAGATTATAGCCAATATTTGAGGCCCTAAAACATCATTTTTCTGGAAGAAAAGTTTCATTATGGAATAAAGAGGCTATATGTGTGCCAGCTCTCTTCTGTGTTTACTTCTCCAAATTAACTCTCCATCATTTTTCTCCACCCTGCTGTCTGCTCTGGGAGGCTGACCTGGAAGGGACTGTACAAACAGATTCCCCAGTCCTGACTTCCTGTTGGGGCCAGCACTGAGGAGCCCTGATAGGAAATTTGAGGGAAGGAAGATAGGGAAACTGGGATATGTATTCCCTGGACTCGTTCCCTGTGGGGCTGCCACAGGTGAACTGTGACCCTCGATTGAAACTCAGAGGTCCTCTCTCAAGGTGACCTTCACTTTGCAGGTTCCAGTAACCACTCCCACGCCTCATCTTCTTGCCTAGAGCTGCAAACTGTCTCTGTTCTTACCAGCTCTGCTCTTGCTTTGCCCTCTCCCCTTTAAATGATTTTTATTGAACTCTAAATGAATTATCCTAATTTGAGTGATCTGTCTCCTGATTGGCCCCTGACATATATTTTTGACCAGAGATTCTCACTTTTAGATCTTTAAATAAATAATGAGAGGTTTATGCAAAGAGTCATGAGTGTCATTAACTATCTTGAAGAGATAGACCATGGCCAGGACTAATCAGAATGGATGCCACCTGTGTCCCAGAGGTTGGCTACGCTGCCAAGTGTTACCCTTAGCCACTGGATCATCAGGAGTCCAGAAGAAGGGGACTCAGGATGGCTGGAGTGGTGACTATTTTCCAATCAGTATGGAAATATTTCAGTATTTTAACAACTGGCATAGCCAAACTGGTTGAATGTTAGTGAATCCCGCATATAATGCTATTTAGTGCAGAGTGACTTATAATAGCAAACAAACAAAAAACCGGAAAAATTTATATTGTCAATAAAAAATTATAGTAGGTCCACATTTTAGAAGAGTATTTACTAATATGTGAAGATAATTACAAACTACTTGGCAAAAAGCAAAGCTGTTACAAAATAGCATAGACTGCAAAATCCAGATTTTGTTTAAATATATATCTTTAAGTAAAAAGACTGAGGAAATATATCAAAATGTTAATAATGTTGATCTCTGAGTAGTGAAATAATAAATGATTCAATTTTCTTAAAATATATGTTTTCCAAAACTTCTGCAATGAAATTTATTTTTATAGCAAGAATAAGGTAACATTTTTTTAAATGGAGCACAGTAAAAAAAAAAAAGTTGCTACATTATATTTTAAACTGAATCTTAAAGATCTTTTAGTGATTATGGTGAGCATTTTCACTTCATTTCATAACAACAAAGATTTATTGCTTACCCTTTCTCTATCAGGTAATAAAGAGCAAAGATGAACCCAATGCAATTCAGCATTAATGAGCTAAGCACCAAGTGGAGAAGGTGGACAAATTAAAAAATAACACAACACTGTGATACAAGCAAGAACAGAAATATCTATAGATTCAAAAATATAGGGAAAAGAGATGAATTTTGTCTGGAAAGAGGTCATGGAGAGCCTCACAGAGAAACTAACAACTGAGCAGGATTTTGAAGACTAAACAGCAGTTCAAAAACCAGATAAGGCAGAAGGAAAGTTTTCTAGGAGAGAAACAGTCTCTGCAAATGATCTCAGGCAGGGAATAGCCGGAAACTAATCAGAATTAGCTCTGCTCTCTTTCTCCTAAAATAGAAACTTGCAAAGATCTTGACTTTGAGGGCAAGGAGTAAGCATTTATGAAAAGCACACTATACGATAAGGATTGAGCTAGTTTTTATTTTGTTTTGTTTTTTTAAATGGAGACCATATTACAAATAAGAAAACTGAGGCCCAGATAAGTAAGTGCTACTTTAGACATCCCTGGAATCATACCTTCAAGGGTAGTTAATGACTTTGTCTATATTATTCTTATGCTTATATGAAATCCTTTTTGTTGCTGTTGTATTCTATCAGTTGCTCTCATTACATGGAAAGGATTAAGTTGAATTACAGTGTCTGGGGTTTGGGATTTACACACCAGAGCACTTCCTCATCATAACAAGAGTTAAATATTAACTCTCTGCTGATACCTGTCCGTGGTGGGTGTGTGTGCGTCTGTAAGAGAGAGAGGGGCAGATAGGAATGGGACATGTCATAAATGTAAACAGTTTGGGGAGCAGGTATTCAGGAAATAATGTGTGCCATGCTGGAATAATCAGTTTAAAGGTCAAACCTTCAATAAAGCAAATCTTTAAGAAGTTCAATATAGAAATTAAATTATTTTAAAATTACAAGGTGTTTTGAACTCTGCATCTCATAGAATTTAGAATAACTATTGATAAATACTTGAATTCATTGTTTTGATAATATTTTTCAGTGCGAACCATTTTAGGACTCTTATTTTTATTAGAATGGGTTAATTCTGGGCTTATTAACTTTTTGCTACTTCTCAAGTATAGAAAAAGTAATTCTTTAATAATATGACTACAGAGGCCCAAATCCACAAATGTTTAATATAAATATCAGCTCAAGTGTCACTCTACAGCCTCCTGAATAGTGCAGGAATCAAGTTAAAAACCCAGTCCATTTCTCACCATTTAGGAATTTTATTTGAGCATGAATTTATTTGGCCAAGACAATAAATTTAGTTTTTCTTCAGCATGAATCAAATTACTTTCTTAGATGTATGTTGCTTTACTCCACTTAGATCTCTGTTCTTTGAAGCCCAGGTATCCTCTTAAGAATCTTTTAATACTTCTATTATAGCTCAATTATAGCTCAATCTTACGCCACCTGACTTCAATGAGATATTCTCTATGAAAAAGCAAGCTGACCTGAGTTCCTGTAAGGTTGTAAAAAGTTAATTAATATTTGCCAAGCACTTTGAAGATAAAATGTAAGTGTCAAGAGTAATAATTATTTTTAAAAATAAAATTACAGGGAGCTACCATTCTATACTTTTTTTGGTGCATCTTTACTATATTTTTAATCCACGCTTCAATATCCCCCAAAGTCAGGAGGCAGTGTAGATATCAGCAAGTAGTCTGTATTTTCTTTCAAGCAAATGGAAAGTCAAACAAAAAAAATGCACTTTCACACCCCATTTTGCTCTCTATATCTTCCAGGCAGTAAGCACATTTAAAAGCACTATTCTGAGTGTGAAAGAAGCATTGCATCAAAAAGCAGCAAGAAGGAAACTGACCAATTTTTTAAGTCCTAAGTCTGACTCTCAAGGTCCTGTGATCGTGGCCACAATTCGCACAGCTACCAAACCAGGAGACACGGATTATATCCTCTAGCAGACCCCGTCCACTCAGCCTCAGCATTGCATCTGTGCTACCCCACATAACCAAGCTTTGGGAATCAGCCTATTTATTCTACGTATCAAATCATCAGACACCACGATTCAGAACGACCATGGGAATTTGATCAATTATATAATTAATTTATTAACACTTTAAAAGACTTTAAAAAAGATGATCTCTCAAAAGACAAACTCCGAGTGGATTCAACAGCGAGAACCCAAGTCGAAGAATCTAGAAGAACCCAGTGACTTCCTGGTAGGAAATTACAAAGTGTGGTGAGGCTGAGGTTAGATGCCCGCCCACCAGCCAGTACCTCTGCATATTAACAAGCCTTCCCACTGTGTGGCCTTCCATACAGCACACGTGTATAAACATACTTTTTTACATTTATCAAGAGAGTACATGGTGTTTGTGTATGGACGTCAGGAGCACTTGCAGAAGCGAGAAGCATTGCTGATACTGAACACACCAGAAACTCTTACCTCTAGAAAATCACTTAGAAGTCTCGGCTTCTGGAGAAAATGGCTCACTGCATTCAGCTTGTCAAACCCTTGACAGCCTTCCAACTTACTAACTTGATTAGCATAAAATGCCTACTGGCAAAAGCAAAGACCGAACTGTTTACATTTTCTCTCACTTTGATGATGGGTGTCAAAAATATTTTTTCGAAGATTTTAAAGGATGGCCAACAGCTTTAAAGTAAATTAAAACATTTTAAATTCCCAAGTCTACTTAAAAAACAATGTTGATTTTTGTACATTAGCATTTGCTTAGCTTTTGTCTGTATCTAGCCGGCATTTCCTAAAATTATAACCAAGTGTTCAAAAATTCAGTGAAAAGCACATTGCTTGTAATGATCTGAAATAATATTAACAGTACAAAGACAGAATAGAGCTGGCTAAGTGAATAAAATTTTAAAAAGCATCTTCTCCTTTAGGACTCATAACTGCAGTATTTTGCCAGTGAATCTGTAAAAATCTCATATCATCTGTATTAAGGATTATGCTTCTGAATTATTAACTCTTAAAAGGTAAAATTAAACTAATTCACAAATTTCAATAATTTAAAACATTCCAGATTTGAAATTAATACAAATACTCCTAAATACAGAAAAATAATAAAATAGCTATCTCCTGTGTTACTGGAATAACATTTGTTTTCTTCCTCAATCAGTAGCTACTAGAATTTTAACTGTGGTGATGAAGTATTCTACAATATGCAGAGTGGCAATTTCAAAACCTTCCCATGAAGTCAGTATTCCCGTTTTTCATTTTCTATTTTATTTTATATTTTTAATTTGATAGATTTGACGTTACAATTTGTAAATTTAAGACGTACAGCATGTTCCTTTGATCCATTTAGGTACTGTAATACCCATGTCTTTCAAACTCTTAACTAACCAAGCAGAACGTCTTCATACACAAAGTCCAGCAAGGCTATGAATGGTTGGTCACGTTAACGTGAATCTACAGAGGAGGCAGCAGAAAAGAAAATACACACCAAAGTCATTCATGGATAGAGGGCAGAAAACTCTTGGAATGGTGAGAGAAATCATGATGGAGCATATTTTGCCTGGGCAAGCAAGGTCAGCTCTGGGCTGGTCTTTCCCAATAAGCCAAATGAATGGTCACTTTTTAAAGTGCCCATTCACGGATGTGCATTTTCCTGGGAATTTTTATAAAAAGCATGCATAATGGGTGCCTGTTTTGACAAATACACCATCTTTGTGCCCACAGGCAAAAATGGCTTGTCACTTGGCACCCTCTGGGTTACTCTTAAAAGGAAGTCCTGCTTTCAGAAATGACTGAGATAGACAAACAAGGGCTTTTAGGGGGTGAGGCCTGGAAGAGTCAGGGAAAGAATACGGATTTTTGCTAATGTTCTAATCACAGGTCTGGTTACCTCCCAAGCCAATTAGAACCTGAAAAGTCTTGAAGATAATCAACGAGAAGAAAAGTTAATAAGGACACTGTAGATCATGAGTCAATTGAAGGACGAATCATAGAATCTCAGGATATGAAAGCCTGGATGGAACCTTTATGGGACTAGACTGGATAGTCTAAATGCCATATTTAGCCAATTCAGAGAAGTAAAAACGAGTCATCTGTGAGACCTCATAACCTATAAGAAACACCAAATTTACATTAAATGTGCACGACACACCATTTGCTTATCTGCTCTGTGGTATGAAATGCAATGGAGAGTAAGCCAGGCTGTGGAAAGGATGGCCTTGGGAATGGCACCAAGACAAAGCAGGTAGCCACGGGTACAGAGGTAAGGGGTGAGAGACTTAACTACTTTGCAATTAACGGTCCCTTTGGAAAGTTTTGCTTTATGTTCTCAAACACTGATCTTGCCCGTAATGTTTCCACACATGTTCACATGGAAATTGCTTATGTTTTAAAAATATACTCCAAATCAACAACTTTCTCCATGGGGAGAACTGTTTCTGGCCACTGATCACATGTTAGGGATTTTACATGCAAGCTCTAAGTTAATCTTGATGATCACCCAGTGAAATACCATGTTACCTCCATGTCACATGAGAGAGAATTGAAGCTCCAGAAGGTGATCTGCTGAAGGCAACAGAGCTGGGAAACGCAAGAATCAGGATTCAAACCCAATTCTGTCTTACTCAAACTCAAGGTGCTTTCAATTTATCATGTCTTACAAGTATGTTTAAAATACCCAATTCTTATCTATTGAACAGTCAGGCAAGCCATGCATCAGGGTTTCCGCTAATTATAAGGTATCATTGTGGGACTTTTAAGTGACCATTTTGTGCCTGAAACCAGTATTGGAATAGACGCAAAGTGTGATCTTTCATCTTACCCAGCTTCTTATCCTCTTGCTCCCAATCCTCTTTCCTCATGGTTTCTAAATACTCTCCTCCTTCCACAGACACTTCTCTTATCCTTATTGCAGAGTTTCACTAATCTCCCTGGACTTTTGGAAATTAAATAGAACCAAGAGATGCTGCATCAAGTACTAAAGTGGTATCAACGGTCAAGTACTAGAATCCTAATCATTCATGGTGCACATGCCCCCAGCACGGAATATAGCAGCATTTTTATTTCCCATGTTTAACTCTGATGACGTTTCTACAAATTCTTCCTATGTGATATGATGATCTGGCCAAGCAAGAAGAGAGCGTATATCTATGTAGTAAGTGAAGAATTCTGAAACTAGGTCTTATACGTGTGTGTGTGTACATACATATAATAATATGAGTTGTTATGGTCACAAAATCCAAGACTTTAAGCAGCTTCTCCAGGTCATACAGCCCTAAAGTGGCATGGTCTATATTATAAAGCAAGCTTCTAACTACTTGGCTAATTTGCCACCCACCATAACTGACTGTAAATAAAATTATTAACCACCTCAGACAAAATATGAAGACTAATGTAATGACTATGTAAACTCAAAGAATATACGTATTATGTACTGAAGAATGACTCCTAGAATGTATGAGTTGTTCCATGTTTTTGACTAACTGGTCACAAACTATCAAAAACATCATGTAATTTCAGAAAAACAAAAACAGTATGAACACGGAAAAAAAGGAGTAGGAGTTCATGCGGCCACTAGAATCACATTTTTTTTATGGGATCCATTGTAGGAAATGCATTTTATATCTTGACCTGTTACACAATACATATACAACTAGAAGTTTTACAAAGCAACACTTATCATCACTATGTGCAATGCACTCTATTTCTCCATTTCCTTTCTTAAATAAAGCTTATGGTGGTCCACAAAATTGATTTCATGATACACTAGTGGCTCACACCCACACTTTGAAAACCTCTGTCCCAGAATCCTGTGCTGTCACTGCCTTGATCTCTTGTCCAAGGCAGACAATATGAATGGATCACAGCATCCTTTGCGATGAGTTCAGCCAAGCCTCAGGACTCTTCAAACTAGCGTTCTAGGCAGCAAGTTTCAATTGCAGTTGGGACAAAGATATGATGCAGTCCTTATCTAAGTTCCAAGGGGGCAGGGTATAGAAGCAGAGTAGCTATTTTAGTTATTTGCTCTCTTTGTCTCCCTAGTGCTCACTTAGTGTCTGGCAAACAGCAGGCACTCAAAGTTGCATCGGTTAATGGCCACTAAGACTAGAGGGTAAGCTCTGGCTTCTAAAGTTTCTCTGTGAATGCTCTCTCTCCTCTTGGCTGCCTTGTTATCTTTAAACACAAGGCTTTCAAGATTCAATGGTTTTGAGTACTGTATGTACCCTGCCTTCTTTCCAAACTCCATCTTGTAATGAGAGTTATCTGCACTAGGCTACTTGATGGTATCTCTGCTCCTTTCAAAGACAATTGGTTTACAGTTAATTACCCAAAAGGATTATGAAGCTGACAACCCTGGTAGAGCTCCTTGATAAACTGGTCCTAGAAGAAAGGAAGAAAACTGACATGCCAGGACCTGGGCTGGATATTGGTGCATATATTTTCTCATTTCAACCTTCCAACAATATGATCGGTTTCATATCATTACCCCATCTTACTGGGTTCCAAACCCTTAGAAGAAGAAGGTGAGGTCACACATTTAGTAAATGTTTGGCAGAGCCCGGATTGAGACCTGGGTATTTCACTGCTCTTTTTATTATACTTCAGCTGCTTCTGAAAATGGCATATTAAATTACAAAGCAACAATGACCAGGAACCTTGAATCCAGTTGAAGTGTGTAAATTTAACAGGTTCTCACACCGGAAAAATAAAACCCAATACCTTAGTAATATACTTCATCATATAACTTTATTTTTTCTTTGCCAAATCTTTGTGAGTTATTCATTGCTGGGTATGTTTCTCTTGGCAGCTGTTAAACTTGGCTCAGACATAGGTTCTTACAGTAGAGTAATTCAAATGTGTTAAGTCCTGTATTACGCAGAGGAAAAACAAGACTCTGTGTGTGTGCGTGTGTGTGTGTTTATGTGGGTCAAGTCCAAGGGGAAGTATAAAATGGAAACAATATATGAATTGGGGGTGTGTGTAGGGCAGTTAAAAGAGGTTGCAGGAAGAATCAACAATTTTGGCTTTCTGGCTCTCACCAGAAGCAGTGTAAGGAAATGCAGTGGAAGAGAGCAGCATGGGTCAAGTTTAACTCACATCCACCCCCACACAAGTGAACACAGCTTGATATAGTCACAGAACCTCCAATGTGTAATTTGCCCGATCATGATCATGAGTCACTGTAAAAGTTACTAAGAAGGTTGTTCAAGAAAGCATATTTCTGCTGTAAGTTTACAACAGTGGTTCTCGACCAGGATCAATTTAGCGGACACTTGGAAACGTCTGGAGACATTTTTGGTTGACACAACTGGGTAAAAGGCAAGGATGCTGCTTAACATTCTACAATGCGCAGCCTCCCCTAACAATAAACTATATGGCCAAAATGTCAATAGTGCCAAAGTTGAGAGACCCTGGTTTACAGGGTGACTCTATCACCTGAGTCACACAACTACTATACTCCAGCTGCCCCTCTGGTCTCAGTCTCCTCATCTATAAAATGTAGATGATAATAGTACCTGCTTCTCTGGGTTGTTGTGAAGATGAAACGAGTCTTATTAAGTAAAGCGTTTAGATCAGTGCCTACGATGCAGTAAGCGCTCAGTAAATGCTACTGCTGTTGTCTTTGTCATATCATCACCACCACCAGCATCATCATCATCGTCAAAGCTCACGACTGCATAGGGCAGTTTTCCCCAAAGTAAGACCTCTTATTAGGTAGATTCTCGGGGGGGGGGGTGGGGGGGGGGAAGGATTCTGTGGTCAAACAAATTTGGAAAATGGTGGATTAAAATCAAACAAGTTTCTGAAGTGCAGAACTTCTCAGAATCTTTAATAAGCAAAAATATACAGCATGCAGAATTTTCACAACTGACCTGACTGAAAAATCCCATGCAGACTCTTGCAGGATCAAACACACTTCAGGGAAAGTCTGATGTGATGAAAGGGTGGTGGACTGAGACTCTACAAACAGGATTCAGCTCTTGGGTCTACCACTGCCCGCTCTGAAGCCTCGGTAAGTCCTCTGACCTTTCTTGGCCTCACTGACCACCAACGCCAAAGAGAGTTTGGGCCCTTCCAGTTCTGAAAGGCTCTGACTCTCTGATAGTCCTGTACGTTCAGTATCACTAGCAGACCTTCAAGCCATTCATTATCAGATAACAAGGACATCATGGTCAAGCAAGATCAAGAGCTGTGACAAAACCCAGGACAATCACGTTCACCAGATTCCTGTTACTGAAGAAGCTTAAATACCCAACATTGGGAGATCGAGATGAACATGATGTACACAATAAATGCTAGCTTATTTGTTGCTGTTGTTTCTGTAACTGCAGCCTAACTTTTTAAGCAGAAAGTGGGGCTAGTAGAGAAGAACAGGGAAGCAAAAAAAAAAAGTCTCAACTACTCAAAGTGCACACCTGTTAAATCTACTCAATTATCGCTTGTTAGGCGCTAAATAAATCAGCAGAGAACATGACAAGGCAGGATTGCTACCTCAAGGAACTAAAACTCTGTTTGGGGAGAAAAATGCAAATAACATATCACGCGTCCAGTGAACGCTCTGACAGAAGTTTAAACAAAGACCCACGTGAGCAGAGTAATCTTAGTTATTGCCATTCTTTATAAGTCAAATGCACAATGGCAAAAACACAAAATAAAACTGAAAGATGAAATGTAAACATCTATCTTCTTGCTTGGGTTTCCAGATCAACATTCTTAGTGCCTGCTGTCCAGACATCATCTACAGGTGTCGGGAAGGTACCTAAACTGGAGGGTATGGAGATGGCTTATCATTCACTGTGATCGTCACCCCTCTGAGTGCCTCTATATGGGCTGGCCTGAATCCACCAGGCATGACAGAGTCGGTTACTGGTGAAGAGATTTGTGCCTTGTGTTGTCCAGGACACTGTTTCAGTATATTACAACTTTAAGCTATTTTAATTTGCATAACTGGAATTTCTCACTCTATCAGCCATGGCTATCTGAGTAGCCAGTGAACGGGTAATCTTTCTTTTAATACTAGTATCTCATGAAGCCCTCTGTCAGAATAATAACCTCAAAAAAACCCACAAACTTTTTTTGCATCTATGAACCCCTTCTCAGATGAAATGCATATAACAAAGTATACCAGATTAGAAAGGAAACCAATTATATTGAAATATCCAAATATTAAAACACGTATTTTAATATAGTAATATATGTGATTCTTTAACACATTAAATAACAAGATCTGGCAGTATGTCTAATAACTACCATTACATCAAAGCTGTGTCATACAGAAACAGTATTTCTAGATGTCAGCAACAACTGTAATCTGATATGAAACTATCTGTGATTTCTACTGGTGACAGTCACTGGTACTGCTAAAATACTACTGCCACTTGTTGCCTCCATTCATAATTGAAGGAAATGCTACATTTCAATTAAAGGTTTAGTGCAAATAAAATGCAAACAAAATTTTTTTTTGCATCTAAGCTCACAATCCCCTGAATTCTATTCATGGGCCCTCTTGTGACCCCAAGACCTCCAGATTAGGATGCCCTACATTGAGGTGATGTCCTAGAGCTTCAAGAACTCTAATGATTGGAAAGAAAAAACACTAACTCATCATGTTGTTTAATTTCTTCTTCTCATTGGAAATAATTCCAAAAAGATCACTCTCTGTTACAGTGAAAACATCCAGGTACACTTACAAAATACTTTTGCATACATGAGCTCATTTGATTCTCACAACAGCCCTGTGAAGAAGGTATTAGATTAGCATTAACCCTATTTAACAAACATAGAAAGTGAGACAGAAAGCTTTTGGAAGACCTGTCCCAGTCACCCAGCCAGAAGTGAAGTGCTGAGCTGGGACTCAAACACAGGGCTTCCGACATTGAAGTCCATACCTCCTGTGAAGTATTTGTAATGTTGGGGTGGAGAAAGGAGACAACAAAAGCGAATGGTAAGACTCTTCTATCCACAGCAATCGACTTACTAAGTTACTGCTAGATAGAGCAGGCCCTAGTACTGATAAGCAGTGTTCGCTCATTTCCTCCTTGTTCACTTTCGTGCACAATTGTGCATAAACTCCTGTCATTTTCTAGAATGCCACAGGATCTAGTAAATATATCAGGTCCCTCTGACTCAAACAGAATTCAGCATTTGCTATTATTTCTGTAAGTTTCTTTTGTATTTATATTGTTTTTATTTTATTAGCTTTTTGATTCCAACGGGGTTTTTTTCTTTTTGCTGAGGAAGATTCACCCTGAGCTAACATCTGTGTCAATCTTCCTCTATTTTGTATGTGAGTCACCACCATAGCATGGCCAACAATGAGTGGTATAGATCCACGCCCAGGAACCGAACCTGGGCTGCTGAAGCAGAGCGTGCCAAACTTAACCACTATGCCACAGAGATGGCCCCCTGATTCCCACAATGTTTTGAAGCATTTCTGATGACAAACTTGTCTGTTAGGGCTTTTTCTTTAAGTGCTTTAAATTTCAAGTGACTTTCAACCTGTGTAGTCCTTATTTTTTATTTCCGACACAAAGAGAGAGAAGGCTTCCTATTTTCAAACGACTTTAGCCCAGTCTTTTGTCAAAAATATCCCTTTCAAAATGCTTGGATTAGGATTTGGTGATGTCCCGGAATGTTGTTTTATATCACTCTCCTCTAAACCTCTCTTTCGTCATGCACATAAAAGCTTTGCTTTCCTGGAATATAACCATCCTGCTCCAACCAGCTCAAAAGAGGAATTCTGATGAAAAAACCTAAAGCTTTAATTGCTTTTACTGTTTAAAAGTCATTTTTCCATTATGAAATTTCTTACATTTTTACTTTATTCTCACATAAATTTAATTTGTCTAATTTTGTCTTTAACACTTTTGCTTTGAGCTTATTTTGATAATTTTTTTTCACTCTTAAAGTTCCTTTTGTTTCGCTGTGTTTTAATCCTTGTTTTGTCCAGCCTGCAAACTGACCCAGTCCACTCTTTAACCCTCTGCTTTTGCTCTTTTACAGCGTTCCTACGCTGAATTTCAGACACTGCAAAATGTTAGCCCTGAAAGGGGCCCTTGCAATTATCCTGCAGAGGAATGCAGGGTCTTTAACCCGTATAAAATAAAAACTAACTATACCCTACCTTCTTTGCCATCAGAGAGAGCAGTGAGAGAGGCTGGGGGCAAAGGAGAATAATGCTAAAGGGAAAGCTTAGGTCTAAGAAGCAGTAACCTGGATATGGGGGGGGGAGGGGAGGGGAAGGGGAGGGAGAGGGAGAGTGAGTACGAGCTAGTGTGCACGCGCACAGCATGTGTGGGCATGTTAAGGGTGTGTGTATGGAATGGCAGTGCCCTCCCACAGGGAGTTCCCTTAAGTCCCCTAGAAGAGGTACAGTGACAGGAGGCCCTTGAAACTTCGCAGGCAGAGCTTTAAGATGGACCATGCTTGAGAGACTCTTCGGTAGCCCTGAAGGGTGCCCTCAGTTTCCACATAGACAGCCCAGGTGACTTGTCCAAAGCCACAAGTCAACACTAGAGATTCAGCTCTGGAACATAGTCCTTTCCTCTGATGACTCTTGCGTCGGCTCCCATCCTAACTCCAGAACCAGCAAAGCACCATTTTCACCTTCCTTTCTCTGGTGGGTTTAGGTCCATGAACTCTTTTCTCAACTCATGCCTTCATCATGGCTGGCTGGCAGTTTTCCTTCAGTCCTCACCACTCCAACAGGCTTTCTACCCACACTAAAGGTCAGGTGTGATAATAAAGAGAAGGCAATTATCATCTATTTAACCTTAACAACTAACTGAGGAAGACAGAATTATTCCCATTTCACAAAAGAGGAAGCTGAGGTTCTAGAAGGTTCAGTAACTTGTCCGAGGTTGCACTGTTAGTGGTAAGCTACCCACACTTGCAGTACACTTCAACACACAAACACGTATTAGAACTTTCATAGGCAAAGAAATGCTATCTTTTTATTCATTCCCTTATCCATTATTTCAAAAAAATATGCACTGAACACTTCTTATGTGTTAGGTGTCCCAAAGGTTTTAACTATATTCCAGTTCCAGTCCCATGGTTAAAAAAAAATGTCTATATGATTCATTTGGAATAATCTTCAGTGAAAATTTACAATCCATCTGAAATATCAGGCTTAGTACTGTAAAGACGCTACCTATTCCTTTTCATTACTACCTATATCGTCTAGGTCTTTCACCACACTTGGACATGAAACGCTTTGAACTGGTTCTAAAAATGAAAGAAAAAAACGTGCTATAACTGAGGACATTCAAAAGGCTACACAAGTAACTCCCCAACATGAATGCTTTTACAAGCATTTCATGAATATTCTGCTTAATTACTGTGAAGTACAGGAAAGCAATCAAGAGCAGAGAGGTGGGAACGCGAAAGACTCAGGTTTGAATCCCGCAGCCACACCATTTATTAGCTGCTTAACTCTAATCTCACAAGGCTGCAGTTTTCTTGTTTGTAAAACAGGAAAAATCATGGCGCCTCGACTGTAAAGTTGCTATGAAGCTTTCTGTAGGTAACACAGATAAAGCATGTGGAACAAAGCACAGCACGCTAGAAACGACCAATAGAGAGAACTATAATTGTCATTACTATTATTCTGGCAGTTAGAAGAGTTGGACACATTTTAATATTTGCTTTTGAAAAAAGATCCAGATGAAGCTGACACCCTTGTAGTTTTCGAAAACAGTTTTGTGTTAACTCTAGATAATAATTTGGACACATTCTGAAATAAAAGTAGACAATGAATTAAGCTGTTCCATTTATATTTTAATATTCCTAGTATCAATTATGTTTTTAAGTTAGCTAATAGAGCTATGTAACACATAGCTACTTGTCTATTATTCTGATATATGTAGTTGTCTTATCATTTCTATTTTAATAAATTTTTCAAAAATAATTCTATCAACACACGATTAGCATAATGAACTTCACCTTCAGAAGGAGGATTTACTTTTCAAACAAACCTGTTTTTTAAATTATTCTTAACTGATTTATAATTAGCTTTCCAATTTCATTGGTCTCTTTGCGACAATGTGTTAATTTAAAAAAAATACAGAACACTAGCTTTGACCAATTGCTAACTGCATTTATTTTAAAAGGAAACTGAATTTTGTCAAATGTTTTGATCATCTTTATCATTACATATGATTTACTGTCATTTCTCTAGAATTTGAAAAACTACAGGTACTTAGAATAATAATTATATTATAGATTTAGTTCTTCAAAAAAAAATTCCAGTTGGTTATCTTTTATTTTATATTTCTTTTCATTGCCTTTCCATATATTCTTCTTTTGTCTATAAAGATATTTCTAGTACTTCTGGTTGAAAAATCAGAAATCACTGAAAGAAAGTATCTTTTGGCTAATTTGATTTCATATTTAATAGATTAAGATGTCTTTTTATATTTTTTCTCCTTTCTATGAAACTAGATATTTGTTTCCAGATGTTAAAAAGTTATAAGGGGCCGGCCCCGTGACCAACTGGTTGAAGTTCTGCATGCTCTGCTTCGGCGGCCAGGGGTTCGCGGGCTCGGATCCTGGGTGCAGACCTACTCCACTCGTCAGCCATGCTGTGGAGGGGTCCCACATGCAAAGGAGAGGAAGACCTGCACAGATGTTAGCTCAGGGCTAACCTTCCTCAATGCAAAAAGAGGAGGATTGGCAATGGATGTTAGCTCAGGGCAAATCTCCCTCACACACACACACACACACAAAACCTATGATAAATTTCAATTGTTCATTTATTAAAAGCAATTAGAATGCTACTTACCACACATAAGTTCAGGAGCTAACTTGTAATTTTTTTTACTTCAAATTACAATTCAAGCTACTGTTTGTCATGACTAACATTTAACATGCATATAGATATTCATTTTAAAAAGAAATTAATGTTACTCTTTTAATTTTTTAAAAATTGTCCTAGTTTCTGGACCAAATTAAGGATGGGGGCTGGGTTGCCAGGGGAAGCAACCAAGGATAGAGGATTGGAACTTTCAGCTCCACCCCCTGATTTTCAGAGATGGGAGAGAGGCTGGAGGTTGACTCAATCACTAATGGCCAATGATTTAATCAATCATGCCCATGTAATGTAGCTTTAAAAACCCCAAAGGACAGGGTTCTGAGAGCTCCCAGGCTGGTGAACACATGGAGATGTAGGGAGAATGACGTGCCTGGAGAGGACATGGAAGCTCGGTACCCTTTCCCCAAGCCTCGCCCTGTGCATCTCTTTCATGCGGCTGTCCCTGAGTTACATCCTTTTATAAGAAGTCGATTATGTAGTTAAAAAAAAACACCGTACTCCCAATCCAAAAGCAAAAATAAATAATTAAGCAACCCCGAATCTTATCAGTATGAGGGTGGTGGCAATCATGCAGCAATGCAGCAGCGTTACAAAACTATTAAAATCAGGCTGTAAGCTGTACGTTGTTTTGTTTTTTAATTTAATATGGTTCCACTCTTACCCATAAAAAGGAAATCAGTTTTGAGTCATGGCACAGAACATGAAAAGGAAATGTCAAGTGACAATATTACAGTTAGTTACTTGAAAACCCACTGGAGTTAAAAGCCAGTTAAATCCTAATTTAAAAGGCTCCATTCACTATATGTAGATTTTTCCACAGAAAGCTCACACTTTTATTGCTTTAGTCTATTCTTCCTCATTTGAGTGTTTTTTTTTTATTAAGTTCATGAAGCTGAGATAATAGGTAAAAGGTCAGGTTTAAAGACGAAAAAAATTACCAGAACCCCACAGGGTTATTCACTAATGACTTTATAACTTGAATTTCCACTTGAGTATGCACTGCAATTCAAAAATCTCAGGTTATTTTAGTAAAATCTTATCAGTTTGACTTTTGGGGGACCAATCCTTTGCTTGCGTCAACCTTTGCACTCCAAAATAGTCTTGCCTCAAATGTATAATACTGGTCTTGATTGATCATTATATGTCACGTTTAGACCAGTTAAAAAGCACACATAATGCAAGTTTCTGGAGCAGGCCTTTCTGAGGGGATTTCTTTATCTTATTTTATACATATTCAATGTATTAATGTGGCCAGAGTTCACGTGAAATCTGACAGAGATAACTTAAGAGTCAGTGGTCAGACGGCACTGGTTTTTAAGCATAGTTCTTTTCCTCTTCCGCTTCCCTTCTCAGAATCAGGAATACTTCTAGGCAAAGAACTGAGATTTACAACACAAGGAAGAAGATCCAACAGAGAATTAGCTCGGCGGGAGCGGAAGAACTTTTACAGGATCAATGCTATACCATCTTGATCACTTTAAAATTTACCATTTTATTGTACTTTTTCCCTCTTCCAAACTGTAGAGGCTGAAGTAAACGCACCCCTCCCCCCCACCCCCGGCCCCCGACACACACACGAACCAGAGAACTACAAACTATAAGTAATTCAAAGTAAGGGAAAACCCAAATTCATTTCTGAGCCAGTCTCCTACATGCTACCCACCCTGGAGGACTTATAATCAAATCATATTCTGTCCCTTTTTTTTTCATTTAGGTTGAAAGCAGTTTGAATAAGGCTACTGCCGATACACAAATGGCACTAATTTTCCCATTTGGGGTAAGTCTTTTAACTTCAGCTGTTATGCCCCTGGCAAGGAAGTGGAGCTGAATTGGACAAGACTAAAAGATTTCGTGGGTTTGATTTGCTGTGGATCCTGAAGTCGGCTTTGCAAATAAGAGACGACTACTCCCTTCTCTGCCACTGCTAACTCACTGGCATCAGTGGAAAAGGGCTGTGGGGAATTAGACTTCCAGAATTCCTCTTCTGGTTCTGAATTCATGTGGACACAGGCTTACCGGGCAGAACTATGATCAACCCACGTAGCTTGTTTCATTAATTTTCTCCTCACAGTCTTTCATCTCCCAGTACCGGATCCTTAGCAGAGGCAGCATAGATACAGAAATGGAAACTGGGCCACAAACTACTTAGCATAGCTGCCCCAAGGCCAATAAAAATTGCATTTTCCCCTTGCTAAAAGTGTAATTTGTAATTAATATAACCATTCTGACTTTATTCAAAGGATTGGTGCTATTTGTGATGTTAAAAAGTAGTCCCTCAAAAGGGGCATTTCTCTTAAAATGGAAATTACTTAATTAACTTTTCTAATACATTTAATTTATAAATTGGTCTCAAATGTTGGAAGCTGGTATTTAGACAACACAGAGTAGGTTATATATTTGATAAAGCCATGATTAAAGATTTTCAAATGAGATTTATTTTTTCTAGTGACTGCTCTATTTTAATATACTCAGTAACTACACACTGGCTAAAAAGTCAATGACACAATAAAGTAGAAAGTGCTAGAGAGCCTGACTATGTGGATAAATTTTGACCCCAAACTCTTCTTTTTCACTCTTTCCTTGCTACAAATCAACACACCTATACACCATAATCATGCTTAGATTTTTTTTTTCCCCTTCATTTCAATCCTCTTAAAAATTATTTTGATAATTTCCTGGGCTCCTCTCCTAAGATGTGGAGAAAAAAAAAATCTAAATATCCGTGAATAAAGTAAGCACATTAGGGCACTTATATTGTACCAATGAAATAATTATTCTCTTTCTTACTAACACTTACATTTTTAAAAAGAGGACAGTTAAAAAGTCCACAGTGAAAATACATTTTACACTACAGATCAAATTTCATTGCTTCTTATTTAAGACTGACCTACTCTAGGTTCAACAAGTTTTTTTTCCTAGTGTATAGAAACACGTTTTAACAGAAAATAAACTTTCTTGCTCCCATAAAATTTTTTGAAACACTTAGGATATTAGTACGAAGGAAACAGTCTGTTAAATACATCAAGAAACTGTTAAAACATAATTATTGATTCTTTCGTTAATTTACTTTACGATTTCAAAGAATTGGAAAAGAACTATCAAAAACATTATTCTCTAAAAATAATACCATCCTATGTATTCTAAAATATCTTCAAAAAGCCATTTTATCTTAAAGCTAGATTTCATCCCTAAAATGTTAATAATCAAGAGTTTAATCTATTGCTTTCTTACAGCCTAAATTTAAGAGACCCAAAAGTGTTTATCTGTTAAAACTACCTAGATACACTAAATGAAGAAAAACTGTGGCAATTATACGAAAACGTAATGACATCTATGGTCATTAAATGTCAGTGCCAACAAACCTACCAATAAAGAATTGTTAAAGTAAATGATTTAAAGGATTTTGAATTGTGCGATATAGCTACCAACAAAATTTAACTATAACTTCAATTTTAAGGCAAACCCAGAAAAATATTTTTTAACGAGAAAAAATCATATGCAGAAAAATTCTTCAATTTTATTCTGTTTAACACTGTCCACTTGAGGATTTGAGATTTACAAGTGTGCATTCTCCTTAAAATTCTAAAAGTACAATACATAAATTTATGCTACCATTTATCTTACTTCCTCAAGCATTTTTATAGCATCTAGAATAGCTACCTAGTTATTACATTGTACAAATATGATATCAACTTTTTTCCATTTTCATTTTAAAAACAATGCTCAAGAATAAAGCATTTTATACCTTCCTTCTTAATCATCTATTCACAATTTCAAAAAGAGCCAACAGTCTATGTTGTAAGTTAAGACTTTTGTCTTCGATATATACTTTTCAGAGCTATAAAATTTCACCCAGAGAATAACTCTGTACTTTTTAAAGGAGTTTCTTGACTTTTCCCCACATTTACCTGTCATGTAAGCAAGATCCACATGTAAAATAAAGTCCTGATACGGCATACATAAAAAATGAATATCCCAAGCTGATAATTCCATAAAGTCTGATAGTTCTATTAAGATAAACGTAAATTTTAAAAAATTTCATTTTGAGGCCTAAAATTTAACTTCAGATTTTTTTTACATCCTAGTGGCCCAACTTTCTTGAGGCTCTGTGACAAGTTACGAACAAAAAGCCGGGGCTATAGTTCTTATGCGTGGCTTTAAACCACTGTTATTTTTACATTTGTGCCTTAAAATCAAGATAAAGGCCTTCACTTAAGAATGAACGTCTGGAGACGGTGAAAAATAACCAGGATTACAGCTGAAAAATAAATTTAAAAGTTAGTCCCTCCCCCGACCAAACAGAAAACTCCACAACAAATAAACCTCAACTTGGCTGTCATTTTTAAATCAAATTCTTACCAATTCAAGCAAAATTTCTTTAAAACAAAGTAGCAAATAGAATACTGTTTAAATTTCTGTCCATAAGAGAAACATTTCAATGCAGAATAAACTCCAGACAAAAAACAGAATCATTTTCCTAATTTCACTTCAAAACTGCTGCGATTTCAGCGAAGGAAGCCGAAAGGCCCGATTCCAGAAAGTAGAGGTCCCCGGGCGGCGAGGGGTGTCCGGCCACAGCCTCAGCTCCAACCCAAGTCTAGGTCTTGAGCTGTCATTCTTAGTCCTAATACCACCTGTGCAGGGACAAAAATGGTCCCGCCAGAAGCCGATTAAGGAGTCAGTAAGGCTTAAGTTTTCCTTAACTTCTCCCCTGCCAAAGCGGCGCTAAGTGAACGTTTCCGTCGTGTTTTTCACGACTGCCATTGTCTCGCTGTAGGATAGGAAGTTCTTTTAAGTGAAGCACGGTTGGAAAAACCAGGCTTTTACAGAGCATCCTTTCCCCAACTGTATATGGCGAAAACAAACTCGAATCCTACTAGGTGGGGATTTAACATACACGCCTAACCTTTTCACTCTAAGAGGGGCAAGCAGAGGAAGTTGTAAAGTGACAGTAATTTTAAATAGTAAATGCGCTCTCATCCAACATCGCTGGCTGAAAGCGCTCGACCCTAGCCCGCTCCTGGACACACACAGTTCGTTCTTCGCGATTTAGGGGAAGAGCGCGGATCTGTGACTTCGGAGATCGTGCCAGGGAAGCCACCTGCGATGTGGGCTCCAGGAGGAGGCGATTCTGCGCAGCCAGGGCCGCCGTGCCCGGGATGCGCCGGAGCCGGCCGCAGCATCCTCGCCCCAGGGCCAGCGGGCGCAGATGGCCGCGTGCCCAGGCCCCGAAGCCCCCTTCTCAACTCGGCGAAGGACGCGCCCCCACCCCGCTTCCCGCGCGTTCCCCGCTTACCTGCGGGTCCGGTCGGAGGGCGGAGGCGCCGCCCGGCCTCGCCCGGGCGCCCAAGCAGGGGCCGCATCCCGCCCACCCCTGAACCCTGGCCGCGCTCCGGCCGCCGCCTCCCCGCTCGGGTCCGCGCGGGCGCCGCGGCCGGGGATGCGCGTCTTTCTCCTCCGGGCTCGGGACGTGGAACCTGCGCGCCCCGGGCCGCGCCCCAACTTGTGAAAGCTCCTCTGGGGAGGCCTTGCTGGCCCCCGGGCCCAGGCTCCCAGCAGGCGCGGGCGGGAGAGGACAGCCCGGCACCTCCGCCCCATCCACACCTGCCGCCGGGGCCGCCACGGCCCGGCTCCTCCCCGGCTCCGCCCCTCGCCCGGCCCTCGCTCCGGCCGCCGCCGCCGCGGCCGCGGGAAGGAGGGGGAGGGAAGAGGCGCCCCGGCCCGGGAGCGCGAGTTGCTGCGCTGTGCCTCCTCCCTCGGGCTGGGGCGGGATCCAGGTCTCTCCACTGCAGCGCCGCCCCGGAGCGCCGGGATTTGGTGGGGGAAGCGGCAGCCACCACTGTCCCCATGGGCACGCAGCCTTTTGCGGGTGGGAGCGTCTGGCAGAGAGTCAGAGCTAAGGAAGGGAGAGGGTGCCCACCTGCGTGAGCCGGAGCTCCCCGGTACATTCTCCGAAGGCAAACTTAGCAAACTGCACAGCGGAAGTGCCTCCTGGGTCGGATCCCTGCATTTGTAGGGGTCTTCTAAAAACGTGGCAGGTAGCCCGGGCCCCGTGATGTAACTGGCATTGGAGCAACCGGGGGTCCTTCCATCTGGAGTGGCCTCTCCCATATCCGCAACCCTGTCGGTGCTTCGAGGCCTATCCCAGATGCCATCTGCACCATGACATTTTTCCAGGTGCCCACCCGCGCCCAGATTTGATTTCGCCCTCTTTTGGACAGCCACTGCTTTCTGAACCTCTCTACCGGTCCTTCCTTTGGATAAGAGTACTTTGTGAAATGCAATAGGCCATCTTTGCACACGTTAGTTATGTTTACTGTACTGTGTGGATTCATATTCAGTAATATCGTATACAAGCAGAGAGATCTATGCTTTCCTAATCCTTTCCACCTGGGTTTAAATTCCCTGAAGGCAGAGGCTATAAGTTGTTCCTGTCTGGTAGTTTTCAAGTAAATACTGTGCGGTACATGGCAGGGTGATCGCACCAGATGACCTAGCTGGAAATTCTGGCTGTCCTACTTATCTATAACCTCTGAAAGCCCAGCATGGCGCCTTGCACCTGGCTGTAGAAAGGGGGAACTTTGTTTCTATGTGTGAATGCAATTAATTTTTGACAAAGGTCAGTGTAATTCCCGCAAAGAAAAATTCCGTTGACACGGGGGTGTGGAGGGGGCGGCGAGGCAAAGTTCATAGTGGTATTTTATTGATGGTGGAATATATCTCCATTTAAAAAATCATTTATTCAATCAAAATAAAAAATATTCGTCAGATGTTCCCTAATGAGTTGATGCTTCCTAAAGGCTCCCTTCCTTAGCCAGCTCAGGAAGATAAGTCATAGGCTGTTGATGTATTACATTTGCTTGAGCTCAAGGACAATATGAAAGATTCCAGTTTAAAATTTTCTGTATAAAATATAGTTGAATAAAATATGCTTATATACCATCTGTCATTTCCTACACTTAAGTGTATGTTTTGAGTTGAGAGGTCAGTAGTGTTTAATAGTTAATAGTATTAAGCAAAAAGCTAGGAATCAAAGAAGTTCATCTATACGTCAGCTTAAAACAGGTTGAATTCATGAACTCTGTTTTAAAGAACTGAGAAATCTCAAGCCATCTTGACCAAGACATGAAGAAGAAAAATTAACAAAGTTATTGCTACTAAAATATTCCTGATACTTTTGAAAAATGAGTCTTCAAAAATTATAGTCACAGTATAAAGGAAAAAGCAAATTTTTGCAAATAATGAAAAATGTGCCTTAAGATATAAAAACTGTGAACCTTAGAAAGAGCTAAGTGTTTTTAAATATATACATGGTTAGTGAAACCTGTTCATAGAAAACCAAAAGCATTCTTTGAAGTGAAAAAAAATACTACTGTAACTTGATCATGCAAAGCATAGTGTCATCAAACTCAAATAGCTATTTTAAACATCATACATAAAAAGAAAAAAAGATTTCATTTTAAGTGAGTTCCGCTAGGCAAGACTTTATCCAAAGTCCAATAGGAAAAGATATTGAATAAACAAACATAAGCATTTCATTTGTGGAACATATTTTTAAACTTTTATACAGAAGCCCAGAATAATGTTATAGAAAAGATCATACAATTACTTAACCAAAATTATATATCATAATATAATGAATAGAAAAGAGCCAAAGAAGGGATAATTCACCTCAAATAGTAAATATCAACCGAAACAAAAACCATTTTAAGCCTGTAAAAAGAGAATTATCTTTTAGACTTTGATTTGAGGCAAACAAGCTGGTTTGCCCCAAGACAAATACACATAATATCACAGTAAACCCAGAGTTAATAGAACACAGCCATAAATGGCCCACACTGCAAACCACATAAGGCATCTTCAACTTGAAATATCAAAAGGGCTGGCCCAGGGTTCTTGACATACAACTCTTTGTTCTCATTTTACTCCATAATAATGACAGCATTGTCTGAAATTTGAGAATTTCCTCCTCAATCTTTACCTGCAAGGGAAAGCTGAACTACTGTTTACTTTCTAGCTGTACCTAAAAATGAACCAGTAAGCCAAATTTTCTCCCAGCATCTAAATAATCTCTAAATATGTTACTTTCAAAGGTTAATTTATTGTTTCAGTTATTAATAATTTCTGTACCTTAAAATTGTTCTGTGTTACTTATCACGTCTTTACACATCCACGGACAGTCAAGGGCTCTCAGAAGAGAATGAAATAGAATCTTTATTTCATTTAAAGTTTAAATATATGTATACACACACGCATGCATATATTTCACACACATCCACTCTCTACCTCCCCACACAAATGAAGCACAGAACAAATGGGAGTAGAAGAACTGAAATGCTTTTTTCAAAAATAAATATTTACAATAATTATGAAACAAATCATTATTTTCTGTTCTGTTTTTAATTAATTTATTTAGAAAAATTTTCCCCCATGAGCAAATCCAAATCCTGGTGATTATTATTGGTATCATTTTTGAGCACTGAAGTGGTGCAAAAGGCATGGAGAAGAATTTCTTAGTTAGATGCCTCTCCATCATCCTTTAAAATTCTGATGAACTTTTATATGGAAGAACAGACAATTTCAGTTTAAGTGATTCACCTCTTTGATGACACTGACAAATTCTTTTAATGTCTTCTTTTTAGTGAAAAAAAATTTTGCTAAAAAAGACAAAAGAACAGATACCTATGCAAAATGTTAACATCTGTTAAAACTAGGTGGTGGGTTTATGAATATCTGACATTGTTTTGAAATGTTTCATAATTAAGAATAAAAATTCAAATAAATAAGAAAATATAGCAATGGTAAGTACAACATTGAAGTAATTTAAAAATTATTTGTGATTCCTCACAGCTTTTAACACTTTAATATCTTCCATTTGTAGACTTTTTTTTTGGTGGCCACAATCTCATGTCTGCTACTTTCTCAATAAGAGTTCTAACTATAGAGAGAGGCGGGAAGGAATCATTTTTTGGTGAACATAGGAAGGGGGAAATAAATATTTCTAAAGGAAACAATGTCATGTTTTTCAAAGTAAATATTGTACTTAAAACAGGAACAAGCTGAAAATGTTATATGACATTATATCTTTTGTTCCATGCTGAGCCTGAAATGTTATTTTGCATAGTAGTGTTATTTTCTCTAAACAATTAGCCAAAACACACATTTTATTCACCTAACTTCCATAAAGTAGGAATAGTGAAAGAAATATTTATATTACCGAAATAAACTGAATATGAAAAAATTAGCCATATCCTATTTTGTTCCTTATATTTTTTTTAATAAGAACATTTATAGAAAGCCATGGTTTTCATTCCCTTAAACATGGAATGACATATTCTTGGACTGTACAATTGCCATTAGATATGCATACACTTATTAAAAGCTAAATCAGTTTCCCTAATTTTTCAACTTTGCCGATTCAACCTCCATTTTAGGAACAGTTATGAAACTTTTCTTAATTAAAAATGTAATCAATAATACCGGCTGCCAAAGAAAATTCATGAGTTGCTAATATACAGAAAGTTAATCTCTGGCTCAGAAATAAATCTTTCTTTCTGATCAGTGCCCTTGTTCATCTTTGACTCATCTGTATTTTGAAAAATCAAAGGATGGCAGTGGTACCTACATGGGAGAGCAGTGGTTCTCAACTCCACCACACATGTGGGTGATACCTGTATATCTATGTGGGATTGGCATCAATGGCTATGTTGTAATGGTATAATTCTCAGTACTTGCTAACTCTGATGCCGTCTCTTGCTTCTCTCTTGAAAACAAGCTAACGTAATGTTTTTAGAGGGATAATCTTAAATTTGCTCTAATTTAAAGAGATAAATGATTCATATGCATTGCTGGTAATCTACCTCAGAACTTAGAGAAACACCACAATGTTGAGTACCACAGAACTAGATAGAGAACTATTTAATAGAAAACTCTCAGATCATTTTTAGTCTTATCCTAAGGGAAAAAATCAGTTTACTTTCTCTTACCAAACACCCTGGTGATATCTTCCTCGTTGTGTAGGTTTAGGCTTCAGCTGAGGGGTGAAATGGAGAACTCAAGGATACATGAGAGAAAGGTGGGAGGGGCTGCTGTAAAGTGCTTTGCAGTAGAAACACAGAACTGGATCCACTACTGGAGTCCTACTACTCGGCAAGTATGCTCCACAGACTGACAGCCTCAGCATCACTTGGGAATTTGTTAGAAATGAAACCTGGATCCCACCCCAGATCTACTGAATCAGAATCTGCATTTTAAGAAGATCCCCAGGTGATGTGTGTGCACGTTAACATTTGGAGAGCACTGGACTAGAGAAATGCCAGTTGGTATAAACATTTCCTGTCCTGTGGTTTGGGTTGCCTGGCCTTGTTGGAGAAAGGCAGAAATCTCCAGGTCACTAACACTCCTGGAATTTTTATTAAGGCTTCAAATAGGAAACAAGATTCTCAGGGCAAGGATTTTAGAGCAACATTTAAAAATTGGGGCATTCAATTTTCATAGAGTAATAGCTCAAGGGTACCTTAGATATCATATGGGCTTTGCCCTTCTTTATTCTAGATAATTTTCTATTTTTCTTCAAGGTCTTCAGGACCTCATCAAAGCCTCCTAGTGGGGTCTATGGGCAAGGTAAGTTTTAGAGGCTGACAAACACACTGAATATAAAATGTGACTACTGTCTATTTTTCTAAAAAGAGAGTTTTTAGTGTTCATCAGATTCTCAAGGGATCTGCCTCTAACTGTTTAAGAACCACTGATACATTTTGCTTCCCTCTAAATCCTATTTCACTGTGTCATTCCTCTGAGGCCAAGGGTTTTTTTAGTATCCACTTGAAAACATTGCCTATTTTAATTTAACTTCCATTTCTTTTGTTTAATTATCTGCAGCATGTTGTGAGTACCCTTAAAAAATCTTGGGAATCAATGCTTTGCCTTTTAATTAACTGTTATTCTGAACAAAATATTTTCAATTATGAAACTATTTCTAAAGAACTAGAAATATTTAAGGGTCAACTTAAACTAAAGATTCTGGAAAGCCCATCCCTACGTGTGTGTGTGTGTGTGGGTGGGTGTGTGTGTGTGTGTGTATGAAAAGAGTTAAGGAAGGCAAAAATGTAAAGAAAATGTCAGTCTCTCCCAATGGTAACAATGGCAGCCAGCAAAGAGTTCAGAGTACCAACCTCAATTCTAACCATCCTTTCCTTATTCAAAAGGAATTGGAATAATACCTTCAAGTGATGTATTTATTAGAGAAAGAGAGAAAAGTAAAGAAATGATGGACTCTGTTTTGAACCATTTTGCATGATGTAAGTAATGGTAAGCTACTTTCATAAAGAAAGTGCTAGTTCATCCTGTCTAAAGTAAAGAGCTCTTGTCATCAGGTTAGCACACTAAATGAGAATTATTTTAGAGTGGGACAAAATATGTCTTAGTCATCCCCTTATTCTGGCATTGTAGTGGGAGCAGTGAAAAATGTGTTTAGGCTTTGGAATGAGGTAGATCTCTTGTTTTACTCCTTACCCTGCCTCTTACCTTGGATAAATCCCCAACATCTTTGTTCCTCAGTTTGCACACCAGTAAAGATGGTGAAAATACTGTAATACCTATCTCATATGGTCATTCTAAAAATTAAACAAAATAATGTATACGAGTAGATTGGCAGAGCAGAAAGCACACCATCTCTCTTTATTAAAGAGAGAGAGAGAAGAAAACAAGACTGGTTCCATTTCCCTTCCATTCCTCTTTAATGCTGCACACCTAGTGTGTTAGGTACTGTATAGAACACATCAAAGACCTTCAGATGTCTTTGGGCTGTTGGTTTTAAGGCTGAAAAAGCCAACAATGTTTGGAACCACAACAAAGATTCCAATCCATTCCCACTCCCCATCCAATGAATGACTAGTTAATAAAGGCCATGCTAGTATGCATGTTGGATACAAGAAAAAACAAGTTCACGGCCAGGGAAACCTGGCACATTCCTTAATTCCCTGTCCAGCTGTGGGAAGAGAGCTAGGATTTAAGCAGATGTCCAATTGAGATCCAAATTGTGAGTGTCTCAAAGAAAAAGAATGCAGGCTATCTTTATAGCCACTACTCACCCTTCATGAAACTATCTGAAATGAGAGCTGACTGTCATAAGGGAGACACACTGACATACCCAATGTCCTGAGGTAGAATGCATTTGTGTCGCTAGGATATATCTTAAATGGTTTTAGAAGTGGATATATGAGAGGGTCTTTTCCCCGCTGCTGGCTGTTTTATAAATCTTAGTACCTGACATTTGCATGAATATCTTCTTCCAGTGAGACTTCATCACCAGGGAAGCTTTCCCAGAAGTGATCCTAACCTTCCTTCTTTCCTGTTTAGTTGCTTTGTCTTCTGTTTTCCCACAATTAAAAAACAAAACAACTCTGTAATATCATTTGCGTTGCAGTTCCTCTGCTAACCTTTCAGGGACAAGCACGGTGCCTTATTTGTCTTTGTTTTGCCAGCCTGGCCCATTTCCAAACACATGGCAGGTCCTCTATAAATGTAAAAATGAATACCCTGATCCAGCATTTGCATCTCTCAAACTTGGTCTCCCACATTAGGTGTCCTATGAAAAAAATTGAAAGAGTCAAATAAGTTTGACAAAACTTGGGTTTAAAAAGTGAAACAATTCTTTTTTAAATATATGGCTTCTCAGAGCCTTTAATATTCTAAGATGCTTTGTATTTCCCAAACAATTTTGACCATTGAACCCACTTTCACTTTTCTGGCGTTCAGCAGGGCACAGCTTGCAAAATTCAGATCTAATCCAAACAAAAGCAATTCACACATTCAGCCACGGTTCTTTAATGCTTTCTAAATTACAGTGTGTAATACTCTTTCAACAAAACACCGAAAGATTCACAAGTACCAGATTTTCAACAATATTTAATACAATGGAATCCCAGCACAATGAAACAATTTAGACACCCCACTTGGAGTGCATTGTAACGGATTTCCCCTGGGTTGGATTTGAATGTGACTAATGTTATTTTACCCAAAGTAAGCCAGCACAAAGGTCAAATGAAGGAAAATGTTTGGCATAATATTTTGTCAGACAATGGTGTCAGCGTAGCAAACACAGTAATTACAGCTCTGGTTCTAGACGGGGTACCCTATGCTTTTCAAAGAGCTTTCACTCACCGTCCTGGGAGGGCGGTTTGAATTGATGGAATGCACACGAGCAAGGTGATTGTGTGAAAGGAATCCCTGCAGGTGGTGATCTCCTTATACCAGCCTCTCCTCCTGCTTCTTTTCCACCTTCCCTGCCCCTCCTACCTTCCTTCCGTGGGTTTTCACCTCTCCCCCTCTTACGCTCTTTTATGCTCCTCAGAACACCGTACTTTTTCCGCGTTTTGTTGCATCAGGGCTGGTAGATATTGCTAAATCAACGCATAGTATATTGATTTAAACAAAGACAAAATTTAAAATATACCACAACTAGTATGCTATGGGAACTGGCCAACCGGACCTGAAGGGCCCAGAGCTCTGCAGTGAGACCTAGAAAGCCCCCACGTTTCTCCAGACTTAACCCATTCATTGCTGAATCAGGGGCAGGGGGACTGTTCCCAGGTAAGGGGCCAGGGATGTAGGAGGGGCACCGGAGGGGCCGCAGGATAGTAGCTATTTATTGCTAGTACAGAGCTATAAAAATGTTTCACAAACCAGGTCCTACCAGTGCGTGCCAGACGCATGTCAGCCCTACATTCAGTAAGTGTTTTTGAGCGCCTGCCGTGTGCTAGGCATTTTGCTAGGCTCTGAAGGCAGAGCCAGGAGCAAGATTTTTATTCTTGATTCTAAAGTGATCAAGAGGAAAATTCAAATGAAGTCATGGTTACTTCTATTTATCTAACTTAAATATCAGCCCCAGTCTATAATTAGGTTTTAGGCAATGGGCAAAAAGGGAAAATAAGGGAAAAAGAGGTTAAACTTGGGAGTGGGAGTAAAACAAAGCCACACTGAAAAGGACGAGCTGCCACGCTGTGACATCACGGAAGACTTTGGCTTCTCTTTGGCTTTTGAAGGTGCTTCCTCACTCTTGGAAACTTCTTTGCTAAGAACTTTTTCTTAGCAATTTTTCGTTAAATATTCAATTTATATAACCATAGAAATTGTGGGGAAAAATGTTTCTTCAGCATGTCTTTAATTTCAAAAGACAAAAATAATACGAGAGTGTCTTTCTTTCCTAATTGAAGTATTAAAAAATAATGAATTTGTATCCTATTTGCTCTGAAGTTATGAAAACACAGCTATTGCTTATATAAAACATAATCCTTCAAATAATCTGCTTTTATCATCTGAAATATACATTGAAACTTTATCCCACTATCTCTCTGGCTAATTTGAAGAGGAAAAACTAATCACTGAGTTCCTTCTTCCGGGAGAGGTCAAGATCCGTTCACAAGTGACCTCACAATAATGCTAGCAGGTGGAATCACAATCCCTATTTTAATGGGGAAACTGAGGCTTAACTAGGTTAGGCAGCTTGACTAAGATGACACAGAGGAAGTAGCAAACCAGCATTTGAGCTCCTAAGGCTCCAAGTTCAAGCAACTACTGATAGGTTCATCTTTGCTAGCAAATTAATCGTGCTTCCTTGAAGTCTCTGAAAGGAATACTTGGTACCATCTTACACCACCACTAATTGAACAAATCACCATGAGAAAAAAATCGCTTTGTATTATACACGTAAACAATTCACTATATAACTATTGTGTTACAAGACACTGTTCACCTGAATTGATTTTAAAGTTGAAATGAGTTCTAATATGTATTAAACAAATGTCAGTGCTCCTTTAAAACGCTAGTGTAATTAATTATATATTGTATTTCTAAGATCAGAATAAACTTTTATCCTCTAATGCGAATTCAAAGCAATCTAGGCTTTTTCGTCCAAAACAACACACCCCCAAACAGATGTACACATAGCCCCAAAACAAGACTCTATCTTGTTTGTCTGCTTTTACTTTTTCTTGAGAACTAGAACTAAATCTGTGGATGTGCATATAAATATTGACTCTTAGGTTAAAACGTGGACTGTCATTGCAGGGTTGGTTTATTCTCTGTTCTCTCCAATGGATGGTTTTTTTCACCCTTTTCTCTGGACTGATCACTTGGGACTATTTCCTTACACAGAAGGGGAAACTTGACATGAAACAGAATAGGAAATGAAAGTAAGATATAGAGGAAAAATAGAAAATGAAAACTTTTATGAGAATGGAAAAAAAAGATAAAAATATATGTGTGTTTGTGTGTGTGTATGTGTGTGCATGCATACCGTTGGTAGAACAGGCATACAGTTTTCTGTCTAATATAAAGTACAGATCTAAGAAGGAAAAGAGAAGCTATAGTAGAAGCAACAAGATGATTGACGTTTATTGAACAACAAAGGGTATGGACTTGTTCTCTGAATCTCAGAATTCATGAAACTTGAGAAAGGACAAAAAAAGCTGTTTGTGGATAAAGTCAGGAATGAATATACAAGTGTGATAATAATTCTTATAATATGGAAAAAACCCCAGTTTCAAGGAAATAAAATGATTTATTTATGTTAACCATAATTTATTATCTCTTTTCAAATGCTAAATGCCATAGAGGTGTCATTTTGACAATTGAATATTTTGGTACCATGCATGGCTGTGAGTGCTTGTTAATGACTTCTAGTTGACAGTAGGCTGAATAAATGTACTTTTGTTGAATACGAGGTAAACCAGCTTTTTTGTAATTTTTAAGATGAACGTAAAGATGTTTTTCTTTATACATAGGGTTGTAAACTTTCTAAAGCTTAAAACTTCAGTAGATGCAGCTTGAAAAATGAGATAGATTCAGAAGTGATTTAATTGGATTCATAAATTTAAAGGAGGCTATAAGGGAACCTAGAGAGATTTGGGGGAGATTTCTTGTTTTAAAAACAACAGAGATGGACACCACGAGAGAGTCAACGCAGTGGGATGAAAGCATCCAGTAGCTTGTTGTAACATTTCTTATTTTCTTATATTTAAGCTCTTGAAATTGATATATACTAACCTGATTGTGTATAAATACCCATCATGCTTTCAAAAGAACTTAAGGAGGAAACTGGATATATATTGACTAAGTTATATGCATTTTCTAAAGGAACAATTTCTGTCTTGGACCATAGTTAAAACTCATGAACAGAAAGGAAAAGAGTTTCTGGAACGAAATCCTCCTAACCAAATTAGTTCTTATTTTCTTTAAGTGCATCTGAGCAATAAAAAATGAAAAGTGATTATGGATGCATAATGAATATTAGTGACTTTTTGTACTTTTTTCAATATGTTGGAATTAATATGTTAAACCTTTGCTCAAACTAGATTAATCACTGATGATATTAGTTAACCAACTCTTAATGCATTCTTTACTTCTTAAGATATTGCTGTCTTTGGCATTTTGGAAAATACAGCGTGCTAAATTAATATGACATCATTCTTTTTCTCTACTGCTATATAACTTCTGGTTTTCTAAGCTAACTGCCTTTGCAAAAATATGTTCTTGTACTTTGCCTTGTCAGCTTATTTTAAATAAAATCTTTTAAGACACATTTACAGCACAAGTTCAATGTCAAAGAGCTCTAATCCCGTAATCATGGAAAATTGGAGATGAAATGAGCCCAACCAGACTATCTAACGCCAAATCCTCACCAAAGTGGGATTTCTCTGTGTAGAACAGTATCATTTACCTCTATTTCCTTGGATATTTAAATCTTTTAGAAATTATCTGGATTCTAACAGCTCTCATAACTGGGATGTTTTCCTACTTTCTTTTCTGCGGTTCAGGTATCTTTATCATATATAATCAAAATATCACTTCCTATTTGTACTGCATGTGTACATTCTTCTTGTGCTATCATTTTTAGGGAAATAAACCTTTTGCTCATATGAAATGAGATAATGAGAGAATTGCCCATCTTTTCAATGACAAAGCAAAAGAATGGAAGAAAACTCAAGTAGTGGACTGGGAAATGGGACTTAGAAGTAAATCTGTTCAAATAGTATTGTGTTTCCCATTATGTTGTTCAGTATTGATCTCTTTACCGCCAACAACACTTGAGCCACCCCTCCCCCAAAATCTGGAACATAAAATGTTTTCCTTCAGAAAACCAGAATTACAAAGGCAGGAACTAGCACAGTGCTGCTATCAACAGAGGTGAGATTATTCCTGAGGAACATGAGAGGGGGTGGTCAGGACTGGAGGAGTGGACTTTGCTTAGTGCTGGACAGAAAGTAAAAGGCAAAGAAGAAGGAAACAGAATGAAACATCACGGAAAGTAAAATGGAGGAGAGTGGGAAAGGGGCTCAATTGGTAGACCCAAAAGAATCCAAGAGAGGAGAGCAATCTCTTAGTACTTAGTACTGGGCCTCTAATACAAATTCTTCCCTGTACTAGATACTGGTTAAAAATACAGAAATGTAAGCTAGGACCCCTCACTAGCTTCACTTATAGGTGGTAGACACACTTAACCTAGATAAACAATGGTTGACAGAATTTTCTTTTATGTTAAAGATCTTAAGAGTTAGAGGAATTTAGTGGAGTGAGCAATCAAAGAAGACTGTCGACCTTTGGGAACTGGTTAGGTTTCCACTTGGCTGTGTCCCCACACACTTCTCTCTGTCACAGTGATAATACTCATTTGCCATTTGAGCCCTTGTCATCATAGCCAAATATGCACAAAGTGATTTCTCTGGAATAACTTAGATTTTAGAGGGTGATTTCAGAGGGAAAAGTGAATGTAGCTTACAGTACAATTAGATTGCTAGCTGCTACAAAATTCTCTTTGTAATTTCTTTTATAACTTTCCTTTTTATTCACTGTAGAAGGAAAAGATACAGAGAGAAATGCTTTGAATACAAAAATATACCATGGTACAAAACTATTTGCTAATAAATTTGGTTCACTTAATTCTTTGGAATAGAATCAGAGAAAAATTGAACTGAGAGAAATCATAGAGATAATTTTATTTCATGTTCTCATTCTACAGATGAGGAAATAAAGTCTAGTGAGACGCGATGAGTTACCCATGGTCGCATAGCTAGAAGCTGATAAGACCCCATGTCTGCAGGTCAATGTTTTTATCTTTACACCATACCATTCCTAGTTGTAGTATTTTCATACTTAAAATGATACACTTTACATATTAATAACTGACAAATTTGGAAATTTCAGGCTATGTTATAGTAAAAAGTGCTTAACTTGGCGCCAAACAGCCTTGAGCTAGAATCCTGTTCAGCTCAGCTACTAAATAGCTATAGGGCCTTGACAAGTTCATTTATTCATTTGTCAAATGGTTATTGCATACTTACTATATCTCAGCTACTTTTTGAGGTGTTGGGGATAAGTGGCAAACAAAAGCTTACATTCCGGATAAGGGAGAGTAACAACGAACAGGTACATAAAAACTTACGATGTCAAGTGTGATAAATCTAAGAATAAAAATAATGGTGGATATGGGGTCAGAGAATGACAGAAAATGTTACTAAGGTATTGGGAAAGGTCTCTCTGATAATAATAGCTAATATTTACAGAGTTCTCAGTATGTGCTAAGTGCTTTCCACATAATTGTCATTAAATTCTCACATTATGCTATGAAGTTGGTCCTATTAATATCTTCCCTTTACAGATGAGGAAATGAAAGCTCGTGGAGGCTGAATAACCAGTCCAAGGTTATCCAGCTACTAAGTAAGAGAGCCAGAGTTTTAACTTAGTTCCTCTGTCTCCAGAGTGTCCGCTAACCACCACTCCAAGCTGCCTTTCCAGAAGGGTAACAACAGAGCAGAGAGCTCTCTGAGTTGCAGTTTCTCTGCCTATAATAGACTTTTTTGAGAACTATAAGATGTATTATTTATTCATTTTTAGCCCTGCATATGTCACAAAGTAGATTTTATAAGTCAGAATTCTCTGGCTGCAATTTACAGAAATCCAACTAAAGGTATTTTAGGAAAAATGAAGAATGTATTATTTCAGGTAAGCAAATGGCATGGGCAAGGGTAGGGCAGACCTAGCGATAACTGAGGTCAAGGACTCAAGTGCTCAAAAGGAGACTTTCTCTTTCCTTCTCCTGCTATCTCTGTCCGCGTCTTGACTTTATTCTTTCCTACTACAGAATGACTTTCTCCTTGTGACGGAAAGAATGGCTGCAGATTGCAGGCTTATATTCTTTGAGATTTTAATAGCAAATTAATGGGCCCATGTCATAGTTAAAAGCTTTACCTGTACTCACTCACAACAAATAAGCTTCACAACAACTCTGTGCAGTAGGTACAGCTGTAATGCCCATTTTCAGAGGAGGAAATTGAGGCATGGATATTAAAGCGATTTATCCAAAGCCACTGGCTAGAAAAAGTCACAAACGTAAGGAGTCTGTTCCAGGACCAGGGCCCTTAAGTCAACATATTCTGCCTGGCCTGAGTTTTTAAGTTAAATTAAGAAAAGGAAAGAAAAGGATGTGTATGTGTACTAGGGACAGAGTTTGTACCACCAGCTCGAACTAGACCATTCATGAGATCTGAAACCTTTGATTGACACCATGTGGGCTATTGCCACACACTTGACCTGCCTCCTAATCCCTGTGCCTCCTGCCTGCCCCACTATAGGACTCTTCAGGCAATGCAACTGTTTTCTTCCTTTGTTTTTGGTACCTCTGCTGGATCCCTGCTTATGACTGAACCTTCCTTTCTACCATTGGAGCTAATGCCTAAATCAGGAATTGGATGATGCTTCTTATGTACCATATCAATCAATGTGTTTCATATTTCACTCTCAAATATAAGAGGAGTCCATAAGAGAGGTAAGTGGAGCCAACTTCCTGAGCTGGAAAGAGGAGAAGATGGGCTGCGACTGCTCTAAACCTCTAGTTAAGATATCTGGGGATAGAGGGGACCAGGTACATCCAAAGAGTTGGGTCATTTATTTGCAGAGAATCTTCTTTGAGGCTTGCAAAACAGGTTTAATTTCTCTGTTCTCTGTATGGAGCTTCATCTTGATTCAATTTGGCAAAGTACTTTCGCAACAGCAACAACTTTCACAACCAATAAAGGTTCAGAAATAGGTGTTGTGAAGAAAGAGAAATAATTGATTCTCACAGGAATTCTGCAGAATTGGAGGCCATATTTATAATTGGAAATCTTGCCTTACTTTGTGACTGCCAGGCGTGGAACAGTTCTAATTTAGAATTCTTTATTACTCTTCCAGTTCAGCCTAATAGTCTACAACACTGAGTTTGGTTTTCCTTATAACATAAACTGCCAAACATTAGTCTTATGACGGTCATAAATATGAACAGACTAATTGGAAGTATTTTGTTAAATAGATGACCAAATATACAATTCAATACAGTGTAACTCCTCTAATGGTGATCAATAATATAGACTCCCATGTTTTATTGCCTGTGACACACTTATCAAGAACAGACCAGACAAGTGGCTATCCAGAGGGCAGCATAAAGGCAATATATTATGGGAAGTTGGCAGATTGTGGAGGGCTTCTCTGGGGTCCGTTAGATCCTGAGCTCCTTGGGATAGAGATATTGTGTTATTTATTAGTGTATTCCCAACACAGACCACAGTGCCTACTATATAGTAGATTGCTCTAAATGACTTGTTGAATGGCTTCCCTCTGCTGAGAAACAGTAAGGAAATAAGACAGTAAGAAGAGGGTGGTGCCAGTTCAAAGTAAGAGAATCTGAATTGACGGGTGAGTGAAAAGGCAAGACCAGAAAGTGATAAGAAATGAGACTTGAGGTTCACGGTCTAGACAAGTTAGGAGAGCTGCAGGCGCAAGGTAGTAGTTATGGAGTGTACAAGGACCTTGGCTTACAAAGAACCCAGAGATTCCTCCTCTGCAGAGGCCGGTGGCGGATGCTGGGTTGGAGGAGGGTCCACACAAAGGGACTGGACACTGGCTCCTGACAGCAGGTTGTTTGTTTGTGTGTTTGTTTTCACTAGCCCTAAGTAGGTGGATTTAAAATAACTTTGCATGGAAAGAATCATATGACAACATAAAAAGGAAGTTTGGAGAAAGAATTGTATAAAGTCATTGGTATCCAACGATTATCATAATTCTCAATTCCTGTCTTTCTGGTATCCTGATCAACTGCAGGATCAGTCTTTAACCTCCAGCCGCTCCCCACTATGAGTAAGCATAATGATGATGATGATGACAACGGCTAACATTTATTGGGCATCTATTATATGCCTGACACTGTTCAATGTCATTTAATTCTCATATTATTTCATTTAATTCTTCTGACAATTTTATAACGTAGACCCTATTAATATTCCTATTGTACATATAATGAAACTAAGACACAAAGAAATGAACTTGTCCAACGTTTCCCAGATAGTAAGTAATGAATTTGGATAGTCTGATTCCAGAGTCCATGCTCTTAATAGTAATGCTATGATTTTTAATTTAAGCTCAGATGCAGGTAGGGTCCGTCTGAGAGTAGTTTGGGTGACTTAGGCTGAGCTCCCAGAGTTCCCAACCAGGCACTCACTCCACTTCACTCTGCTTCCTAGTCCCTCCCACAATTGCTTTGTCTGTAGAGGCAAGCTTTCTTAAATTCTTTTCATTATTATCATAATGTGACAGTTGTGAAAAACCAGTGGTAGGGGCTGGCCCCGTGGCCGAGTGGTTAAGTTCGCGCGCTCCGCTGCAGGCGGCCCAGTGTTTCGTTGGTTCGAATCCTGGGCGCGGACATGGCACTGCTCATCAGACCACGCTGAGGCAGCGTCCCACATGCTACAACTAGAAAGACCCACAACGAAGAATACACAACTATGTGCCGGGGGGCTTTGGGGAGAAAAAGGAAAAAATAAAATCTTAAAAAAAAAAGCAGTGGTAAAATTGGGGACAATATGGGCAATCTGAATATGGAGTGGGTATGGGATGATAAGAAACTATTGTTAATTTTCTTAGGAGTGAGAATAGTATGTTAGAAAATATCTTTAACTTTTGGAGATGCGTACTGAAACATTTCAAGGCTGAAGGTCATGATGTCTGGGGCTTGCTCTAAAATAACTGAGCAAAGAGAAAACAGATGAAGGAAGTATAATAAAATGATAACAATTGTTAATGTTAGGTGATTGATACACAAGACTTTATTATAATATTCTCTCTAAGTGTATTTGAAATTTTTTGTAATAAAGTTAAAATAAATGGAATATTACTTTTTCTGATGTCAATACTATCACATTTCCCCAATTCTTTTTTTTTTAAAGATTGGCACCTGAGCTAACAACTGTTGCTAATCTTCTTATTTTTTCTGATTTTTCTTCCCCAACTGCCCCCAGTACATAGTTGTATATTTTAGTTGTGGGTCACTCTAGTTGTGGCATATGGGACGCCACCTCAACATGGCCTGATGAACAGTGCCATGTCTGTGCCCAGGATCCGAACCGGCGAAATCTAGCACGCGAACTTAACCACTGGGCCACGGGACCCGCCCCCCTCCCCCATTCTTATCGTAATAGAGAGTACAGAGTTTCCAAATATGAACCCTCTCTGAACCTCATTTTCTTTGCTGGACCCACTTCTGTCTACAATGAGCAAGGAGTGTGAGGGGGATTTGTCTCTTACAGAAGCAGATCTCAAACTTTTGTGTGAACTTCAGCCAACAGGAGATACTGAAATGTGAAACAGTCTCCCCAGCCTCTGCCTTGTGAGCTTGTAGGCTCCAGGTAAGCTGCCTAACCACTCTAGGTCTTTTCTGGAAAAGGGATTATAATTGTACCTATTTCTGAACTGTTGTTAGGATTCAGGAGATAATGTATAAAATCACTGAGTACATTGCCTGAAACATAGTGAGTACCCAATAAGCATTAAATATTTTTAGCAGCGGTCAAAATACAAAATTTGCGTTGTACCTCACGAGGAGTCTCCACGCTGTAGTTGGAAAAAAAATCATCACTTAGTAAGGCAAAGCTACACAATATAGCTCAGTTTTCAGCTTTCACACCTAAAACAGAGACATTGTGTGGGTCTTTCTCTCAAACCAAATGGAAGTTATTTTTCTTTCCATAACAAAATTAATTCCTTTGCTTAGAGAATAAGAAGGCGATTGGACAATTTCTGAACTGTGAATAAGCAAATACAAAAGAGATGATAAAAGCTGGGTTTGATAAAAGCAGGTCTTACTCATTCCAGAACGATGACACAAGTTTGGGTTAAGGATAGTGAAGATAATGAAAGCAGTTGCACTGACAATTCAACTCATTCTTTTAGCCATGTTCATTAAGGCCCAGACTTCTGGATTCAGGTAACCACCCTCCCTCTATGGAAAATGGAGAATGTTCATTTCAGAGATGTGCCTTTAAATGAATTGAAAAGGACCCTAAAGAGAAAGGCTGCCTTTCACACCCCCATTCCTCCTCCCCAATGTATTTAAATTCAGAGCTTTCAACTTCTCATCTCCCAGCTTAGGTCCCCTTTTTTCTGTGATGCCCTGTTAGGTTGCTTTGTTTTGGTTTCTCTGGGAGGCCTGCCAACCCCATCTTCAGAGAAGGTTGGAAACTATTGAGATCAAACGTTTTGAGACAGTGTTACCTTTCCTTTTCTTCCCCAATCTTGTCTTTGTTTAGTTCCATGCTCTGTTTTGTCTTAAATCTTCTCTCCTTTAGGTAGTGCCTCTGCAGCCAAAGAGATTGCTAGGTCATAGAATCACATAAAGGCCTAAGAGCTAACAAATCCAACTACCCGATGTAGGAATATCCTTTACAACAACTCCACTGCACGCTTATATTCAAATATGACTCGCACACACTTTGTAAAAGGGAATTCATTGCCACAAAGGATGCTAATTTCATGTTTAGAAAGACTTTCCTTGTGATTTTAGAACTGCGAGTAGTCTTGATTCTAACTAACGGAGTTTCACTGAATGTCTATGTGATAGGAAGCTACCATATTCTCTCTTCTCCTATTTGTCTTCCCTTTTTCAGATTAGAAATCTCATTTTTTTGACATTAAGGAGAAATTAAGTGTGAAAGTGGAGGGTAGCCATAAAAACAAGCAAACAGACGGGCTTTACAGAATTCATTCATTCATTCATTTATTCAATAAATAGCCCAAAGTATGGGCCAGGCACTGCACTGCATTCTGGGGCTACATAGTGATATATGCTGAATGTTTGTGTTCCCCCAAAATTCATATGTTGAATCCTAACCCTGAGTGTGATGGTGTTAGGAGGTCGGGCCTTGGGGAGGTGATTAGGTCATGAGGGTAAAACCCTCACGAATGGGATTAAAGCCCTTCTGAAAAATACTTCAGAGAGCTCTCTTGCCCATCTTGACATGTGAGGACACAGCAAGAAGGCAGACCATCTATTAACCAGGAGGAGGGCCCTCAACACACACTGAATCTACCAGCACATTGATCTTGAACTGCCCAGGTTCCATAGCCATAAGAAATAAATTTCTCAGGGCCGGCCCCACAGCTGAGTGGTTAAGTTTGCGCGCTCCACTTCAGAGACCCAGGGTTTCACTGGTTCAGATCCTGGGCACGGATGTGTCACCGCTTATCAAGCCATGCTGAGGCAGCATCCCACATGCCACAACTAGAAGGAGCTACAACTAGAATATACAACTATGTACCGGGGGGCTTTGGGGAGAAAAAGGAAAAATAAAATCTTAAAAAAAAAAAAGAAATTTCTGTAGTTTATAAAACACCCAATCTATGGTATGTTGTTATAGCAGCCGGAACAGACTAAGACACATAAAGAGACACCCAGTACTGTCCTCAGAAGAGTTTACCATCTAGCAAGAACTACAGGCATAAGAAAGATAATTAACCAAAGACAACCAGAGGGTAAAATAAAAGTGTATAAGAGGTTCATTCATAGATGGGCGGTCAGAGAGTATTCCTGAGGAAAGAATATTTGATCTGAGACCTGAAAAAATATAGGAATTGGCCAGACAAGAAAGGACATGTGTGGAGGAGACAGGGTGGGAGGAGCGGGGGGAGAAAGAAGAGTCATTCCAGGCTGGCGAAATGGTACTTGCGGCAGTTCTGAAGTGGGAGGAACCTGATACATTAAAGGGACTGAAACGTGTCACTAGAACTTTGCAAACAAGGAGGACAATCTTAGAAGGCGAGGCAGGGTCTTAGAGGGTTTTGATTGGATTCTGAGAGTAATAAGAAACCGGGAGGAATTTAAAGCTGAGAAGTCATAGTATTTCCAGACATTTTACCATTGTGGCCACCCTCTTCTGGACAGACTACTTATTCACCATTCTGCTTCAGATGTGGTGCACAGCACTAACCACACACTCCAAACGGTCTGGTGAGTTCAGAATGGGCTGGGCCACTGCCTCCTTTGTTCTGGACATTAGACTAATGCATCCTAATAGTGCATTGCTCAGATCATCACTATGTCGTGGTTTTGTATCCTGTAGACCCGGTGGTCAACTCAAACAGTACCTGGTTTGGGTTGGATTTTCACCACCCCAGATGGACTACAAGGGAATCTCAGGTCAAATCAAGATATCCAGGATGAAATTCCTCTTCTCTTTCTGCATCTTATTCAGCCTCTAGGATTAGAGAGTGTTGCTTTCATTCTAGCTTTTCTCCTTTCTTGTATAATTTTCTCCTAATTATAACAGTAAACTTGTAAAATATAGAACAATATCGCAAAACAAATAGAAATAATTCAAATAAATAGAGATGACTGTTAGCACTGCTATTTACATCTTTCACTAAGAATCATTTTCTGTACTTGAGATCACACTGTAACATAGTATTATAGCCTGTTTTTCCCCCTTATTATTAGGTCATAAGACTTAATTTTCCACTGTCATTAAATGGTCTTCATATGTGCTTCTTGTGTGAGGACATTTAAGCTTCCTTGTTTTTTAATGTGTAAAAGAATATCTTTATATTTAGATATTTGCTTGCATTTCAGAATATTTCCTCAGAGTAGAACCCTAGAAGCATATTTAAAGCTTCTTTGATAGGTTTTTACAAATTGCTTTACAAAACAGTTGACTAAATTTATACTTCTACCTGCATCGTACATTCCAAAATAGTTTATTGACCGTACTAATTAACAGAAGAAAATATGATTGCATTATTATTTTAATTTTTAATTACTAGTGATGTTACAGATTTAAACATGTTCATTAAGCCACTTACATTTCCTTTTGCGTAAATGTAGTTGTCTTTATCCTATGCAAGCATGGGGGGGTCTTACTGATTTTTGTGTAAATTTGCATAATCCTTTTATAGATAAGGATTTTCATCCTTAGTTTGTTATAGCTCTTGTAAGTATTCACCTCCATCTATTTGGAACTTTTAATTTTGTTTGTGGTTTAAAGAAATAAAGGTAAATAGAAACTACAGCCCATTCTGCACACACACGTTTGAGTGCTACTGTATAAAAAATACAGAGGTTTCCTCGCTCGATTTACTTTCTCTTTCAGTTTCGGATGAGCCTAAAAAAAGACAAAGAAAAGTAAAAAAGAAGGTTTCGCGGTCTTCACCCTGAAGAAATCATATAGAAATCCTTTCAAATGCAGTTAGAAATGTCAGGAAGAATCAAGAAGAGTCTTATTTCCCTAATAAAACTAAAGCCTTAAAAATGTAATTGAGGGTATGAGTTGGGGCCTGCAAAGACTGAATTCCAAGACTTGCCTTGATATTTTATAGTGTGTGTGTGTGTTTCATTAAGCAGAGAGGAAATTAATAAGATTCATGTGATTCTTTCTTCTCTGGTACGTGGTAACTTCGCAGCTGCTATCAAATGATGTTAACTTATTGTTTGTTGTAACTTTTGTTTAAATTGTAATCTTAATCCAGTTCTCCTTAGGAAGGACTTTGGGATCAAACAATTCTGAACCTGTTTTCTCATCTGTAAAATGGGGATAATAATGCTCTTCTTGCAGTGCTCCTGTTGGACTAAAAGCCACAGCGTACACAGAGCCTACGGCCAGCACCCAGGAGATGCCGGGTTAATGCTGCCGGTCTCTACTCTGCCTCTCACTTCTGTCTCAGGCTAGGAAAGCCTCTGTGGCTCCTGAGAAGGAGCCTGTGTGCATCTGACTACAGGCATCCTACACTGGCATTAACCCCAATAGCATGCCAGATTGATGTCTGAATGAAAAAATAAGTGATGGTTGACTTTTGCATATTATTCACTTATTCAACAAACACTCTCAAGAATAAAATGTGTAACTAGTATTGTGTAAGGCACCGGTCATACAGAAGGTAATAAAACTCTCCTCTTGCATTGATAAAGCAGGATCGGAACCTTTGAGTAGACACTGAGAAATACTTATCAATCTAATTTTACCATGAGGTCTAGCTCTCCTGTTCTGCTGCACCAATACTAAATTTCCCTGGAAACAAGGAATAATCACATTCACCACCTGGCACTGAGGTATGAGTGACATCAACTCTGCAAATGTGCCACGTGCTGAGAAGAATCAGAGAAAATAAGGAATCTATTCAGGCAACTAAGTATAGAGACAGCATATTCCCTCTATGCTTTTACAGCATCCCATGGTACCATTTAATGCCAGGAGAAATGGTTTACATGTGATGCTAACAAAATATTCCAAAAAGAAAATTCAAATAACACAAGTAACCATTTGCTCCCAGAGGAATTGCTGATTCATCTTTCTCGCACAGGGCAGATTCTGACCACATAACTCTCTGTGGAATATTCAAGTTTCTTGGTATAACACTGCTTTTAATAGTAAGCAAAATGAACTTTTATGAATTTGTTTTAATGGTCTTATGATTCACATTTTTCTTGCACAATTTTTTTTTTTTTTTGAGGAAGATTGGCCCTGAGCTAACATCTGCTGCTAATCCTCCTCTTTTTGCTGAGGAAGCCTGGCCCTGAGCTAAAGTCCTTGCCCATCTTCCTCCACTTTATATGTGGGACGCCTACCAGAGCATGGCTTGCCAAGCAGTGCCATGTCCATACCCGGGACCTGAACCAGTGAACCCCAGGCCACGAAAGGGGAACATATGAACTTAACCTCTGTGCCACCAGGCCAGCCCCACGATTATTTTTATTTTCAAGATAAGTATTCTTAAATCTTTACAAAACTGAGAAATTTAAATTTAGAGAAGAACAGCAAAAGAAGAGATTATCTCTCACCCACCTGATTTGTTCTACTTCATAGAATAGGAACTTACGTTTTATGACCTACAAAATGTCATTTGCCAACATGGAAGTCACTGAAAAAAAAAGCAGTTATTTTCTTAAACTAGAAACAATTGTAATTTGAAGAGTCCTTGTAAGAGAAAGAGAGAGCCGATTCTTGTTTCTTTCAACTTGTGCATTCCGAATCTTTCTCCAGAACCCCAAGATCAAACAGATTTTAGGCAATTTTTGGTCATTATTTCCAAAAGTAGACCTGACTCAGACACATTAAATAATTTAATTTCAATTGGAGACTCTATATTCCTGAAGAAACCAGCCACTTAAACATGAGGTGAGTGTTTGGAGCTTCCAAATGGTATTATCACTATTCAGTTAAAAACCGGGTCTTAAGTGAACTGTGGAATAGTACTTTCATTACGACTATGGTTTACACTCTCAGATTCTCCTCTCTTTTCACCCAATTGTGTACATGACTTTCTGAGAGCTGTTTGTGTAGTCTGATGGGTCAACCACCATTGGTAAAAGTCTGTCTGGTCTTGGATATTTACAAGGTCAGACAGAATGGGAAAATTAAAAAGAAAAGAAAAGGAAGGAAAAGGAGAAAGAGAAAGGAAGAGAGAAAAAGAAAAGAAAAATAAAGAAAAGAAAAAGGAAAAAGAACCTTAGGGTAATATAGATGTGTTTTAATTAATTTGTATCATTTCTGAATCTTCTGCAATATACTCCATCACTGCCTCAGCAAATTTATTTTCTCTCAAGCCTGGTGGTGTAGGACGTTTAAAAAAGAAACCTTGAGAGTGATAGAAGTCTCCTGTCCTGGCGTCTTCTGAGCATAGGCAATCCACACCCTTCTTGAGGCATTTGCTGGATCATTGTCATTTTATAGGTAAAAGCCAAAATAAACACTTTGTACAAATAATATCACCAACAGCACTGGTTATGTCTGTAAGGCAATAACCACGCCTGAGATTGTGCATGGAGGCGGGAATCATTATCATTTCCTACCCCCACCCTTTCTGGTCACTCATATGTTTTCCAACGTGCACACGTGTCCAGAGGAGCATTCATTTGCTTTAACTTTATAAAGTGTAAATAGAATTGCTCAATACAGTCAGAACTCAGCTCAGTTGCTACGTCTGGTGAACAAAAGACTTCAAATGATCTAGAAAGAGTGCTATGAAATTTGAAACTGATTTTAACATGTTCTAAAGTGTAGCTGTAATTTGATTCACATATATTTTTTTGATTCTATAATTTATTAAATAGTTATTTTGGCCTTTCTCCCTTTGTTCCCTTAGCTTTCAACTTATTCTGAAAAGCATCAAAAGGAGAGTTGGCTATTCCTCCCTTTAATTCGCATCTTCTCTTCCTGACAATTTGGAATTCGTGATATTGACAGGTGTTTCTAAGAGTAAAGAGTAAAAATAAAGTGAAGACTAGGAAGAGTTTAAAAATGCTGGAAGGACTAGATTTTAAAAAGCGAAACCAGTCCACGTTATTTATGTGATATCATTATGAGGAAAACTTCCCATAGTGTTCAGAACATTGCTTTTTGTTTTGTTTTGCAGAAGGTTATATGAAAAGATATCTAAAAACATCTTTGACCTAATGAATTACATCTTGGTTCTTTCTTCTTATGTTATCATACTTTCTGTAATTCACCAAACAAGCCAGGAATATATTTTATTAATTTATTTGGATTGTGTGTTACGAGAGAGAAGAGATCATCAGAAAAGGCTGCCTTTATAGTGTTGTGGTAAGTAAAGAGGGTACAAAATGCACTTGGACACAGGCTGTTCAAGTTTGCTGTTAAGCTGCTGAAACAACTTTTCGGGCATAAGGGATGTATTGCAACTTATCAGAAAGTAGAAAAACAGAAAGCAAATGAAGAGTCTCCTTGTGATAGAATTAGATCAGAACACAAGTGTTGTGTACATTTTCCTTTGCTGCCACAATTCAGTTTAGACTGAATTTTCACATTCATTGATTTCTATCATATGTGCATGGGCTGGGCTACATTTCCAACTGGACACACAACGAGACTTTCCAAACCAATAATGTTCAGCTTCTCAGAGGAAAGTGTAAAATTAAATGTGCTCACATAAACTTAAAAATACACTGGCTTGGTCCTTATTCTCCAGATTCTGGAAGAAAATGTTAAGGTCATATTTGTTCTCTACAACTTCGTCTCTGTCTGTTTCTGTTGCTCTGACTCCTGACGTGGGGTAGTGTGTGTGTATATGTGTGGTTTCAGTTGCTCCTATCTTAAAAGAGGTTTCAACTATGCATGAGGAACAAGAGAATAGCTTTTAGCTAAGAGTAACTGTAGACCAGTCACCCACAATTGTCAATGCATTTTGAAAGGTTAGACTTTATCAGGGACATCCTTGAATGCAGAACATTAAAAAGAAAAAGTGATCTATGAGTGTAAATAAAACTGTGAGTGTCAAAGCATGATAAAATCTTTAGGAAATGTTCTTCTGTTTCATTTATTTTCCATTCAGTTTGAGGGTAGCTCCATTTTGCTTTATAATTATAAGGCTTTCTTTTTTTGGGGGGGGGCAGGGGGGGAAGATAGCTAACATCTGCCACAAATCCTCCTCTTTTTGCTGAGGAAGACTGGCCCTGAGCTAACATCCGTGCCCATTTCCTCTGCTTTATATGTGGGATGCCTACCACAGCATGGCTTGACAAGTGGTGCGTAGGTCCACACTCAGGATACGAACCAGCAAACCCCTGGCTGCTGAAGCGGAATGTGTGAACTTAGCCGCTGCACCACTGGGCCGGCCCAACCTGGCCTGGCTTTCTTTGCTTCCTCCTTTTCCTGTGGTCATGGTGTGCCAAGGAGCCTCAAGCAGGAAGACAAATTCTAGAGATGTGAGATAAAAGGAATAGCTTCTCCCGTGTGCATGCACAAGTATATTTACAAAAAAAAAAGTTTGAACAAGCCCACAAAATCTGAGCCAAAAATGAATAAAGAAAAGAACACATACAGAACAAAAGAGCAGAAGTCAATTACAACACACACACGCATAAACATTTGGGTCTCGGGCGGTTCTTTGGTTACCTTCTTACTGTGAAAATTACATTGGCCTTTTTTTGTGAAAACCACATCATACCACTGATCTGATCTTTGTAATGTTAAATGTTAGCATTTGTACATAGGACATTGTATGTCTTTTAAACATAAGCTGTATGTCATGCTGTACAGAGAACTCCTAAATTCCCTTTCTGATTTTGCAGACGTAACAGAAACAATGACTGAGTCAATAGTTCATTGCAACTGAGAGTTGGTTTCTGTGTAAAGTTCACAGACGTGTCTACTCTGCAACTGACAGTATAAAATAGTGGGTAAGAATTCAGACTCTGGATCTAGACTGCCTGGGTTCAAATCCTGGCTCTGCCCTTGGGGGGCTACATGGCCTTGAGCAAGTGGCTTCACCTCTCTTTACCTCAGTTTTCTCATCTGTAGAATGGTCATATGAATTGTATCTATTTCATCAGGTTGTGATGAGGATTAAATGAGTTAAAACATGCAAGATGTTTAAAACTATGCTGGTATGTAGAAGTGTTCAATAAATGTTAACTATTATTATTAGTCAAGCAATTCTGAAGTGCTTGGGAACTCAACCTGGATGTTTCTTGGGAGGGAATTAACGGCTGCATTTTACTGTATATACTACTGGTTCCTATATTACAGAAAATATTTAAAGGCCATTGGCTGAGGAAAAAGTTAGCTTGTGTGGTTGGATCCTGCTTGTTGTAGCCGTCGTCCCCGGTCTGGTCTTCCCCTTCCGAGACTCGCCTGGACCTCTTAAGTTTTTGCAGATCTGGTTCCTCATTTTTTTAAGTTGGAATTTTAACCACATACATTGATTAGCCATTTGGCAACTGCATCCTCTTTTCGTCTGCTTTGTCTTTCTGCCAAAATTATGATTTCCCGATTGTTCTGACTCTTGTATTTAGCTCCCAAGATGACTCTAACTCTTCTGCATGCACAAACGTTCGATGATTCTTTTTTCTCCTTCCGCCTTGCCTCCACTTCCTCCAGCTCCTTGTTCCAGACTGATAGCAGAAAGAGGCCTTAGAAAACAGTGGTTTAGAAGCTTAATCTTGCCAGACCCCAAAACTTTTGTCTGTGAGAAATTTAAACTACACAGGCAACATTGAAATTCATTCTTCCTTTCTGGCTTCTCTGGTTTGGTAGTTCTTCCTTTCCATAACGCAGTCATGTCTTGAGTGTCTGGAATGAGCTGGAGCCTGGCTATGTACTGGAAAGGGAAGACACGGCCTCTGCCCTCCACAAGTTCATCAGCTAGCGAGGAAGTCAGAAAAATAAATGGCGAGAATGCAATGTGACACCCACCGTAACTGAAGATGGATCAAGTGCACAGAACTGCTCTCCCATACCAACCCGTGATTGACAGAGTCGTGAGAGCCTTCGAGGCTCCCGGGATCGAAGTACCACAGTCGCCTAAGCTGTCGTTCCTCATGATTGAGATTCTAGATCACTAATGCTTCCCCAGCGTCTGACCTAATGGCAACATCTTCTAAGCTCTTCCTTTACCATTCACCAAACATGAAAAGCTCTTCCATCTCCCCTCAATGGGAGACAGTTTCTTCCTTTGAAATCCCACAATACTCTGCTTCAACATCCCTGTGGTTCCTACCAAAGTTTACCTTGCACTATGGCTACTTAAACACATACGTGCCTTCTCTCCTTCCAGATTAGAGTCCCTGAGGGCATGGACTGCTCACTTCAGTGCCTTGCACAGAGCACTACACATAACTGACGCTTAATACATATTTGAACATATGATTCAACAAGGGAAACACCTTCTGATAAAAGGTTCTGAACCTGAGGTATCAGAGATTGCCCTGATCTGAATCATTTCCTGTTGGTTTTAGATAACTAACGCAATCCGCCACCTCTGGCCTTGGGGAGAAAAAAAAAACAACTCAAACCCTCTAACTTCTGGAAAGATTTTAGAAGATCCAAGGAGTTTTAATCTACATATAATATGTTGAAAGACAAATATCAAAGATTCTAATTATTCCATGTTTATATTTTAGTAACTGCTCTGGTCATAACAATCTGTTGTGTAAATCTGAGAGCTAAGCTTTGTAGTTTATTGAGAAAAAGACACACACAGAAATGTGGCAGTAGTAACTTTCTCCAGAACTGCTGAATTGAAGTACTCCACCTTGACCTTGAAGACTAAGTAAAAATACAGGTGAAAAATACTCAATGTAGAATATTTATTTAATTGTTAGAGCAATAGATAAAATAATGAAAGGAAGAAAATTGAGCATTTACATGGAACTTCATAAGTTGCTAGACTCTGTGAATTGCTTTCATGTACATTATCTATTTAATACCTGTAGCCACTGAGTGACACTGATGTTGTTAACTCTATTTTGCACTTCAGAAACCGAGGCTCAAGAGCCTAAGAAACTTGGACAAGATCATTTGTTTAACATATGGAGGAGCCAGACTACAAATTGAGTTCTGTGTAGCTCCAAGTCCCATCCTCTTTATGCTGGTTACGCATCAGAGATCTAGCTGAGTCACCAAAATGAAGTATCAGGGATATCTCATTTTATTACATTTTTAATGCATTATAAGTAAAATTAATAATTTATTCGCTCTGCAGATGTAATCTTTTAGCGGCTACAATATTGTTCAAAGCTCTTACCTATTATAAGATGCAGGTTTGGAATGGAGGTGCACAATTGCACTAAATGGCCTTGGAAATGCAATATCAAACAGATTAGATTTAGGACCTGTGAAAGATCCCCAAATAAGTTATCACCCAATTTAAAAACACTGAGGTTATAATTTGGCAGCCTACTGGAAGGGGCGTGCCAAGCTACTGATACCTGTCCTCATCCAACCAAGGGTTTGGAGTCGATGGAATAAGAGGGGAGGCATTTAGATTCTTAACAGCTTACTTTTTCTCTCTAACATTTAGTTCTTTTATTTATGAAGTGGGGGGAAATATAGTATCCACTTCATGCAGATGTAAAATGAGATGATGTTTATATGGTGATTATCAGAAAGTCTGAATAACTCATTATCTTTAAGCACAAATATTCACTCGCTCAAAATTCATTCAGCAAATATCTATTGAGTGTCCAATACAACTGTGAATAAGACAGACAAGACTGTTAACCAATGAAAATGCAAACAACAACATTTTATTAGATTGCTATTGTTAATAGCAATCAATACTAAATTAGTAGCAACGCTATTGCCGTTAATAGTAGCATCCACTGAGTGCACATTGTTGCTAAGTGCCTTGCCTATATCAATCAAACAAGTTAGAGTTATTATCTCCATGTGTAGACAAAGACACTGAGGCTCAGAAATAATAAATGACTTGGTTAAGGCCGAAGAGCTACTGACTGAGGGACCTAGGATTTATCCCATGGCTATTGGTCCAAAGCCTACGTTCCTTTCACTGCGCCCTAGACAGCCAGGTCCTTTGCTCAAGCATTTCCAACCGTTTTTCCTTGTATTTGCAGAATGAGGTTTTGGAGAAAAGTGATAGTTTCAGAGAATAGCGGCTTAAATATCCTGCTACAATTAACTGGGGTAAAGATTAAAAAGCAGTATGCATTCCATCTTTCTCTCTCTCTCTTTTTCATTCATTCTCTTATTCAATGAATATTTACTGATTATATTTCATCTTCTAGGCTCTATTCTAGGCTCTGGGAATATAATGTTGAATGAGTCAGACACTGTCCCTATCCTTATGAAACTACCTTATGAACTCCTGTTCTAGCAGTAAAAATTGACAAAAAAGAGTAAACAAACAAATGCATAAAATAATTACAAATTATTATAAATCTTATAAAGGACACAAACAATGAGCTGATATCTAGAATAATGAGGAGAATTTACCTACCTGAGATAGCATGGTCAGAAGAGCTTCGTTGAGCCGTTGACATCAAAGCCCAGGCCTGAGGTTAAGGAGGAGATAGCTATGGGGAGGATGGAGGAGAGTGAACTTTGTTACAGGACGTAGAAATCCATAAGACTTTGGATTCCAGGAACGAGAAGAATATGACCAATATGACCAGAACTGCCAGTGTAATCTCGTTCCTGGAAGAATATGACCAATATGACCAGAACTGCCAGTGTAATCTCCTGAGGGACATTTCTTGATCTTAGTGGATTTATTAGCTCAAGCTCATCATTTTCTTCTTTCAAGCTCATCTCCCTATCCTAGGGACTGACCCTCCAACTTTTCCCAGATGCTGGCTCTCATTCTTCCATGTGAGGCTCTCTTGTCTCAAGTCTCCTACGGAATGAGGTGTAGTATTTCGACTTTTGGTTACGTTTTACATTCCCAGATATGTCAGTCAGGATCCAAGTAGGAAATGGAATTCCTCTCTGATGTTTTAACTGAAGTGATTTTAATGAAAGGATCATTTACGGAGGAGTAGACATAACTAAGGAATTCAACAAGCACATTGGGAAGCCATCCCATCCCTAGATCCCTCCTTCTGGGAAAGGAAAGAGATTGGAATATAAGGATAGAAAACTAATGCTTATAAAGCAACTGTTTTGTGTCAGACACTCTGCTAAGCATGTTTCACACATTATTTCATTAACTCTAATACCAATTCTGCATTTTTATTTATTATTTCACAGATAAGAAAACTGAGGCTAGGAGAAATTTGCTACTGTTCATCTTTCTGTAATTGCTAATCTTTTTTGGAATATTCACTTTCTCCATTGACCGCTCATTCTGTCCTTACTTAGAATCACACTTCCACTCTCACCAAGGTGAAAAACTTCTCATTCAGTCTTCTCAGGATTTGTTGGGGCTGACCACATGCTCTTTCTCTTTTTTTTCACATAATTATCTTTTACCTGTTTTGGTGAGAACACAAACTCTTTTAGCAAATTTCAAGCATACAATGCAATATTATTAACTATAGTTACCATGCTGTACATTAGATCTCCAGAACTTATTCATCCTACTTAACTGAAACTTTGTACCCTTTGACCAACATCTCCCCATTTCCCTCACCCCGCAGACCCTGGCAACCCAGCATTCTATTCCACGCTTTTACTCATTAGACATTTTTAGTTTCCACACATAAGTAAGATCATGCAGTATTTGTCTTTCTGTGTCTGGCTTATTTCACTTAGCATAATGTCCTCCAGTTTCAACCATGTTGTTGCGAATGGCAGGATTTCCTTCTTTTTTAATGCTGAAAATATTTATGTGTATATACGTCACATTTTCTTTATCCATTTATCTTTCTTAAAACCCTCTTCTGACAGGCTCCTCTGACACCTGACTTTTCTGATTTAACTTCCATAGTAGCAGGTATAAATTTTACACACATGTAGCTTAAGCAAATACAGATGAAATTTTATTTCATTCCAAATGAACCTAGTGACTTTCATGTCCATTAATGGTGAAAAACTTAAATTTATCAAATCAGTATCACTGAGGCTTTATCGTATTAAAGCGCAAATCTCTTTGACTCTCACTTTCTGCATTTTCTTTTCCTTCTCCCCAGAATAATCTAAGCTCTGAGGGGCTGCCTACCTTTGCTTCTCATATGCTACAGATTGTCTGTGTTGGAATTTGCTTTTGAGGACACTCCTTGTCTTTTGCTCAGCAAGTGCATGGTGACTGCTCCTGGAAATTCGGTAGCCTGCTTCTGTTGATTCACCCCTACCTCACAATGGTTGGCACTGTCATCCTTTCAGACTTAGTCACATCCTCCTTTCATTCATGGATTTGGCTGGCCACCCTGCAGCTTCTACTAAAGTCTCTCCTGGTCTCATTTTATTTTTTGATAACTGGTCATTTTTGCCTGTTATCTCTTGTGGTAACCCCCTGCAAGAAGACTATTTCTTAAATGTCAGCTATCTCTGATGCTTTGTTAGCCACACAAAACACTTTGGGTTCTGTTAATGTTTCTCAAGGAAATCTAAAGAGGCTGGGAGGTGGGTGCAGAGAGTGGGAAGAGGCTATCTCAATACACACTCTGCCTAGACCTGCCTAGAAAACATTTCCACTTTCATCTGACTACTCCATGTTGACAGAAGACCTTTGGGAAACCTGTCTCCTTCCAGAGTTTGAAAAAGGAGCACAGTGCTCCTTGTTTTTCAATCTCTAAACCCATCTGGGTATCTCTATCTGCCACCCAGATTGTGACGCTGAGACAAGAGCTCCCACTAACATCCAAACTCCCTATTCCTCTCCAGGTCTCCTTTCCTCAGCCTGGAAAGGATTCCTATCTCTCTCTCTATGGAGCAAAATCTGCTCTTGAATGATCATGAAGTCTGATAGATTCTATAGTCTAAAGAAGAAAGTACTCCAAGTCCACCAGACTCTTAGCTGTGGGGGAGGATTAAGAAAAAAGCTTTCTCTTTCAATGTTAGTGTCTCTGTCACTGGCTTTCAAGAGCCTCTTTTGGAACTCAAAAAGAATAATCTCTTTTTCTTGCTGAGATCCCTCCCCCTTACTTTACTCTTTGTTTCCTTAACACAGTAAGCCTCAGCCTCAGGGTTTATAGACAACTATACTTAAAAGGGAATTGCCAAGAAGGAAAAATACAATACGCTGGATAATGTTTCAAATCTTATTCTGTTAGGTTGTCTTTGACTGCTCATTTTCTGGTTTCTCTTCATTCCCTACACTGTCAACATTGGTGTTAAGCAGGACATTGTCAACAAATAGCTTCTGTTCTTTCCATATATTTTCTTTTAATGCCTAAATATAGTTTTGTACCTGTAATTATCTACTTCTTTGGAGTTATATACCCTTTTCACATTCTATTGAAAGCCAGGGATTTTTTTCTCAGAGAAATGAACTTAAGCATATACATACTGTCTTAGTCTGTTTGGGCTGCTATAATTTTAAAAGCCATAGAATAGCTGGCTTAAACACCAAACATTTATTTCTCACAGTTCTGGAGGCTAGGAAGTCCAAGATCAAGGTGTCAGCAGGGTCTGTGTCTGACGGAGACCTGCTTCCTGGTGCACAGACCGCTGTCTTCTCACTGTGTCCTCACCAGGCAGAAGGGACAAGGGAGCTCTCTGGGCCTCTTTTATGAGGACACTAATGCCATTCCTGAGGGCTCCACCTTCATGACCTAATTACCTCCCAAAGGCCCCACTTCCTAGTAAATCACATTGGGGGTTGGGCTTTCAACATATGAATTTTGGGGGGACACGGTGATTCAGTCCATCACACATATGAATTTTTTCATTATTTGAAGAGGTTCATAGAGTGTCTTAAGCCTATTTGTAAAACCATGGAGGACACAATTACCTGGGTTAGGACCACTTGTCTGTCTGTTCATTGCTATATTCCCAAGGCCTAAAAGAGAACCTGCCACAAAGAAGGTCAGTTCTTCAGTTAAATAAATGAAAAAATGAATATCTCCAACTCTCCTTCGCTCTTGAATTCTAGCTTATTTTACCAGTTGCCATTCAGATGTCACATCAGAATCTTAAACTCAAAATATCCAAACAGAAGCATTATCCATCTCTTTTGTTCCCTATTTAAATCAGTGGCCCTGCTCTCCTCCACGTTATTCTAACTCAACCTTCAGCATCTTGACTCCTTCTCCTCTCCCATTACATTCAGTTGGCTTCCAAGGCCTGTTGATTCTATCTCCACAGGGTCTCTCAATTTCCCACAATCTATTACCACTATATGAAGAAAGTACTTTTGGGGTATCTATCCAGATCAAAATGACCAATGACCTTCAATCCCTCACTCACAGGATGGGTTTCAGGAAGCTATGTTTAACCCCTGTCCCTATATCCATAGTTCTTTGGACACCCAATCAAAGCTGGGCCAATCACATTCTGTCTTTTAGGATTTGGAATTAAGACAGAAATTCTAATTCACTTTACACTAATTCCTCAAATATAGGATATGTAGGAACTACGGAGTTCTGAAACATCCACTTTCAACCAGGTGGAGTGAATAGCAGAAAAATAAGATATGCTGAGAGAAAAGAGTAAAACAGTCATTCAGAGAGAAGCAGGAGCCAGAACTCAGAATCCAGAGCCAGTGTCCCTGAGTCCTGACTTCCCAGCACTAGGTTCCTTTCTATTCCTGAAGTCGAGCTGTATTCCTGCCCTTGCGTCCTGTAGGGCAGCCTTGTTTATTAAAGAAATTTTTCTGATTTCTCTTTTTGTTTGCTTTGTCTAGCTTGTGGCTTTCTGTCTTTTGTGGGGTTGTGTGTTAAAGTGGAATTTGTCCTGTCTCAGTTTCAGCTATGGCAAGAAAATAGATGCTCTATCTCATTGATAGTTGAGAGACGGACTTGTCGGGTTTGTAAATTATTGACGCAACTTTTGAACTCCCTCACTCACACGAAGCTATAAAGGAGGTGAAAGAGTGGAGAGCAAGAGGGACTTTGAGGATTTCCTTGTGGTGACTCACACCTTCCAACATTGGGGCTCTTAATTTCTAACAAGCCTCAATGGGACCTGGTTGTCTGTTCATTTAAAAAGGGATCCTGTCCATGAGAGAATGCCTGCAGGGCATTGCAAGGGACTAAGAGAAGATCAAGAGCAGCCAGACAGAGAAAAGGCACTGCTGTGTCAAGAGAGTTCAGCCTCCTTGCAGCTCAAGCACAAATTTTGTGGTTGAAAATTCTGGCAATTACTGGCCTCTGTGTTCTATCTGATCTGCCCTGCCTTTCTCAACTTAATATCTTATGGTCATTGAAACAATAGGCTTGGATATGAAGGCAATTGGTTGACTCTCACCATCCGGCCAAGATGTCTTGATGGGAGGTGCTTGAGAAAGATAGGTGTGACACTCCAGTCATATCTCCTGTTAAAGCGACTCCTGGCCAGAACTTAGTTGCGTGGTTACACTTATCTGAAGGGAGGCTGGGAAATATTAACTTTAGCTGGGCTGCTGTTTGATCAGCTAATACTCTGGAGTTCTCTTGCTAATAAAAGAAGGGGAGAACAAATACTGAGGGCAACTGGTCATCTCACCCATAATTCTCTTACTAATTCAATTGACCCTACATACTACTGGCTGATTATTTTTGCTAAAGTACAATTTGATCATTTCACTTATCTTCTCAAAAAGTTTCAATGATCCCCAAGTCCCTACGAAATAAAGTTCAAACACAGTTCCCCTTAAAGATAATTTTTAGTGTTTTATTAGACAAATATACTGTAGACTTACTTATCCATTTTTCTATTCTTGAACGTTTATGTATTTTCCTGTCTTTTGCTATAATGAGCAATGTTGCCTTAATATCCTGGTAGTTAACATCATTGCGTTAGTCACTTCTAAAGGGACATTTAAAAAATTTTACTTATGGTCCCATATGGCACTTAACATGTAGCACAGGATACATGTTTATTAAATACTTGCTCAGTGAGTAACAAATGGACTAACTCTGCCATGAAAAAGTGTGCTATGAGCTGCAGAATCTCAGGTTCATGAATTAAGTTCAAATGATTAAGCAAGTTCCAATAGAAAGCATCAAAAGTGAAATAAGAAAGAAAGAGAAGCAAGAACATTAAAGAGCCTGGATAATTTAATTCAGTTGGGTTAGTTCAGGCAATGCCAGCTGCTACAACAAATAAACTCCCAAATAGCAATGGTTTAATACAAAACAAAACCTTATTTTTTACTCAAGTAATAGTTTAATACTGATCTTCATGTTTGAGGAGAGGAAAAGGGTGGAGATTGTGGTAGTTATTCAGGAGCCAGGCTGACAGAGGCTCTGTTGTCTTCAATGAAGTGGCTTCCCAAGATCATCTGGGTTGCTAATACCTAGTTGGAAGAGAAAGAAAGAGGAATGATGAAGAAGGCACACGTGCTTCTTAATGACCTTGGCCTGGAATTAACTAGTTACGTGGCCCTATTTACATAAAAGGAAGGCTGGAGCGAGTAGTCCCTGGTTGGACAGCCACATCCCAGCAACAACCCTACATCAAAGAAAGGAGCACAAATCTTTGGAGAGTGCCATCTTTGTCTCCCACATCAGCATTAGTTGAATAATTTTTAAAAAGTCTTAAAATATGAATAGATCGCGCATATGTGGAGAAGCGAGGAATTAGAATGGGTGTATGCATTGGTCTTCCTCATTTGACTTCTCTCCCCAGAAAAATGGGGCTTATACAGTTTTTGTTTCCTTTAAAGTTTACTTGGAATCTCAAGAGCAGCCTATCTCTTCTACTTAATGCTCAAGTTGGAAATAAATACAAGAGCAGATAACCTCTGAATTTAAACTTTCTGAAAATAAGTCATCATTCTAAAGCGAAAAGAACTTGGTCTTGTGAATCACACAGATTTTGGCCTAAATCCTGGTTAGCCCACTGCTAAATATGTTCTGGTGCAAATGGTTTAACATCTCTCAGCCTCGATTTGCCCATCTGTAAAATAGGGAGGAGGACTTGGTTAGCATGAGATGATAAATATGAAATGCTTGGTTTCAGCCTGTTTTGCCTTTTTCAGAACTTGACCCCACCCAGACTGGATGTGTTAGGCGATCTCACACGATGTTGAAGAATTTCTTTTCCTAGTTCACCTTCCCTCCATATTTATTCTACAACTGGCTCCTTGTTCTAGTCTTTCTCCTCCCCTGGTATGGACCTGGTCATTCTGCTCTTCTCATCATATCCCTTTAGTTCAATGCCTCGTCTAAATTTTCTCTGCTAATGAAACCTTGACTCATTGTCTGAGTTTGTTTTTATCTCTGTTTTAGCCAAATTCACTCATATCTCCTCTGAATAATTCTCCTCTCAACTTCATCTGGACCCTGGAATTTCTTTTCTTATAGACTCCCCTCTTGAATTTCCCTATTGGTTTTATAAAGCAAATCAATATATACTTATTCACTTCCTCTGGTTAAATTCCAAAGCCTGTAAAACTATTGTTCTCCTCTCTGCTCCCATCGCATTCTGAGCCTTCTCTTTTAGTCTACAAAGAATCGCTTGCTAGACTGCACACATCAGACTCTCACAGTCTGCTAAGATGTCATGTGGGGAATTCACTGAAAGCCCTTCTTGCATGTCCTCTGAAAACAGCAATTCTTATTCAGACCATCCTGTTGCAATCTTGGCTTCAAAGAGGACTGATGTAATATCGACTTTCATACCATCATCTTTTCTAATAGATTTACAATAGACAAGTAAACACAGGCATTGCTGTCATGGGCATAGGGACGAGTCTCAGCTTTCAGCAGTTCCCTCCTCTCTTTTTGTTTCATTTACAAGCTGCAGAGGGCAGAGAATAAGCCTCGGGATGTGGACTGCACTGGCCAATATCCTGGACTTGGCCAGGCACTCTTCACTTTCATCTCCTGGCATCCTTGCCTCAAACTATTACATTTCCAGTGAGAGTATTGTGTTCCATTTAGGACTTCAAATAGAGTGGGAAAATGAGGTCACTGCAGGTAAAAATGTGTATAGCAGACACTTGCTGTTATTTCTGGCTAGCCAGGAGTCAAAAACCCATTTCATTTTGGAGGACCACCCCCCTCCCACATGTGTGCTTTGGTGAGTAACAGACATACAGGCCTAGATGTTTCTTTTCTAAACAACCACCTGGCAGTTTGAACATGTGACTGAGGCTTGACTGATCAGATGCTCTCACCTGGGACTTGAGGGACTTGAGATCTTGAGGGATGACACAAAGACTCCAAGATATTCACTAAGGTTGTGTGATCAGCAACGTTAATGGAACAGCAGTGGAACGGTGATGCTTGCTACAAGGGTCTAGAGGCCACAAGTGCCAATGCTAAGGACTTAACCAGTCTCTTCCTGTGGCTCGGCAGTGACTTTCTCAGTTAATATTTTCTGAAACAAATTCTCCAGGTTTGCCATCCATTCCGTAAGCTACCTGATAGCTTTCCAAGAAATGTCTTTTCTGTATACGCTAGCCAAAGCAAGCTTTTGTATTTACACCCAAGAACTCTAACTGGTAGTGTATATAATGGCTAGCTTGGGAGATCTCATGATACAGCAGAAAAGCACACTTACTTCTAGTTACATAATCTGAGCTTTCATCTGGCTCTGCCTCTTAACTAGCTATGTATTTTAGGACAAGTCACTTAATGTGCCTCATTCCTTTGTTTATAAAATGGAGATAATAAAGCCTTTCCTAAATGTCTGCTGTGGTGGATTTTCTTTAACGTCCCTTTTCCATGACTTGTACAAATTCTATAAAAATGGACCCTATTATGAAAAGTGTTCACAGATTCAGTTCCAAAATGCCCTGTCTCCCTCTCATAACTGATATCCCTTTATACAATATTTGGTAATTAACTGCACTCTCTCTTCCCTGAGCTTTCCTCTCCAATACCTTCCATTTCTAATCCCCAATTATTTGCTTCTTATCCTAGAATTTGGGCTTCCAAGTATGATACATACTCTCTGAGAAAAATACTCCCAAGCATGGAGTCACCACTAGTAAATGACCTCTTGGCTTGGAAATCCATGGGATCTCCTTTTTCATCTGCTTTCAATGATGGGTATCCTGAAACTTTCACCTTACAGAGTATAGTGAGTGTCAGACAAGATAATTCAAGTGAAAGAGCCTGATCTGAAAAATACTGTGTGGAAACTACTCCTCAAAAATAGGTGGTCAAAGAACCTCAACTCCCAGTGTAGTATCCCCTACACTGAATGAGGGTTGGCCTCATGTAGCCAACAGAATGTGACAGAAATGATGCTGCATGAACTTTGAGTATAGGTTTTAGGAAGCCTTAAGGATTCCACTGTATATTCTTGTAAGGCTTGCTTAGAGGAAGCCAGTCACCATGAAAGTAGTCTAACTCCCCTGAGACTGCCATGCTGTAAGGAAGCCCAAGCTAACCATGTGGAAAGGCTGCCTGGAGAGAGAGAGATCTATCCAATTCTCCTTTGTTTCTGCTATCTCAGCCCAGGAGCCAGACATGTGAGCAAAGGAGGCACCTCGTACATTCAGCCTCAGCAGACACCAGGTGGAGAAGAACCGAGGAACCCAGATTACAGCATTAACCAAGGCTCTGCACATATAGCCCCAGTGTAACCATTCCAGTCTCTTCAGCTGAGACCCTAGACATCATAGACTAGAGATGAGCTGTTCTCTCTGTGTCCTGCCTGAATATTTGACCCACAGAATCATGAGCATAATAAAATGAGTGTTATTTTACACTATTAAGATTTGAGGTGATTTATTTAGCAATAGATAACCAAAATCCACTGTCTAAGTGTGTTTGTTATTAGATAAATGAATAAAGTCTTCACTTGAGCAGAGTTCTTTTGTGACAATTCGTGGTAATTGAAAGAGACTCCACTTTGCAAGATCTAATGACACGCCTCGGAGCATGGCTAGGAGTTACGTGCCTCACGTGCCACCACACCCACTGAAGAACTGCTAATAGATTTCAGCACTGTGTTCCACTGAGAGCACCCTAGATCTCTTGTCATCGCAGGGCTCTGTGCAGCCGATGCTGAGGGCACGTGTGACGGAGGCTATTCACCATCCCTGTCTCAAACATTCACCTTTTCTTCTTGTTCTTTAAAAGACCTCTGAGTTAAACGTGAATACAACTTAAAAACACTATATATTCAAGATTAGGCTTGAGTCTTCTCTTTTGTGGACAGAATTTTACATTAATCTTCCATCTAAAAAGATACAGTAAATTGAGAATCTTTCAAAAATTCCTAACAAATGTGTCGATTGAATGAAAAAGCAGCTTATAAACATGTGTGCAATAAGAAGCCTATTTAATATATATAAATATATATAACATATACACATATAATGATAAAATATAAACAAGTATGGTGGGATTACAAGTAAATGAAACTTTCTGTATTGTGCTTTCCCATTTTTTCCCCGATTTCCTAGAAAGAGCACATAAATCTTTTATAATCAGGCAATAAAATGAAATGTAATCATAAATACCTAGCCTATCTAAAAAATCTAAAAAAAGGTACAAAACGGGCACCCATCAACCTGGTTCATAACTAGTGGGTATTATAACCCTGATCATGTCAATTGCTATTCCTTCAAAGGTGGTCAAGACAAGTTATTTTCTAGATAATGCCTTTGTGGTGCCCATTAGAAATCAGGAACTTAAGGAATTAATGAACTAAACTATACATTTACTCTAACATCAAGAACATCAAGTCCTCAATTTATGGAATTTTTTGGGTCTTCTGAAGTCATCTTGTATTTACCACTGCGTCAGTCAGAGTCCTGGAAACAGAAACCAGATCAGTAAAATATTATTAATCAGGTTTTGAGAACTGAAAAGACGAAAAAGAAATGCCAGGATATTTCAAAGGTGAGAACTGCAGGGAGCAGCTTCCCACACTGAGGCTGGGGAGCAGGTTGGGATCATTAGAAACTGGCAGTTTAGAGGAAGGGCCCTCTAAGACCCAAACCTCAGAGGAGAAGGTACTGCGTGACTGGTGCTGGTGCCGTAGGAGTTCACGGAGGGACCTCCCAGCTCTGAGACTTGGGTGTCTGAGGAAGGAGTGCCAGCACATTCGTGCTGGTACCTCTGATACTGGGAAGGTGGGAAAACTGCAAACTGGAACCAATTGCTTTTCTGGAACCAGATACTGCTGCTTTGTGGAGAATCAGTTCCAACAGGAGCAGCAAACACACAGGATAGAGCAAGTCTCTTCTTCCTCCTCCAGCCTTTCTGTCTTCCTCTTGCGCTCCCTCTTGACAGAGCTGGGGAAGAATTGTGGTTTGCAGGGACCCAGTCCCAGCATCATAAACAGAATATAGAAGGGTGAGAGACTCTAACCTCCACAACCACCCTGCCTCTAACAACGCAGCTAAGAGTGCCCATTCGTGATACTCTAATATTCAGCCGACATTAAGTCTAACACTGTGCTGTGGACATCCAACGATGGATCATTTTACCTGTCTTAAAAACCATCTTTCTAGTGACCACATCAACCCATAGGTAATTGTAAACAAACTCTTACATGGTTTCTGAAAGCTCTGGACTTGAGCTCAACTAAAAACATTGGAATAAGTCTACATTGCCAAGGAAGGATTGGAACTTTCCATCCTTGAATTTCTGTGCTTTTAGTTTTTTCAGCTCAAGAAAACTGTAACTACTTTAAAGATCTCTGAAGTAATCTTTTTAGTAAGCTGAACTTCAATAGGGTCTTTTCAGTTTATATTGAGGGTCTTTATAAGAAAGTGCTCCTGATTCTAAAGTTATTGTCAGAAATGTATTTTCCACGTCACACATCATCCTTTTTATGAGGACTTCCGGAAAAAATTCCTGGCTGATCTCACAGCCAAGAATAGACGTAATTCTCCTGAGTGCTCAGTCTGTTTCTATCTTACGGGCTCTGAACTGTATAACTGACCACATTTTCTTCACTTAGCTGCTGGCAAGCTTATTGACAAACTGCCTCCCTACTTTGTCTCCTATTCCAGTATATGTGTGGGTCACAGTGATAGGCTCTTTTTTGTTCTATTTCTGTCTAATCTTTGTCCCTGATTTTATTTCCTTTATTCCACTTTTAACTTATGCACTTTATTGCATTTTATATACCCATTGTAAACCTCCTAATATGCATTAGGGAAAAGGAATAATATAATTAAATACATATATGAAAACAAATAAAAATAGTTTACAGGTTTTCTTGGGAAAAGATATCTGATAAGATCAAGTGATGCAATTTCAAGCAACAAGCTAAGTAAAATAATGAAAACTACATATAAATTTTAAAACATTGAGATGTTTGAGACTGGTGAAATGTTTACCTCTTTATTGCTGCCACTGCAGAAAATGTAATATAAAATCAGAACTTCTGATATAGCATTCATTGTTTAAATAGCATTGATTTTCCTTGTGGCTATCTTTGTACATCTCTCTGGGTTCTTATTTATGTATCACATATTGTATTTTATTTTAAGAAAGAAAATTTTTTTAAGAAAGATCTTCAAAAGTGTCCTATGGGGCCAGCCCTGTGGGCAAGTGGTTAAGTTCATGCACTCTGTTTTGGCAGCCCAGCATTTGCCAGTTTGGATCCTGGGCGCAGACCTACACACCACTCATCAAACCATGCTGTGGCAGCATCCCACATAGAAGAACTACAATGATTTACAACTAGGATATACAGCTATGTACTGGGGCTTTGGGGAAAAAAGAAGAGGAAGATTAGCAACAGATGTTAGCTCAGGGTCAATCTTCACCAAAAGAAGCATAACTTAAAAAAAATGTGCTATAACCTAAATATCAGTAGGTTATGTCCAGTATCCAACATTTTTCTTCCTCTATCACAATGTATTTCCATTTTAACGTTGAGAGCAATGGGAAAATGCACTTGACAGCCACCTTTGCTAGAATATTGGCTCATAGTTGAAGGTTTTCCTAGGGGCATGATTCACAGATAAATATGAACAGTGGCACACAAAGGTAAGATTAACAAAATGCATGACAAATGTATAAAGGTTTTTCTGTCTTGCCAAAATATCAATCTTACCTGGCTTACATCTGTCCCCTACTGCAGCTCCAGGGTGAGTGGATCACAGAAGTCTCTTCTGCAGAGAAAAGAAAGGGTCTTTGGCTGATAAACTTGGATTCCCAGCCCCCATTCCCATGAATATCACCTTAAGAAACCTAAACACTCCACTAGCATTTAGGATGAATCCTGGCTAGATAAATATTTTAATGTCTTATTACCATATTTTTGCCATTAGTTCATTTAATGTCTCTGAGCCTCAAGCCCCCAGGAAAATAGTACCTGTCATTGCAGATAATCAGGAGGATTTAGCTAGCTAATGTCTGTGAAAGAGGCTGGCTCAGAATAGGACTCCAAAAGTGGTAGTTACTGTTATTATTATTAGCTATCTCCTACTTGGGAGGAGACAGATTATAATAAATCCTCCTGGGTTCCAATTTTCTGTCAGGATAGGACAAACAACTGCTTGAAAGGAAAATCCATCTTTTAAGCAATCTGTTGATTTTAATTACTTGAGACCAAAGCCAATGGCCAGAGTTTGGGTTGAAGAGGCTGGCAACTGACAGAGGGGATTAGCTTTCTGGGGTGCAAGAAACAACACCCCTGAAAATTTGAATGACATTAGTGTAGTCTTTGAAGCAATTTTGGCTCTTTATAGAACATTACGTAAGAATCGCTTGCTGTCTTGACCGTGTTCCCTTGAAATCTATGCTCCAGCTTGCTTGGTAACTCACCAAAGAGGTGCCGCTGGCTGAAAATAGCACTGGGTCTCCCTATTCCTGCCTGGTGGAAGCAGACAAGAAGTGAGTCCTGTACAGGCAAGGCTACGCTGGCAGTGGGAGGTTTGTCTTGCTGTTTACAAAATGTTATATATATGGTGCTGCAAGAATTACATGGATAGAGCTCTAAAGTACTTACTGAGTAGCATCAATACTTAAATGTCCAATACCCAACCAAAGGTTTGCCTTCTTTCCAAAGGGCCACTTCATACAGATGCATAGGAGACCATCAGCTGAGAGAGACAACTAGTTCATTTACACGTGAATTTTGTTAATTGTAGGATGGCCTAAATTCTCAACATTCGTCCTTAAAATTCCACTCGGTACACTACTCAGAATCATCTCTGACCTTGACCACATACCTAGCCATATCTTTTGTTGTGTGTAATCCCACAGTGCTCTAGATTATTTATACCGCTGTTTCTTCTACTAGAATGGGAGCTCCCGAGAGAACACAATTTCTCTTTGCATTTTTGTATCTATATTGCCTTTTATACCCATTTCTTTGCATTTTATACCTGTATTTTTATATCTATATAGCACACAGTTGGTGTTTCATAAATGTGAGCGAGTTGCATTAAGCCATCTGCTCACTATGAAGCTCAGCATGCGCAGTGTTAGAAATGTTTTAGACACTTGCTACCTCCTACATTGCTTACTCGAAGGTTAAATTTAGAGGAGCTTAAAATGGAGATTAAAAAACACCACGTCCAACCAACAAACACTTCACATGATGGTTCTGAAAGGCAGAGGGGTTATCAGATTATGTAAGGCCACTGCCAATGGCAATAACCAATGACAGAGGCAAGACCAGCATCAACTATTGGACTCTTCATTCACTTTTTCAGATGAGATGTAATCAAACATCATTTTAAAACCAGAAAACCTTTCTCGCAGTGTTAGTGTTTCTGTTGCTTGCCCATGGCAACTAACGTTTCAGTGGTTTTTCATCTCATTTGTGGGAATCCACAGGACCAGCTCCGTAATCTCCTCTCCATCCCATCCCTTAAAACTCTCCCTTCCGTGGTCCAAAAGGAAAATAAAAATTTTCCCTGAGGATCCCACTCTGATTTTCCATTTGATATTCATTTTCTTTTTGTCAAAATCAATTGAACACAAAATTTAAATTAATGTTGTTTTTTTCTCTCCTTTTTGGACAATCTTCTCTCCAAGTTAAGAGTCCACTCACCACTGCCTCAAAGTATTAAAACAGAATATTTAAATATGTTTGTGACAGATCTCATAAGTCTTGGTTGGCTTTTCCTAAACTAAAACCGGTTTTATCAACCATTTTTTTTTTGGAGGAATATTAACCCTGAGCTAACTACTGCCAATCTTCCTCTTTTTTCTGAGGAAGACTAGCCCTGAGCTAACATCCATGCCCATCTTCCTCTACTTTATACGTGGGATGCCTACTACAGAATGGCTTTTTTTTTTTTGCTAAGCGGTGTCATGTCTGCATCCGGGATCTGAACCGGTGAACCCTGGGGCACAGAGAAGAGGAACATGTGAACTTAACCGCTGCGCCACCGGGCCAGCCATTTTATCAACCTTATAAACAGAAGGTGTAAATATCATTTAAACTGTGTATCTGCTATATTAGTATTTGAATCCTTATAAAAAAGTGACAAACAATGTCTAATTCTATAGAATTTTTTCACAAAGTTTCAGCCTAGAAAGGATCCTTTTAAGAGAAAAAAGTTTAAAAAAAAAGCCTATTCTGAAAAACTATGGCACATAAATTACAAACTTCAAATAGGACTGGCTTATGACAAAATAATAATAACCACCATTTATATTTTGAGCTTAGTATGTGTCAGGCATGTTTCTGATAACTTTGCTTTTATTAACTGATTCAAAGCTCATAACCAGTGTGTAAAGTGGAAACTGTTGCACTACCTACTTTACACAAAAACAATAACATCTAGCACATTAACATCCTCTGAGCAACAGCTCTGTGCCAAACGCTAACTTAGGCGCTTCGTGTTCTTTTTATTATTTAGTTCTCATATCACCCATGAAAGATTAGCATCACCCCAAAGTGAAAAACTGAGGCTCCGCAGGTGAAGACATTTGCCCAAAGCCATGTAGTTAGTGAATGGCGCAGCTGAGAGGCAAACCCACTCCTGTCCAATGCAAAGCCCGTAAGCCCGTGCTCTGTCCACAGGCAGCAAGCCCCCTGCAGACGGGCAGAGATTTGTGAGCCCTTCCCAGCCCACCTTGAGGAACTCGCTGAACCTCTCCCTGCCTACCTCACCACTGTCGATCGCCTGAGGTTCGTATGTTGACTTGGTTACGGTTAGGGGTGGTAGTCACAATGTTTAACAATCAGAATTAGATAGATACTAACCCGTCAGTGCCACTGGGGCCGTAGACCTGGGGCAGGGGTCAGAGTCACTCCAGGCCTTATTCTTGTTTGTGTGTGTGTGTGTGTGTGTGTCCCAAGGGGGATGTTGATGTCCAGAGGTAGGGACAGGAGGATGGGAATAATGAAACGGTATTCAGGAGTCTCAGGACAGTGCTGGCTTACCAACCACCATGGCAGCATTTTATTAAGAAGTGATACTTGTATAAAGCAAATGAATATCTGGTAACAAATTTCATGAAGATAACAACAACTGAAATCCTGGCAACATATACTAATGACTGGTAATAATTAAAGTAGTATGACATAGAGTTTAGGAGCTTAATCTCTAGAGCCACGCTGACTGGATTCAAATTGCTGCTTCCTAGTCATGTGACATTGACAAATTGCTCAGCCTCTGTGCCTCAGTGTTCTCTTCTGTGAAATGGGTGCCATAATGATGCTGACTTCACATGCTGGTAATGAGTATTGAGAGAGAGAATCCAAGTAAAGCCCTGAGGAGAATATTTGGCACATAGTATATGTCAGCTATCTTTGTAAGATCTATATGTCTTTAGAGGGCATCTTCGTACTTTTTTCCTTTTATGTAGAGGATTTTAGTAGACTTTCTTATAGCAGTTTGCAACCACAATGGTCTTTCCACTACTGCAATGTTCATGTTTTTAATATTTCCTCTTGGAAAAACTGTTTTCCTGCATTCTTTGATCTGAAAGTCATGGGAATGATGACTATGCATTAGTTACATTAAAACATAAATATAAATAATCCAAAACAGTTAATGCTGAAGATCATTCCTATTTGGCTTTAAAAGAAAGTGCTTTGTGGGATTTTTCCCTTGAAGATTAATCTATACTTCAATTCATCAAATATTTGTTGAATGCCCATTTGGGTCTTGTACTATGCTACTCAAGGAGTGTAAAAACTAACATAGAAATCTAGCATGAAAACAGACCTGCAAACAACCCTTTACAGTAGGGCTTTTACAATGTGGATGGAGGCATCATCTCTGCTTGGGGAGTCATATAAGTTTCCACGGATGAGATGTGTCCCCATTAGTGGGCAGGAGGGGAAGGGACATCCCAGGCAGAAGCAAAGCATATACAAGGTAAAGACATGGGGGCTAGAAAGAGTGTGATATGTCTAAGGAACAGGGAGGAGTTCAGGTGGCTACAGAGAATGATGTACGTGGGAGAGTGGAGAGGAGGCAGGTAAGAGGACCCAGACCAAGAAGGACTTCGTTTGCCATTCTGAAGAACCTGGACCTAATCCTGTTGACAAGGGATCTCCTCAGCAGTGACATGCGCAAACATGTGTCACAGAGAGATCACAGTGCCAGTGGCAGCAGGGGGCAGGTTGGGTCTGAGAGGATGTCAGGAAGAAAGTTAACTTTTCTTTTCTGTTTCACTTGTGCTGACTTTGGATATACACTATCCCTTTGCAGTGTAACACCGGAGACATGCCAGGTAGCAGAGGGTAGCTGGGGCGTACGTCATAAAACGTGCTGTGGACAGTTCTCTCAATGAGTTAAGCCTGTGCTTCCAGAGGGAGCCTTCACCAAGTGGAATTTGTGCGTCTCTAACTCGTGCTCCCACATCATTTGTTCTTACCTCTACAATTCTCTTAGCACGTGGAATTGTTCCTTTACATGTTGGTCCCTCTGGACGTTGGTGGCCAAGGATAACACCTCTTCCTTAGCTCCCAGTGAGGTTTGCAAGGCAGTGGGCGTGAAGACAGGACAGCAGTGTGACTGCAGAGTGTGACGTAAGCCCTCATTGGCGTCCTGTTACACTTTGGATAAAATCTCAACAAGGCTCCTCTTCAGTCCCATTGACAACTTTCACTCCACAAATGCCTGATCTCTTGTCTGCCTCAGGACCTACCACATGCTGTTCCCTTGGTCTCCATTCTTTTACTGCTCCACCTAACCCTTTGAAAAGCCAACTCTTTTTCATCCTTCATCCTGATGTAAATATTGACCACTTAGGGAGGCTATCCCTGATCCTCCTTTATGGTAGGTTCCCCCGCTCCCTCCAGACCTTCATTCTCCATCACTGTGCCTCGTTGTCCTTTGTAGCATTTGTTGCAATTTGTAATTATACCTCCTTTTCTTGAATACATTACAATTACTTTTTGAAAATTCACCATATGCAAAGTATATTAAAGGCTCTGAAAAGTTCTGTAGTTAAAAAAGGCTTCTAAAGTTTGTTCAACCCTGTGTTTATCAAGCTATTGGAGGACAGGAACTTCCCCTCCTGTCCTCATTTTCCGCCTCAAAAAGCAACCATAGCATCCTATGGAGCTAGCGCCTGCAGAGCACATTTTGCAAGTGAGAGGTTTCAGGAATGTGCTGACTAGGGGTATTTAATCCTATTACTTAGGAAGGGTCGTGGTCACATATAAGGATACAAATGGAAGACATATTTCCAGCTCAGACTCTATGCAGGAAGAAATTCTTCCCTCTGAGTGTCTGAACAGCCCCTGCCAGGGCCCCAGCTCACAAACACAGGCTATGTAGGAGAGAGCACAGAGCCTCACGAGAGGGCTGCATACAGGGGTGCCACACAGGGAGAGCTTGGGTTTGCTAAGCCCTGCGACATTTGCGGCCATTTCTAGACAGTAACATGAGCCCAGTGCACAGGAAGCCATGTCACGTGAGGGTAAGAGAGGAGCCATGTAGAGCAAGAAAGAAGTCAGTGTGGGGGAGCACAAAGCCCATCTCCTTTGACCATGCTGGTCATGGCAGCATTCCTATGGGGAGGGGGAACTGGAGGCCATTTTCTGAGCTCCTAGGATTAACTTTATATCTATTACACAAATATCCATGACAAACAATGTACATTGGCTCATGGGGCACAGTCCTTTATAGGAATTCTCGTTGCTCCCTTCATTTTTCTGAGGTAATACCTAGCTGTCATTACATTGCAAGCTGTCCTAGCCGAGCTCTTCAAAGAGTCTGCTTGTTGGCAGGTTGGATAGGCTATTTGCATAAACTGATATGCTTGGGATTTTATCTTTTTGTTTGGAGGTTAAAGTAGGAAGGAGAAATTTCTTCTTCTCCTCTTCCTCTCTTTTTCCCTCCTACTTCAAATGCATGGACCTTGGGAAGAGATGGAAAACGTGAGGAGGCGAGTGGGTGGGCTGGGGGAGCATGGTGTCTGTCCCCATAGCATCACCTTGCTATGGATGGATCACCACAGGTGCCCATAGTGATGAGCAATAATTTGTGCTCCTGACCTGGAGACCGTGAACAGGGGCAGGTTGTCAGGAGGCCCCGGTGCTGAAGGGAGGGGCAGAGAACTGGGAGAAAGCTAATTCTTTGGCACACGTGCAAACACATACACATACACACAGGCACACATACAGACAAACATGCACATGCAAATCCACACACTCACACACATGCATACACACTTGGAATTTGCCTCAGACTACAGGGTGACTTTGGGGTCACAAGGGCTCGGGCAGCTGTATCCAGCCAAGCAGCACTGCCCAGAGAGCGCAGGCAGCTGATGCCATAACAACTGCTATAGACTGAATATTTGTGTCCCCCCAAAATTCATATGTGGAAACCTAATCCTTAATGTGATGGTATGAGGAGCTGGGGCCCTTGGGAAGTGATTAGACCGTGAGAGTGGGGCCCTCCTGAATGAGATCAGTGTCCTTATAAAAGAGACCCCAGAGAGCTCCCTTGCCCTTTTTGCCATGTGAGGACACAGCAAGAAGACATCCTCTATGAACCTGGAAATGACCCTCACCAGATGCCAAATCTGAAGGCAACTTGGTCTCAGAATTCCCAGCCTCTAGAACCGTGAGGCATAACTTCCTGTTGTTTATAAGCCTCCTAGTCTATGGTATTCCGAAATAGCAGCCTGAATGGACTAAGACAACAAGGATGCAGTGGAAGGACATGAGAAGCTTTGCTTCTGCAGACAAAGGAGACACCCAAGGACTCCCATTAGTGTCCTATGCCTTCAGGTCAGGGTCTTGAGCTAGCAGATGGGACTATGAGCCATTGTGGTTCGGGTGTTAGTGTTAACTTACCCTCATTTGTATATGTTATTGGAGAAATGGGAGAAAGCTAGAAAACTTCAAAGGATAATATAATAAATACTCATATTCCACCACCCAGAATTAACAGTTAATGTTCTGTCATAATTGCTGCCAGTGTTTTTTAAGAAATAAAAATGTACAGATAAATGTAAATTTCTCTTAAATATGACCATCTAAGCCTCATTCCTCTCCCCTCTTTCCCAGAGGCTATGACCAAAATAAGTTTTGCATGTACATTTCCACACCAGTTTTCATCCTTTTGCATGTATTTAGCAGTATCCATATGTTGTCATCTTATTTTTGCTTTCAAGTTTACATGTCAATATATAATTTTGCAACTTTTTGCACTCATCTTTATTACTTTTAGATACCTTCATGATGATTTTAATTGGTCTAGACCATCATATAAATATACCAAAATTTATTTATTTCTCACCTACCGATAGACATCAAGGGAGTAGTCGATTTTTTTGCCCGTACAAAAATATGTTGCAATAAACATGTCTCTTTGAATGTATAGATTGAGAGGGGTTTTGTTTTTGTTTTTAAAGAAATATACCCAGGGGCTGGCTCCGTGGCCCAGTGGTTAAGTTCGCGTGCTCCGCTGCGGCGGCCGAGGGTTCAGATCCTGGGCGTGGACATGGCACTGCTCGTCAGGCCACGTTGAGGCGGCGACCCACATCCCACAACTAGAAGGATGTGCAACTAAGATATATAACTGTGTACGGGGGCGGGGGGGGGGGGGGTTGGGGAGATAAAAGCAGGAAAAAACAACAAATTTCTCCTTAAAAAAAAAAGAAATATACCCAGATGGAATGGCTGGCTCATAGGGTAAACACATTTTCAATTTTTCTGTATGTGTATCAAATTGTTCTTCAGAGTGGCTTTAGCAATTTCTACCTGTGACAGACTGTGTGAGAATATCATTTTCCCCCTGTGAGCACCAACATCTGCTATTCTCGTGCTCTTTAAAGAGATACTTAAGTATTGCAACTAATGGGTGAAAATCATATCTCATTATGGTTTTGATTTATATTTTCCAAATTACAAGTGAAATTGAACTATATACAGACTCTCCCTCATTATTTTAAGACATGAGTGTCTAGAGAAGGTTAAAGTTGGATAGCTATTCCTTTTACGGAATGGTGTCTTAAATAAGCTTTTTTTTCCTCTCAGGGTATAATAAATATCACACCTGTACAGTCTTTGGCATATGGTAGTTGAATGAATGAATGATGGAAATTTGATGAATAAATGGAAGAAGGACCAGTTAACGAGCTACTTCAATGACTTTTAGATTTGTTATTTATCATAGATGCTTATGATATACCCAAGACTAATATTACCGGGGATCCACATCTTTTAAAAATAATTTACTGTTACTTTTCTTCAAACTTTAATTAAATGCTTTTTGAATACTTTTCTTTGTAAGTAAATGGATTTTTCTAAAGAGTTCGAAAATAATTGCTTTTTAACGTCGCTTCTCTGATGTACCTGTTTGAAAGCCCTTTTTATTTTTGACAAGGGTAATAATACTTCAGCACACTTTCCACATAGCCACAAATATTTATTTAAGGAAGTATTCCCAACTTAGTCTCTAAATTAAGTCCACAATACTGAACTCAGAAGGACATAACTACAATATTTATTTGTTTTCAAAGATGTCTTTATTTTTCCCCTCTTTTTCACTTAAAATTGTAAACACTGTATTTATGTTCATTGTACCAAGTCAAGCAGTATAGAGGGAAATTAACAACCATATCCATTTAATCCAAAAATATTTGTTGGGGGCCTACTATATTCCAAGCAATCCGATAAAGCAGGTGGATATAATGAGATGAATACATAGGAAATTGGAGATTCACACCCACTTGTTCAACAAACACTATTATATCAGGCTCTAAATCATGCCCTGAGGATACCAAAATGAGCAAGACATCATAATTGCTTTTTAAGAGCTTACTGCCTGGTAAAAACACAAAGATAATGTAAGATAATCTTTAGTGGAGAATAGAGCACACAGTTTTTTGGGATTCCTAGGGGTACTGGGGAATTTCTTGTTGGCTGGGGCTGAGGTAAACTGAAGCCAGCGTGCCAGCCTAGAACATCTGACAAAATATTCAGCCCCACGACTGAGTGGGATAATCGAGGAGATGACACAAATGGTAGCTGTAGAGTAACATCGAAGGCCAGAATCAGAGCTAGTCTCTTAGCAATTTTGAAGTTCATAAGACGGTCTTGTCTATAATCACTAGGCTATGTCTTGGATCTCTAAAACTTATTTATTTACTAGTTGCAAGTTTGTACCCTTAAACAACATTTCCCCAGCTCCTGCCCCCTGCCTCACCCCCAGCCCCTGGTAACCATCATTCTACTCTCTGTTTTTATGAGTTTGGCTTTTTAGATTCCACATATAAGTTATATCATACAGTATTTGTCTTTCTCTGTCTAATTTGGCTCACCTCATGTAATGCCCTCAAGGTCCATCCATGTTGTCACAAATGGAAGAATTTTCTTCCTTCTCATGGCTGAATAATATTCTATTGTGTATATATCCCACAACCTCTTTATCCATTCACGTTGAGGGACACTTAGGTTGTATGTACATCTTAGCTATTGTGAATAATGCTGCAATACACACAGGGAGATTTTAACTGTTCCTGCCACAAAAAAGATATGATAATTATGTGACGTGTCACATACAGTGGTAATCATATTGCAATATATAAATGAATCAAATCAACACGTTGTATACCTTAAATCTACACAATGTTATATGTCAATTATATCTCAGTAAAAGTAAATTAAAAGAAAAAAAGGCAGATTCAGAGAGGCAAACCTCTCTGAGGGATGGAGTGGAGATTGGAGACTAGGAAGGCACAGAGTTGGGAGTGATGAACTCGAGATACATAACGGTGGTGAGTTCAGTCAGAAGTTGTAGCCAGTATAAGGGTGACCACGGTCTGTTTTCATGCGGTGTCAGCTGTGGGGTATGGAACCAGGACTGATCAGTTAAAGAAGCACAGAAGGACCACACTATAGAGTGGCATGGGGTTCGTTTCTTAAAGAATGAGTAGTAATCTGCCAGACAGATGAAGTGGGGTGCATTCCTGAAGGAGGGGCAGGAACTGGCCAAGGCATTGGACACTTCAAAGGGCCTGAAGGTCCAGGTAATGGTGGAAGATGTGTCTCCAGCAGAGGATAGGTAGGGGCATGTAGCAGGCAGAGGATGTTGGCAGGGCAGGGTAGGGAGTTTAGAGGCCATCAAATGGCTTTAAGTTAGCAGAAAACAGGATTAGTTCTGCATTTTAATTACCAGAGGAGGCTGTACAGGAAGGAGAACATTTAGAAAGATATTAAAACAGCCCGGCAAGACGAGGAATAAAGAGCCTGAAGGAAGGTATTCAACAGGATGGAGAGAGTAGAGGCTGGGGAGTTAAGAACATGTCAGGATGCAGAGAAAAAACATGTCCAAGTGTTTCCTGCTCTTCTGAAATAACCAACTGCAGAGAAAATACAAGAATGGAATCGAACATTTCTTACTTCTTTTCATAAGACTTCATTGTTTTTGGAGAATTTAACTAGATTGAAGAGAATATTAAAAGTGCAGTGTGGGAAGCATCTTTCTTTCAGTTTCCCCTGAAAGCCAAAAGTATATAATCACATGAAAATAAAAATTTAGCACAGGGGAAATTTTTGAAACTTTAGTAGGGAGATGTGTCTCTCCTTACGTTTTCTGACGCTGAAATTCTTTTCTAAGAAACTGGAATTGATTTTTGATGAGGCTATAAGCCTGATAACTGTTTGAATACGTCTCGTATATTTTGTTATCTTCTGTTAGAGAAGAAGAACACTGCTTTGAATCCTCTATCCTATTATATGTGTGTTGGTGTGTGTAATTTACTACTTTACTGATGGATAAATAAAGAAATAAAATGATCAAAGAATAAATTCCACCTCTTATAACCTGAATTTCAAATTCTAACCTGGAATCATTTTTCCCCTCTACAAAATGAGAGACATAAGATTCAACGTATTCTCTTAGAAATAAAATTTTGTCTTTTAAGGGATCATTAATTTCAAAGTGTGTCCCTGGCTTCAATAAGAAAATAATTTCCTTAATCTTTCTTTCCCTGAATCTAGCCTACTTCTCTCTCTAATCTGTTTCGTTTTCCACAAAGTTCTTTTAAAACATGAAATGCCCAGATGTGTGTTTCTTTCTTCCCTTCAGCAGCTGCATTCTCCACCACATATTTACATAATCTGGTGGCCAGCTCATCAGTCCGTTCCTTCATGTGGAAATCACTGGATTCCAAAGGGCTCTCCAGGGTGGCACTGCACTAATTATTTGTATGACATTGCTGGAGGAGCCATGCTTGCTCCGGACTCATTTTGAACTTATCAAGGAAGGATGTGGATGACATCAGGGAAGGATTTTACAAGACTCTGTCTAGACTGCCAAAACAATCTGTGGTGGGAGAAAATTGCGTAAATATGGGCTACCAGGAAACAGTCATTTTTCTTCTCCCCTCTTTGTGGTCTTTTTTTGGTGTGGGACAGAGTGCAGCCTGGGCTGGCAATTCTGTAAATTATACTCTTTGAATCATGTAATAATAACTCAAGGACCAGAATGATTTAATGCCATATGGTAAGTGAATGTGGGAATCATCTTAGACCAAATAAATAAATAGAAGAAGCAAGTGAGTTTGAGCTAGTTTTAACTTACATGTTTCTTCCAAATTTCTTAGCTTTATCCAGGGTTTTGTGGGCATTCTGGATAGAGAGTCACTCCAAGGAGAAATAATAGATGGGCGAGTGATGATCCAGTTTTTCTCCTTCGGATAGAAGACAGGACCCAGAACCAATCCATGGGCATGCGTGAGAGTCTCTTGCCTGCACCCTAGTCACTCAGGGGGCTGCTGGAGCCCTTGGGCAGTTAAATTGGAAAAACAAAAAGCACCAAATGCCTCCCATAGTCCAAACAAAGTGCTTTTTTTCCAGAAATACAAAGACCCAGTGGCTTAAAGTGATTGTTTGCTTGGTCCAGCCCCCAAAAAGCATGACTGGGCGAGCTTTCTTCATTGAGTCTCCTTTTTAAATTTTGCACCCAGGAATGAGACCCCCGAAAAGGAAATAGATATACTCCTTGAAGTGTAAGACCCAGGCAAACCTGTGCTACAGACCACATTTTTCCCTATTTTAAACAAAACCTGGGGTACAAGAAAGAGATTCGGGGTTACATAGACTTGAATTCAAAATCCCAAGAAATATTGCTTTTTCTCCTCCATGTTTTGCTTTTCTGGGTTCCTGTTTCATCTCTGGCATAAATTCTCTTTCCCCCACTCACTGACCGTCATATACCATCTACCATCACACTGCCTTAGATCACCAAAACCTGTCCCAAACTGGCTTATTTTGGGACCAAATTTTTCAAAGACTTGCTGAAAGTTACTGAACATTCAGACTAGGGGGTAAGTGACCAATTATGCTGCTTAACAAACCAGCTAAGAACTTAGCGGCTTAAAACAACAACAATTTTTATTATATTTCATGGTTCTCTGGTTGGCCAAGACCTGAGTGGGTGGTTCCTTTACTTATTTCACTGGAGGTTTCTTATGAGGTTGCAGTCAGATGCCGTTGGGCTACAAATAGGACTTGGAGGGTGGCTCCCTGTTTCTCCTCCACTAGCCTCTCCCTACAGGCCTCTCATCTTCCAGGGTTTCTCTATATGGTCGCTCTCTCCACCAGAGTAACCTGGATTTCTTACATGGTAGCTTATGGCTCCAAAAGGAAGAAGGGAAAAGCTTCCAGGCTTTCATAACACCTGGGCTTAGAAGTCTCAGCACATTACTTTCTTCATAGGGTCAGCCTAGATTCATGGATAGGAAACATAAGTTCCACCTCTTGGTGGGAGGGACAGTGTGTATGCACATGGAGGAACAGAATTGTTTGGGGCCATCTCTAAAGATTAACTACCATACCAGGCATTTCTATGTTAGGAAAGAAAGGAAGAAAGGAAGGAAGGAAGAAAGGAAGGAAGGAAGGAAGAAAGAAAGAGAAAGAAGAAAACAAGCAAGAAAGAAGAGAAGGAGGAGAGAGGGAGGGAAGGAAGGAAGGATGGAAAGAAAAAAGGTAGGAAGGAAGGTAGGAAAGGAAAAGAAAAAAGAATGAAAGAAACAAAGAAAAAAAAGATTTTCACAAAAGTCCTGCCTTTAAGGAGGGCACTTCTACTGTTGGGTATATTAGGCAAGATGGCCACATTGCAGAGGAGATGATTTGAAGTACCCTTCCAGCTCAAACTGCACCATATGGAGACATTTTACATTGACTGAAGCCCATCTATTCTGGTCATACTTGCACATCACTCCTGAGAGCCACATGGCCCCCACCTCAGCCTTAATTTATGAAGAATTGGAGAGGACTAACCAGCCTCATTACACAGCACAATCCTTTCCCACATAATGCAGAAACTTGAAGAATCTGTGAGCTGGATAGGAGATAGAAGCTAGGTAAGCAAGGGTAAAATCAGTGTGTGTGAAGGCTTTGAGATGGAGAAGTATGCAGTGTGGATAGGCAACAGAGAGCTGGGATTAAAAGGGACCTTGCTATTAGAAATCCAGGGTTCCAGCCACAGTCCTGTCATTTGCTGGCAGTGTGACCTATAACAAATCACTGAATCTCTTGAACCTCCAGTTTCCTCAGCCGGACAATGGGGGTGTAGAGCTGCCAACCTCACAGGATGTAGAATCAAAAACGAAAGGAAATGCACGAGAAAAGGGCCTTTGTAAACTCTAACGTGCTTCGCAAATGCCAAATACCAAAAGCCTAAAATGAGAGGTAGTGGAGATAAGCTGGAAGCTGTTTATGACAGATTATATGAAGAAAATAATAGGAAACTTAAGGGCAGTGAAGCTGTAAGAAATTAAAAAGCACACAAGCCACATAGATGGCCTGAGTAATAAATCTGTTCAATCTAAAAACAGTTCTTACCTTTGCACTGTTCTTACAATTGAAATTGCACTCCTGGATTCTCTGGAAGTCATTTAAAAAGTTTTAGTTAGCTAGTGCTATTTGCAATGCCTCTACAGTTGTGTTTAAAGCAGAGATGAGCTATCAAGAGCAGAAGTTCTCCCATTATTTAAGGTTCCATAGATGTTTGCCTCCCAGTTCCTAGGGCAATTAGCAGACTTGCTCCGATTCGGGACTTGCATCAACATTACAGTTGGCGTGCACAAGACCTCATCGAGAACAATGAGTCACAGGGAAAATTGTTTTACGTACAGCAGTTAACTCCTTGTCCTTGACTCAGACGAATTGACCGGCTTTTGACCAGATGTAGTGAGGAGAGGAGACAGGGAGGACAAAAGAGAAGCAGCTATTTCCTCCTGCCTTTACCACACGGCTCAAAGGGTGTGTCTGCACATAAACTCTAGGGCCAGCACTGACCCACAAGTTTTCACATGCATGCGGAGTGAGGAGTTAGCTGAGGGTGCGCCCCCAGTCCTGTGTGGGTTTTCGCTTGTCTCTTCATTGAAAATAAAATGCTGTGCTCACCTATAGAGAATGAGTCACTTATAGAGCCTGCCTTGAAACCTGAGGCTCCAGGAACCTGTGTGTAGTCTCCAGGAGGACTGAAACCGGTCCAGGACTGAGCAAGCATAATGAGGCACTTGCCAATCGCTAACTGCAACTGCGTGGGATTTAAGGTGGTGCAACTGGTAATGATTCAGCACTTGGGAAAGTGGATTCAGGCTATCGGATAATCTTGCCTTTTTTCCATTTCACTCAAATTGACGTTGATGTTGATGCCTCCTGGAACAAGTGGGGACGTCAAGATGACTCATGTTTATATTTTATCACCTGCTCTTGAAATTAGTGCAAGATCAGCCCTTAGAATTCTCTCCCTTCCATATTTGTAAATCTAGAAGGCATTACCACCTGAAGAGACAGGCTGATCCAAGGAGCCCAAAAGAGCAAGACCCACAGGTGTCTGATAGACTGGATCAGGGGAAAGGACATCCCCTGGAAAATTTGACTCAAAACATAGCATTTAAATTTTATGCAGACAGCAAATGAAGTTTTGAGTTCTATTAGTGGAGCCACAGATAAAATGTCCTCGAACGTGTCGTCTTTGGATTCAAAGAACAGACACAAGAACTTGTAAAATCATTCTTTAAAAAAAATTGCTCAGTTTTGTTTACATATTTAAAACTCTGGAATGGGAATATCTTCAAATTTATTCATTATGTAAGAATTTAGTGGTACCACCTACATTGTTTGAGCATCAGTTATGGCTTAAAAATGAAAGAGGGGGCGCCAGTCCGTGGCTGAATGGCTAGGTTCGTGTACTCTGCTTTGGTGGCCCAGGGTTTCACTGGTTTGGACCCCGAGTGCAGACATGGCACCACTCATTGGGCCATGCTGAGGTGGCGTCCCACATGGCACAGCCAGAGGCACTCACAACTAGAATATACAACTATGTACTGGGGGATTTTGGGGAGAAGAAGAAGGAAAAACAAAAAGATTGGCAACAGATGTGAGCTTAGGTGTCAATCTTTAAAAAAACAAATGAAAGAGGGGCTCGGGAAAAAAAGGGACACCGTTGTTTGAGGAAATGTCTTTTGAACCCCTTAAGATAAACTATAACTAAACTGCAAGATACTAAGGGGAAGCTGGTGTGATGGACATCAAAAGAAGAGGGGAAGGGCTGTCTCACCTCCAGGGCCCTAACATAAACTCCATTCAGGCTACCATGCTCCTGGTGGGTGTGGGGTCATGGCTTTGTAGAGAGACAGAGCTGTGCTTTGAAGAAAAGAAGCAGAGCTTTGAATCAGTCACAGTAGCAATTTCTATCGACAGAGTTCAAGCCTAGTATGGAAAACCAACCCGCTATCCATGATGCCAGAAGGCCTCCGTCCAAAGGTGACTCACTTGGCGCTCTTCAACTGAACGCGGCATTTAATTAATCTACTAATTTCTCTTTCCTCGTGTGAGGTGTCTCAGGATGTATTAGAAATGCAATGATTTGGTTCTTTTGTTTTCCCTACACTTCTTAGGACACTTGTTCTAAAGGGGACTGAAAAACAACATGTGTGTGTATATACATATGTGTGTGTATGCACATATGTGTAGATATATATATGCTTGTATATATAAACACAAATATATTTACACACACACACACACACACATATAGTCCAAAGTTGCATCTACACGAAGCCCAAATGATTCGGTCAAATCAGTTTGGCATCATTTTTGGCAAAATAATCCCCCGTTGGCTTTAGCTTTTAAATTGGCATTATCTATAGGAGCAGCCCAAGTATTTTTAGGGGTGGAAAAGGAAGTGCTGACTAGAAAGACACTTTTTTTCTGTCACACTGAGTTTTAATTTGATCTGTCCATTTTTCAGCTTAGAATGTTGGGGTAAACCCCCAAATCCCAGTTACTTATGTCGATGTTTCCTGGGATTGCCTCATTCATTTTCTGTTTCTGGGTTACCGTCTTTTTTTTTTTTTTTTTTTTCTTTTTAAAGCTTTAAAGAGAAATAGGAAAGAGAGTGTGCCTGTTTAAAGACTAATCTCTATGTGTAGTGAAATGATTTGGGGGTGGGGCAGTGGGGGCTGTGGAGGATAGGTGGCATGCTGTAGGGCAAAGAGCACTGCAGTTAGGGTCATGAGACCTGAATACTTGTCCTGACTCTGCCCTCGCTCAGATCATCTTTAGCAAGTTAGCTACCCACTTGGGGTCTACACTTTCCGACCTGTAAAATGAGAGGGTTGGATCCAGTCGCCTTTACACTCTCCTGCAGCATCTATATTCTACGATGCTTTTCATGGTATCTAGGTTGAAAATGGAGAAAAGCCCTAGATATAAAAAGAGTCAAGTCATTGTTTCTAATTACATGATTTGATTTCACTACAGAGTTGATCCAATTTATTTGAGGACTTATAAATAATTTTAAATGTTTAATGTTTGAGAAATATTCAATTGACCAGAAAGTGGATGATTTTAAGTTGAATGTCCTATTAGTCTACAAAGAACATAAAAATACATGTGGTAAGAAATAGCATAATTGATATCAGTTTACTTAGTCCATGTTTTTTTCTCTGATATTAGCTCCAAGGGGCATTTTATGGTGAAATATCCATGTTGACTTACGCTGAAGGCTTACAAAGCTTAGAGAAGCCCTTAAATGCCCATAAGGTTGCCTCAACAACAAAGTTTTTCATATTTCAAGTTACCCAAACCCTTCCTACCGTTATTTTCAGAAAAAGTTTAAATAGGAAATGCTTTTCTTCGCAAATTAAGAACTAGACTCCTATGCCTTCTTTCTACTCTATGATCTCTTCCTAGGCAAGTCCATCCAATTCCACAGGTATAACTATTATTTTTATACAGACAAACACCTAAGCACCAAACCTATATTGTCTGTGAAAAATCTCCACTTGGAAGCCTCTGTGACAATTTAAATTCAATCTCATTATCCTCCCATCAAAATCAGCTTCTCCTCCTGGTTTTCCTCTCTTGGTTGTTGGTTCTGTCCACCAGTCACCCAAGTTTAAAACCTGGCAGTTGCCTCTTCACATGTTTCTAACTCACATACCACATTCAATTGTTCTAAGAACTGGTAAGTTAAGGACAACTCCATTTTTGTGTGTGTGTGGCTGAACCATTCTCTTAATACATTCTTTGCAATGAGCTGGAAATTTGAATGTACCAAGAATGCAGTTAAAGAATCTGACATGAAATTTTATTTCCTGTCAAATGCCAAACCACCCCCGGCCCTAAACTGGACATTACTTAGATGGCTTGTAGCTCCCTGCTTCAATGTGGAAACTTCTAATTCCAAGTGCTCCTAAGTCTGAAATCAATATGGCTCATTCATGATTGAGGCAAATGATGGAACTCAATAACCAAAACCTACAAACTGAAACTCTGAAGGAAATTTTCAGGCCACTGCTCCAGCAGGAGGAAAAAGATGGGCTAATCCCTTGATTATTTTTCTTAGAGCCTGAAATAATTTTCCTGTTCTCCTCAATGGACTAATCCAACTAGCCCTTATCCAGGTGAAAACCACTAGGCCTTAATCAAAGGAATAAGCCTATATATATATATATATATATATATACCATTGGTTCTCAAAGTAGAGTCTCTAGACCAGCAAATTCTTGGCTGCTACCCTAGACCTATTGAATCAGAAATTCTGGGCATATACATAACTGTCTGTGTTTTAACAAGGCCCCCAGGTGATTCTGATGCATGCTAGTCTGAGACCACTGCCCTCCTAGACCAAGAACTGCAAACGCTGAATTTAAACATATTATCAAATCTCCTTCAGTGTAGATATGCAAATGTTTCTTGGAAAGGATATCATGATCTTAATCCTATTTTGTTAAAAAATGAGTCAACTGTAATAACAGGCAATATTATTAATAATCTCGAACCCTTAAAAAAGGACAAAATCTTGATGTGGAGACCAAAATCTTACAAGTTTTGGTCCCCAAAGAAAGTGGCTTTTACTTTGGTTTGCAAATTCTACTACAGAACCCTTTCTTATATCCATTTCCCCATATCTATTCTTACCATTATGGCTTGCATTGCATTTATCTCATCATCATCATTTACCAAGCTTATTTAGTAGTCTCCTGAATGTTCAGTCATTCTTCGTATCGTTACCCAAGTTATCCTTCTGAAACTGAGGTCAAATCGTGTTACTCCATCCTCTCAACATTGCCTTGTAAAAGTGATTTTTCCTTTTTTTTCAGTTTTATCACTAATGATTCCTCTGTGCTCTGGGTTTCAAATCTTCTTCCTATGCTCTCTGGTTTGGTCACCTTAGACATTCACCACTGCCCAAATATGTTTGCACTTCAACAACTCTCTGCCTCTATCCATTCTGTTCTGCAAATGAAATCAACTCACCACATCTTCTATTAAATTTCTATAGCTTCCTCTGTGATACTTTCTCTAATTCTTCTTACTGGAATTAATTTCATTCTTCTCTAATCCTGGAAAGAATGAACTATAATACATCCTAGTTTAGTGCTCTGTGTATCCCATCCAATTTAATCTTTATAATCACATAAAGTAATGCTTATGATCCCCATTTTACAGATGAGGAAATTGAGGTTAGAGAGATTAAGTAACTTGACCTCTTGCTTCGTCGTGATGTGCCTCCACCTAACCTTTATTTCAACATCTCATCTTATAGTCATGTATGTGACTGCATCCTCTGTAAACTGTTTGAAGGAAGGTCATTGACCTTAGATGCCTGTTGCCATGACAGTGTGTTACATATGTAAATGCTCCATAAAGATCTGTTGTAATGAAATTGAATCAAAGTCCTTTCCAGCCACTTTCAATGGAGATAATTTTCAAAAGCAGTCATCTCTCTTTAACTCTGATTCTTTGTTAGGGATATACTCCTCATTAATATAGTGACTCAACGCTGACACTGGTAAAATTTTCACCGTTTTACTTCGGCAATGCTGACAATGCTGCTGGTGTATGACAAACATCTCGGCTCAGCTCAGATTTAATAAACCAAACTGTTTGTACATGCTAATGTAATAGACAGCCCCCTTTCTTCTTGCAGAAATTGCAGCTTGATTGTTAATTATAAACGCCCGAGGACTATGTGCTCTCTGCAAGCTACAAGTTCTTCCTTGTCTAAGCTTTTCTTTACTTTTCAGAAAGAAAAATGAAGAAATGAACTATATTTGCACCAAGGAATTAAGTGCAGTAGCGAACCAAGCAATGGTTTTGAGAATTTAATTGCTATGACCAATCTGCTTAAAAGTGTCTGAAGCCAAATAATGGTCTCAGATCTCTGCTTCACACATTCTTTGTAGATGCAAAATCGGTTGACCCATCCAGACCAACAAGTTTTGGCCTTAGAATGGAAGCAGCAACTGGCTCAGCTCTAGGCCTGTATCATTCTCACCCAGCTTGATCTCCTCAGGAGCTATAGAGCAGCGCACATTTCTCCAACTCTCAGCTGCCCAATTAACATCTCCCTCTGGCTTATCCCGTGACTGGAGTCCTGATTGGCTGCATCCTGAAAGAAGTGCCTTCCTGTAGCTCTACCTTCTCCTCCTTTTTATTGGTTTTTCTGGGCTTCTGTCTTTGAACTCACCTTCTCTTTCAAAGGACCTGGTAGGCTGCTTGGCTTCAAAGCAGAGGCGAGGGCTGAAAAGGCTCAGCTAACTTATCCTCTAAAAGCAAAGTCCAAAGAGACAGAGGGAAGGAAGGAAGAATTAAAATGTTTCCAAGAAAGATCACCATAGAAGTGAACTATTGATCCTTCTGTAGAGATCAAGCACCATCTGGAAGGCATAAGGAGAAGAAAATTGAATTGAATCGGTTATCTGTTTTAAGAGATCTAAGCCAATGATCAAAGCAAAGAATTTTATCAAATTTCTTGAACTACCATTGGTTGTTGAAGAGAGAAAAATCTATTCGAAGGCATTAAGACAACCCCTATTCATCTATTTCAACTGATTTTCTCGATGTTCATCCAGTTTTTGAGTATAACAGAGGAATATGAGAATGAGCAACATCTTAGTCATTTTTGCCGACTTAATTGCTTTCTTACATTGCCAAATGACAGCAATTCACTCCAGAAAGTCACACCCAACTGCATTTCCTGCTCTTCATCTATTTTTCACCAATTTCTCTTCTTGACCTTATTCTTTCACTCACCTTTTTCTCTCAACATCTTTTCAGATTTCAAAGAGGCAGATATTGGGGCCTAGCCAGGTTTGGGCAATAGGCTTAGGGCAGGAAGGTGTGGTTAGGGTGGAGTTGGCAAGAAGGCATTCTAGTTCTTTTATTTTCTCATTTCAGGTCTGGGTAAAAATGCAGCCTTTGTATGTGTGGGTGTTTTTCTATGATGCACAGGTATGCACAACTCTATTCTCTCAAATGACTAACTATGAGTATGCCCATCTTGGAATGGTCTATGAATTTATACTGGCTGTAAGGGAAATTGTATGGTCAGAGGCAATTTTGCAGGACTGCAAACAACCAAATTGGTTGAAAAAAAGAAATAGAGAGCTTGATTTTTTCATTTTATTTTTATTTTGAAGAGGAATGACCCTACGCTAATTAAGATATTTCTTTCAAAAACATCATTCTGAATGGAAAATACCTTCCTAGGCACAAGCCAAATTTAATTCAACGTTGCCTTGGTAACATCAACATAATGAAAGTATCCTGGAAGTATTAATTTACCAAGAAAAAATAAGTAATTTGGTGATACACAGGGATTTTCCTAGACTGTGCACCCAGAAATCTTTACAGAAAGATATTTTGTGTATGGTTTATGATTTTGGGGTTGGATGGTTAGAAATGATGCTCTAGAATCTAGGAGAAGACCTTGGAGACCATCTGGTACAATCTCTCATTTTACAGATCGAGATTTTGTAGCTCCCCGATAAGTGACTCTGGGTCATCGATTCATTAGGGGCAGAGGCGGATCTGGCTTTTCTATGCTTTCATTAAAGCCACACTCCTGTTCATTCTAGCATGCTATGACTCCGAGCAAACTCTATCAGGTTCATAATGTTGAAAGAAGTAAACCACTCTTGGGTTTCTAACATTGTAAAGAATAGTGTGGTTGGCATAAATGTTTATTACGACCTTGAATTCAATCAGGTAGTTATGTTCTTATATTAATGTCCATATATTTGTTTTGTCTCCTTCCAAAATAATTATTTTATGGCTTTGGCCATCTAAGAAAGTTCCAATGCAATGTAAATAGATATTTGTAACATGTGGGGAGCATTCTAATTCCCAAATCCATTATAAATGACACAAGAATGGTTCAAAAAGGGCATTTCATTTTTTTTTCTTATTTAGGAAACCTCAGTCAAATTTCATTCCAAATAGAAAAATCAATATTAAGTTGAAGTTTCCGCGGAAGTAAACTTTTAATGGAAAAAGGAAATAGGTGCATCAAATTGATTCTGAACAACATTTACAAGGTTGAGTGGAGAAGCCCTCAGCTAACTCCTGGGAGAGAATCTATTCCATTCGGATCTTACTGAGTGAGTGCATGTAGTTATCCTAAATAGTCTCTAGATTTCAACATTCAAGAAGTAATTTTCTTCTTAATTCTTAAATTTTTATATCTACTTTTAGTTATTTGATCAAGTATAGTCTGGGAGGAACAAGAAAGTACATATGAAGTACCCTCAGGGTGAAAAGCAGAAATTATTTTCCCCAGTCATAATTCTGTCAATTTGTGTGCATAGATCTCCATAAATTACATACTTTTCTGCAATTTTCTGAGGCAGTCTAAAAAACAGCTAATCTTTGTTTTGAAATATTTCTCTTTTCTGTTATTTCTCATCTTATTTTCATTTTTCCTAGTTTTCCCAATAACATCAGAGAAGAGAGAGGAAAAACAGAAAGTGAAACAGAGTAAGAGAATATGCAGAAAGCTTGCTCTGTTTTTGTTTGTTGTGGTCAAGGTCAACATCAACAGTGGTAAGTCATATTGAGAGCATGTACACTTTGTATGATGTGATGAGAATGGCACTTCACCTCTGTAGCCTTTCTCCCCAAAAACACATAACCCCAGTCTAATCATAACAAAAACATCAGTCAAATCCCAGTTGAAAGGAGTTCTACAAAATGCTTGACCAGTACTCCTCAAAACTGTCAGGATCATCAGAAATAAGGAAAGTCTGAGAAACTGTCAAAACCAAGTGGAGCCTAAGGAGACGTGACTATCACATGTAATGTGGTATCCTGGATGGGAAACTGGAACAGAAAAAGGATATTAGGCAAAAAAATGAGGATACCCAGACAAAACTTGGACTTTAGTTAATAACGTAACAATACTGGTTCATTAATTGTGACAGATGTACCAAGGTATAATGTTAATAATAGGGGAAATTGAGTGTAGGGTATATGGGAACTCTCTGTACTACCTACACAATAATTCTGTAAATCCAAAACTGTGCTAAAACATAGGTTGTTTTAAAGCACATGTGGCCTCTGTGCAGACATGGAAAGGGGATGGGGAGGCCATTTCAGCAGAGGGTACCTGTGTGAAAGGCACAGACTTTATAGCCCACTTCCTTGCTCCTCTCCGATTTGCTTTGAGGGAACCAAGACCCAGAGGCCTCAATATCTTACCTTAAGTAAGATTACTGAAAGCACGATGGAGTTGGAGACAGAAATCTGGGCTTCATTTTGTTTCTCCCACTTCCTAGCCGTATGACCGTGGGCAAAGTGCTTAAATTCTTTAAGCTTTTTTCTTATTTGTAAAATGGAACTAACAATTCCTGCTTAGTTAGCAAGACTGTTAGAAAGATCAAACAGGAAAAAAAGATGTGAAAATCGGGATTATTTCCCCTTCGCACATCCTGACTGCTCTATCTTGCCCCTCCGCCCGGCCAGTGTGCTAGGTGATTGGCTCCATTTCTTCCCTGATCAGCCTAACTGTGCTGCAGCAACGAATAAAGTGGTGATACAAGCAGTGAAGAACAATGAGTTTGGTTCTAGGCCTCACTTAACCTGAGAGATGACTATAGTGGAGCATTTCAGTGCAAGCATAGTATCTGTGGTCTGAAAACCACGGTGCAAAACTCACATCCACCACCCTTTGCCGCACCAATCTTTGCTGCTCTATATTTTAGTTTCTTCACCTATAAAATTGGATTATATTATTTACTCTACCTCCTTCCCCTAGCACCCTAAATTTATTATAGAAAATGCCACATATCAAAATTATCTCCTACCATTGTCTCTACAATAAGATTATAAATCTTCATATCACTAAGCAGTGTTTGTTTACAGTTGTACACTCAGTATTTGATGTATGTTAGATGTTCAACAAATGCCTGGTAATTTTGAGATTGAAATTTCTATGTGCCAAATTTCACATCTATGATTCAATCCATTATCTCATTTAACCTTTAAAAACATTTTTTTTTGAAATATAGTTGACATACAATATTATGTTAGTTTCAGGTGTACAACATAGTGATTCGACATTTATGTACATTATGAAATGATCACCACAATAAGTCTAGTAACCATCTCTCACCATACAAAGTTAATAGAATATTATTGACTATATTCCCTTTGAAATTATTCTGAGAGTAGAGAATTAACATGTCCATATTACAACTTAGATTCTGAGATGTGACCAAGCATATATTCCCACCCCAGGCCTTGGTTCATGCAAATGTAAATACTCCTGTCTGGAATGCTCTTCTCCCTGATGTAACCGTCACAATTCACTCTCAACTCTCACAAGTTTTTACTCAAATGTCACTTTCTCCTTGAGGGCCTCTCTAACCATCCTATGTAAAATTTCACACTTTATTCCTACCCGTCAACTTCCTCTCCCATAGCCTGCTTTAATTTTCCTTATAGCAATGTTTACATTCTAACTTCCTAGATAACCTACTTTTACACTTTATGTATTATCTGCCTTCCTCTTTCCACTACACACACACACACACACATATACACATGAACATAAGTATCATCAGGCCAGAGGTTTTTGTCTGTTTTGTTTACAGCAATATCCCTGGAGCCTAGAAGAGTACATGGCACATTGAATGAAGGAATGAATGAATGAGGTTTAGTCCCATTTATCTTAGCAGGATGACCTCAGGCAAGATCATATGTCCTTTCTCTGGGGGCTCCTTTCTCTCTTTAGTGGGAATTGGGGCCTGGCATCTACAGGTTACATTCAGTTCTACCATTTTTATCAAGGAGCATCTCTACAGTGAACAAGAGATTTTCAAAGGAAGTGCTTTTATATCTTTGCGGGTTTCTGCTGACATTGTTGTTGTTTTGTTTATCTTAGTGTCACTTAGATTTCTTCCTTAGATATTAGGAGTACTGCTTGGAATTCAAGAAGCTCTTGGATCCTCCAAATGAAATTTCATCTGTCCAAGCTGAGCCACAGAGAAGGAATTAAAATCAAACCAAGGAAGTTTCTTGACTACATCTTTAAAGAATCACTGGCTTACAATGTCCCATTTGTGCTAAGGAAAAAAAAACCAAACAGGATGAGAATGGGCGTGTGGAATAATTTTAAAGCTCAAAAGATTAATGACAGAGGGGGGCGGTATCTGAAGGTTTGAAGAACAATTAGAAAAGGGATTATATTCACCAGGATGTTTTTCTTCTTTTGACACATATTGGCTTAGGAATTTCAATTTATATAAAAATGTTTTTGATTTCCTGTAATGTGAGAGGAACCAATTTTCTTTAAATTCTAACTTCATTCATGTGAGTCTTTCTGTAAGTATGGACTGGGAAGGATTTAAAGAAAGTTTAGCACATACACCGGTTGTTTTCATGTTAAGAATCACACAGGAAATGTAAAAATACAGATTTCTGGGTCATTCTGAAGCCCTGTTAGACTGTTAGCTCCATAAGAGTAGAGATTTGTCATTTTTCTCCACTGCCGTATCCTCAGCACCTACATTGCCTGGTGCTGGCAGGTGCTCAACAGATAACGTTGAATGAATGAATGGGAATCTAGGATGGAGGAGTCACGAGAACTTACAACTTTAAAAGTTCCCTTGGTGCTTCTGCTGGAGGAGGTCTCCCCGCCCAACCACAGCTGAGAAACCCTAATTTATACTTTCAAATTATTCCCCCTGGATAGTAGTGATGGCATCACTATTATATGGCACTTCACTGCTTAATATTTGTAATTCTTTCCTGATTTTCAAACATTTTTATTATTAAACATCACACCCATAGAGAAAAGTTAAATGTCAGCATTGTATACTATTATAAAGCAAACAGCTGTGTGACCACTTCCCAGGTCAAGAAACAGAAAATTGCCACTCTTTAGAATCCCCCATTGGGCCCCTTCCCAATCATGACATCCTCTTTCTCCCCTAAGGAGACTCACAACCATGACTTTTCTGGTGCTCAAATCCTTGCTTCTCTCTACTGTTTTCCCATGTAAACATGCATCCCTAAACACTATAGCTTAGTTTTGTTTACATATAAAGAGAATCATACAGTATATCCTATTTTGTGTCTGGCTTTTTTGCTCAGTCTGTGTTTAAGCAATTTATCCATGTGGCTGTGAATTTCTGAGTTTGTTCACTTTCTCATTGTTTGCTTTTCCATGTACGAAAGGGTCAGTCTGAATGACCTTATTGTTATTACTAGAAGTGGAAGTCAGGTTGTTTCCTGACCTGTTCATCAGTAAGAGAGAATATAGATATGAATCTCAATATAGTTATAGATCTAGATACACAGATACCATACGAGCATAGAATACATAAAGCTATGATTTAAAGAGCGTACCCAGCAAATAAGTTGCGTTTATCAAGTAACAACATCATAGATTTGTATTCACCAAAGTCTATATAACTGCTGCTCAGAGCCTCTGAGTAGGCTGAGTTGTAAGCACTCTCTGCCCCGCACGCTGAAGGCTGCAGAGCACAGGGAGAGCGCAGAGCCAAATGTTGACCAGTATGGGCTTTGGAGGCAGGCCACCTGCGTTGGATCCCTGCCTCTTCCATTTACTATCCGTGTGCACTCGGGCTATTTCCATTCTCTCCCTGAGCCTTGGTTTCCTTGTCTATAAAGTGGAGATTTTTTCCTTTTTTGCGGAAGATTGGCCCTGAGCTAACATCTGCTGCCAATCCTCCTATTTTCTGCTGAGGAAGACTGGTCTCGAGCTAACATCCATGTCCATCTTCCTCTACTTCATACGTGGGACGCCTGCCACAGCATAACTTGACAAGAGGTGTGTAGGTCCACACCCGGGACCTGAACCGGCAAACCCCGGCCACGGAAGTGGAACGTGTGAACTTAACCTCTGCACCACCAGGCTTGCCCCTATAAGGGGGGGGGGGGTTAATAATACTTACCTCATATAATCACTACAGTAATTGAAAAAGATAATGTCTGAGAAGCATGTGATTAACATTGGCCACTTACCACATGCTAAGGGCTTCCAAAGGCTTTACATGTAATTAATTCACTGAACCCTCCTCTGACTTAGAGACCCGCAAAGGAGATGTAGGAAACACAAAGGTATGAAAGGCAAAAGCAACTTGAGGTCTGAATTTCCAAGGTCAAATGGGTCCTATTGCAATCCACCTGCGCATTTTAAAATAGCACAGACCAACCTTAAAAAGTAAGCCTTGGAAGTTATTTAGAGACATACTTGTGAGGGATGCTATTTCTCAATGTCTTCACTTTCTTAATGAAGAGTGACTCATTTTATAAATAAAATTGTCTCTTTCTCCAGTTGTTTCCTATGAACAGAGATTTATGCTGGCCGAGTTGTACTAGCTTAAGTGCTTCTTTATCTTATTGTAGAAAGCCATACATCATAGATCTAGAGGAAAATATTAATGAAGAAGTAAGTCTCAAATGAGAGATATGGGAACATGACAAAAGGTTTTAGTTATAATAATAATAATGATATTTAATATTTATTAGTTGCTCTTCTTTTTACAATGACACAAGGCACTGAAGCACGTATATGTCATAAGGTGATATTTTGAGGCAGTAACCTTTGTTTTTTTCTGTATGTCCCCCTGTCCTTTCACTTCATTTAATTATCAAGTCAAGGCAGAGGGAGAAATGGGGGTTAGGGGAGTGGGGAGTCTCAGCAATAACCAGTGTGACTCCGTATTTCATTTCCCTCACTCTCAAATGACTTGCTGTCGCATAGGACTCTAGAACTCATGTCCAATATGTTAGCTATGAGCCACGTGTGCCATGGAGCACTTGAAATGTGACTAGTCTGAACTAAAATGTGCTACAAATGTAAAATACATACCAGGTTTTGATGACTTAGTATAAAGCAGTCAATGTAAAAGATCTCATTAATATTTTACATTGATTACATGTTGAAATGATAACATTTTGGATATATTGAGTTAAATAAAATGTCTTATTAAAATTAAATCCAGGGGGCTGGACTGGTGGCATTGTGGTTAAGTTTACACACTCCACTTTGGCAGCCCGAGGTTTGCAGTTTCAGGTCCTGGGTGTGGACCTACCCACTGCTTATCGAGCCATGCTGTGGTGGCATCCCATATACAAAGTGGAGGAAGACTGGCACAGACGTGAGCTCAGCAACAATCTTCTTCAAGCAAAAAGAGGAAGATTGGCAACAAATGTTAGCTCAGGGCCAATCTTCCTCACCAAAAAAAAAAAAATTAAATTCATATGTTTCTTCTAACTTTTAAAAATATGACTTCTAGAAATTTTAAAATTACACATACAACTTGCATTGTATTTCTATGAACAGCACTTATCTAGAAGCTGGAACCACTCAGAGTAGAGGGGCAATCTGCAAAGGACTGAGGCTAAGTTTCAGAACAGCCACTGGGGTGGGGAAGTTTAATAACAAATAAAACTGAGTTAGTAAAGTGAAGTTCTAGTTCTTACATGCCTGAGTTTTGGGATTGATATTCATAACTGATGCCTTTGTCTGATCTCATTTAATCCTCACAACAACCCTGAGAAGATATTATCCCTGTTTTAAAGCTGAAGAAACTGAAATTTAGAAAAGTTAGTGGACTAAAGCAAAATCACACAGCCAGGTACTGGATCAAAGCCAAGAAGTCTTCCTTCAGAGCTTGTTTTAAACAGCATGCTTCCTCCCTCCCTGTACCATAATGGCTGCAGTAAAACGGCTACTGATTCAGTGCATTTGGCATGTCTGAGACCCTCTTTCTTCTTCAAAGAACAAATAAAATCCAAACTGTTAGCCAAGCTAACTTCCCCAAGATGGCCAAGTGCACGTCCCCATCTCTGAAAGCCAGAACGAGAAGATTCAAATTCTGAATCAAAAGGGTGCCTAGGAGCTTTCAGGCTCCATCCTTAAAAGCATAGAAAATAATCCACATACAGTAATAGAAAATAATCTACATACGGTACTATATAGTTCTTATCTTGTGTTTCCATAGTCTTCCACAGTTTACAAAACACTTTCACATACGTGATTTCCTTAATGAGAACTGGGAACTGGGATTGAGCGACCTGCACAGTCAAACAACTCACAAAGGTTATAAGTCTTCATTATATTCCACAACACTCCCCGTAGACAATTAGGACAAACTGTGTGTTCACTCATTTATTCAGTTGTTAAATAGTATTTGAGAGGATACTGCTTTCTAACTCTTTGTTAAGTATTAGGGATACAATGATGAATAAAATTTGATATCTGTCCTTAAAGAAGAAATTGTAGTGGGGAAGAGGGACTTAAATACCGATAATGACAGTGTAACACACTCGTGCTATAGCAGAGGGAGAAAGAAATAGGAATCGTTGCCTGAAGGTAAAGAAGGGGCAGGGGCGGATTGAAGAAAATCACAGAGGTGTATCCTTGAGCCAAGACTTGAGTGAACAGAAGTTTTTGAAGTGGATAAAAAAGGAGATTCCAAGCAGTTTGGTGAGGATACAGAGTCTTAGGAGAGAGTAGCTAGCAATTCCATCAGATTAGCGCAGCGGGACAAAGCGGCAGCGTGAAAGGCAGTGCACTTGGAAATATGAGCAGCAGCTAGATTATGCAGAGGGGTTTGCACCATGCCCTCAAGTCAAGTCTCTGGGAACTCATTGGAGGTTTTGAGAAAAGAGTGATGAATAAAAATCACTCCAAAGAAAATGTACATAACGATTAGAGACAGAAAAGCCTGGAGCCAAAGGATATGATTTAGGCAGCTATTGAGAGAGCAAGAGAATGAGAGAGACTAAATATGAGGCACTGAACTAACAGAGGAGCCACGAGGGAAGAGAAGAGCAGACAGACTTGAGAGAGACTTGAAAGCAGAGTGCGCAGGACCTGCTCCCTGATAAGATGCTTATGATGCTTAATTTTACACGTCCCCCTGCTTGGGCCACAGGGTGCCCAGATATTTGGTTAACGTTATTTTATTTCTGGGTGTGTCTGTGAGAGTGTTCTGGATAAGATCAGCATTTGAACGGGTGGACTGAGTAGAGCAGATTGCGTGGGCATCATCCAATCCACTGAGGGCACAGATAGAACCCAAAGGCCCAGGAAGGGAGAATTCGCTCTGCAGCTGACAGTCTTCAAGCTGGGACATCAGTCTTGTCCTGTACCCTGACCGCAGCGACACCTCTGGCTCTCCTGGGTCTCCAGCTTGCCGACTACAGATCATGGGACTTCTCAGCCTCCATAATCATGTAAGCCAGTTCCTTACAATAAATCTCCCCCTGACGACCCTTTCTCTCAATATATAATCAATATATAATGTCCTATCGGTTCTGTTTCTCTGGAGAATCCTGACTAATACGAATGGTGGAGGAAAGGGAGAGGGAGAAGGCGGTGATGCCTCCCAGGTTTCTGATTTTGCCGCTTAGAGATATTGAGCGGTTAGTCATTGACCAATATCAGCACTACAAAGGGAAAAAAAAATCACTTTCTACTTTTCAGATGATGGCGGCAGTTTTCCATTTCCCCCCCTTCTTTTTAGCAAGCACAAATTCATCAAAGCTAGTTATTACAAACTCCCATACATGTATATTTAGTTCTCTTTCTCCAGGTGGGTTTGGCCCCTGCTGTATCATTTTCCTCACTATGTTGAGTTGATAGGAATGAATAACCGAGAAGACTCAAGTTCTGGAATAAATAGCATATTAATTGTACCAAACATTTGAAAGAAAAATCCTATAAAATCCTAGATTGGTTGATATCCGTAAGAGTGATAGTATAGAGAGCTTGGGCAAAGAGAGAACCTTATGAGATTTTATCATTTCCCAATTATGCTGGGACTACAATGCGTTCCCAGGGATACTGTTGGAGACAAGATTATCAGGGCTTTTGTTTTGCTCACTACCTCTAAGTTCCCCCCTCCACCCTCTTTTCTTTTAATTGTGCACTTGACTCCATTTAAAAGATCAAATGCTGAAGTCTTGGACAATAAGCAAAAAAAAAGAAAAATTCTATAGGTACTTCAGAGAGAAGTGGCTCCTTCTGAAAGAGTGTGGTCTGCGCTTCATTTTCTAGGAGCAGGTGAGGTTGTTTGTGGATTTCTATTTTCTCCCTTTCTCTCCTCCTAATGGTTTGCTTTAATGTTTTCTTCCCTTTGATGATTTCTCTGTTTGATAGAGACTGCAAAGAAGGTCAAAAAGGAAAATGAAATGCTCAACATGCTTCTCAGCTGGCTTTAAAAACATTTGTAGGGCAGCAAATTGTCCACCGCAGCCACACAAAAGTTTCAAGCATTCTAAGAACCCAGGAATATTTTCTTTACATGAGCCACACAATATTCCCCAGCTCTTCCTGTCTTAATACTGTCTGGTATGATGGGGTTTGTGCATGTGAGCACATGCAGCCCGAGTAAACACAGACCTAGTTAAGGAACTCAATTTCTTTGCAATACGCCCTCATTCCTGTTAGGAGTGATATCTCTGAGCTTCTAGAGATGGCATATAAGATGAAAAAGGGTTTGTGAAATTTTAATAGCCATGGAATTGGTATTCAAACAAAACCATATACTGAAATTCAATGGTATAAACCTAATACAAGTTGAAAGCTGGAATAGATCCTTTATTCAATCGCTTTGACTCTTTCAAGTTTCCTTAGGGCTCCATAGAGGAAGTTTAAAAATCATTCATTCAGACAATATGTGGAGTTTATTACGTGCATCACAAATTCGCTCATGGATAATAATGGTTGATATTTTGAAGCACTTTTATTCTGGGTATGGTACTAAATTCAAATACTTTGCACTCTCTAAATAATCAGTTGTTAATGTACATGGAATAAAACACGTTTGGTAGATATTACCATGTATTCAGTTGGTAAATAAAATCTATTAAAATTATTGCCCAAGATATGTGGTTAGGATTTTGATGGGTTAGCATCTCATGAGAAAGCAGTGGAGACATTAATTCCTGGTAATACGGCAGACCAGAGATCCTGAAATCCTCCAGGTACGAAACATCTAGTGATCTGGGGTATGGGAATATGCCCCCCACCCAACACACATACACTTTGAAATCAATAGAAGAAGATAAGAATCATCTGAACTAAGAACAAGACAAAACAAACCAGTCCATGAAGGAAAATGAGCACTGACATTGTCACATGCCTAAATGTAAGCATAGAGCTCGGTGACCAAGAGCCTCCACACAAATCAGTTGGCATGAAGGAGAGGACTGAGCTCTAAGCCATGGGCTGTGCAGAGTAGATAGCCCTAGTCTTAGCCTCATAAAACCAAGCGCAGGAGGGCTTGTGCCTGCTTGCAAAGTCAATTGTTACATTTTCAGGAATTTCGAAAGTCGGCTAACTTCACATTGGTGGCTTGAAATAAGCTTTGGTAAGAGTATTCACACCACAGAAATCCACATGGGCTGTAAATCAGGGCCCCTTTTTTTCCCTAAACAGTCCTTTGTTAAACCTTTATCAGTACGTCACTACCTACTTCATAATAAAAAGCTTGGCTTAAACTACATGAAAATCTCCACAGAGAGGCAAATAGCAAAGGAAAATGTCTTATTCTAAGCTCTGGGTAGAGGAGAAAAGAAAAACACCAATAAAACTTCTTCTGAGATTTCAAGGGCTAATTCAGCTCACAAAATATTTGATCCTGAATGCATACAGTTACATGATTTTAAAAAGGTCTTTCTAAGGCAAGTTTTCAAGTTAAAATTTAGGGTTAACTTTTAAGTTAAAATCCAGAGCTGGTTCAGGGGCAGTATAAGACCAGCCTGGAACATCTTGTGGCGGAAAGCAAGGAGGTGATCAAAGAATGATGAGAACAGATCGAAAATGACACAGAACCCGTTTGACGGAGCTCTTGGTCAAATCTGGGACAACGCGTGTCATATTAATACAATGGGATATTAGTTAGCAATAGAAGGGAATCAACTACTAATACCCACAACAATATGGGTGAATCTCAAATGCTTCATGCTTAGTGAGACAAAAGGAGACACTAAGATTACATACCATGTAATTCTGCTTACATAAAACATTAGCAAAAGGCAAACTATAGTGATAGAAACACATCAGTTGTAGCCCGATGTCAGTATTGAGGGGCAGTGAATTGAGTCCAAATGGACACTAGGGAGCTTTTTAGAATGATGGAATTGTTTTGTATTATGATTGTGGTGGTGGCTTCTTCAATAACGGTGATGAAAAGAAAAAGAGGAAAGTTGTTGTCACTGTATTAACATCAAACAAAGTAGACTTTAAGGAGAGAAGCAGTATTGGACAGAAATAGGGATATTTCATTATGACGAAGGAATCAATCTGCCAGGCAAATGTCAGAATTCTAAAGTTGTATGCCCCAAATAATATAGCTTTATACACTGTGTATATAAAGCAAAAATTCTGAGAACTAGAAGGAGAAATAGATAATTCCACAACCATATGGAGAGTCATTAATATCTTTCCAATAGCTATTAGAACAAGTACACCTTCCACACAAAAATCAGTAAATTGACAAACAGTTGTTAACAAACTTGACCTTTTGACACCCAAACACTGCAAAGTACACATTCTTTTCACGTGTGTATGGGCTACTCATCAAAATCAATCATATTCTGTGTCAAAGAGCATTTCTCAAGAATTTTAGGTAATTGAAATCATGCTTAGTGTGTTCTCTGAACACAGTGAAAATAAGCTAGGGCAATGTTAAGAAAAGATAATCTGAAAATCCCTAACTACTTATGTGATATAATAAAGAAGATATCTTATCTCTTTCACTAATTCTTGGTTCATGGCACAGAGCTTCAAAAACCCTTGGAACCTCCCGATAGGAGTGTCTTTTGTTTTTCATAATGAGGCATTTTTGACTATAACTGAGTTTATGCCAGTGAGCTGACTCATGGTGAGCCCTTAAATAATGTCAAGGGAGGAGCTGGTCATGTCAGAAAAACTAAGCTCCTGATTAGAGGGTTAGAACTTTCAGCCTCATTCCCTGACCTTCAAGGAGGGGAGGGGGGCTGGGGATTGAATTCAATCATGTGGCCAATGATTTAATCCATTACAACTGTATAATGAAACCAGAGCTTCCTGGTTGGTGAACATATTGATGTACATTGAGGGTGCCTGCGCCCTGCCTTCATGGGGCCAGAAGCTCCTGCATTCAGGACCCTTCCAGTCTTGCCCTATGTACCTCTTCATCTGGTTGGTCATTTGCATCCTTTATAATAAAATAGTAATTGAAAGCATAGTACTTTCATGAGTTCTGTGAGACGACATTCTAGCAAATTATCATCTGAGGGTGTTTTGGGAGCCCTGAACTTGTGGCCAGCTGGGCAGAAGTGCAGGTAGGCTGAGAAAACACAGGACTTGTGGCTAGCATCTGAAGTGGGACCGTCTTATCAGACTGAGGCCTCAACCTATGGGGTCTTTCGAACTGTGTGTAGTTAATGTCAGAATTGAATTAAACTGTAGGACACCCAGATGGTGTCAGAGAGTCACTTGGAAGTTAAGAAATACATCACTCTCTCTCTTCTTTTTTTTGGCGAGGGCGACTGGCCCTGAGCTAACATCTATGCCAATCTTCCTCCATTTTGTATGTGGGACACCACCACAGTATGACTTGGAGTGGTGTTTAGGTCCGTGCCCAGGATCTGAACCTGCGAATCCCAGGCCATGGAAGCGGAACATGGGAACTTAAGCACTATGCCACTGGGTCAGCCCAAAAATACATCTCTTAATAATTAATGGATTTAAAAAAAAACCCTATTGTGTTTCAAAACATTGGGAAATATTTTGAATTAAATTATGGTGAAGACAGCATATCAAAATATATGATGCAGCTAAGCAGTGCTGAGGTAAATTAATAAACATAAATGCATAGCAGAAGAGAAGGAGAAAGGCTGAAAATTATCTAAATTTCCATCTCAGGAAGCTAGAAAAGAATAGCAAATCAAAACCAAAATTGTAGAAGGAAATAAGTAGCAAAGATAACAGAGAAAAATCAAAGAAACAGAAAAAACATATATTATAGAGAAAAAGATTTTAAAGCTATAAGTGGATTCTTTGAAAGATTAATGAAATTGAAAAAACCTGCTAGGATTGATCACAAAAAAAAGAAAATAAAGATTAACAAAAGAAAGACTAAATAGATGTCACTAGAGCTCATATAGAAACAAAAACGAAAAACAAAAAAATGGATATTGTATACATGATAGCAAAGTATTTGACAATCCAGATGAAACGAGCAAATTCCAAGAAAAATATAACTTATCAAAACTCTCACAAGAAGAATCAGAAAATCTGGATAGCCTGGGATCTATTAAAGAAACTGAATGTACAATTCTAAACCTTCTCACCAAGAGAAATTCGGGCCCAAATCACTTCATCCTTCAATTCTTCCAAACATTTAAAATATAAATAGTACACCGATCTCACATAAATTCTTCCAGAAAACAGGGAAAAAAGGACTGCTTCCAAACTAATTTTATGAAGATATGATGATTAAATGTTAATGTGGGGTCCTGGATGGGGCCCTGGAACAGAAAAAGGCCATTAGGTAAAAACTAAGGAAGTCTGAATAAACTACAGACTTTAGTTAATAATAGTATATTAGTGTTGGTTAATTACTGATAACAAATGTACCATATTATTAATGTAAGATATTAATAATAGGGGAAACTGGGTGAGGAGGTATAAGGCAACTCTCTGTACTATCGTCTCAATTTTCCTGTAAATCTAAAACTGTTCTAAAAAATTGTCTGTTAAGAAAAACTTAAAGGACAAAAAAAATTGTATAAATATAATAAATACATGGATACAACAATAAAATAGCCTTTATATTGAGATGATTACCAAAAACAAACATACAAAAATAGACTTTAAGATAAAATCGATTTTAAGGCTAAAGAGCATTATTAGAGTTGAAGAGGGTCAGTGTGTAATGACAAAAGCTTCAAATCGCCAGGAGGATGTAGCAAATCTAAATCTGCATGCACCTAAAATACAGATTCAAACATCTGACACAAAATTTGACCAAACTATCAAATAAATGTATAAACCCACCATCATAATGAGAGAGATGAACTCACTTCTCTCAGTAATTGATAGATCAAGTAGATAAAAAAGTCCATAAGAATATAAAATATTTGAACAACATAACTAATACACTTGATCCAATAGGTATATAGAGAGCGCTGTACCCAGTAATTAGAGAATACACATTCTTTTCAAGCACGCATGAGACCTAAAAACTGATCACATATTGAATCCTGGAGCAAGTCAGAATAAATTCTAAAAATCAGTTTCATACAGATCACTTTTATGGCTTCAACAGAATTAAGTAAGAAGTCAGTAACCACAAATAACTTAAATATTCATGTCTGGAAAGTATCTTTAAAAGGCCTTTAAATAACTGTTGGGTCAAAGAAGAAATCATAAAATCAATACATATATCTCAAATGTGTGTAATGCAGCTAAAACAGTACTTAGAGAAAAATTTATGACTTCAAGTATATTTATTAGAAAGGAGGAAAGGCTGAATAACCATGAACTAAGTATATACTGAAGAAGCTAGAACAACAGAGTAAAATCAAAGAAAGTAGAAAAAATAAAATAAAAAATATAGATAGAAATTAATAAAATAAGAAATAAAGCTATAATAGAATCAAGAAAGCCAAAAGTTTATTTGACAAAATTAATAGCATTGACAAAATATTGTTAATACTGATCAAAAAGATAAGTATAAAGAGCAAAAACACCAATCTTAAAAATTTTGAAATAACATAACTAAAGTACAGCAGACTAAGAAGATAATAAAGAAATTACAGGGAACAAGTTTATGCCAATAAATTTGAAAACTTATTTGAAAAGAGAAAAATACATATTATTATATAACCATAACAGAAATCAAATTCATATTTAAAAATATTTCCATGAGAAAACTCCTGATGGTTTCAGAAGGTTAGTTTTACCAAACATTCAAGAATCAGATAATTATAGTCTTATAGAATTTTTTCCAGAGAATTGAAAAAGAAAGAATGCTCCTCATCTCATTGTGAGGCCAGTAGTACGTTACTAAACTGGAAAGAACAGTATGAAAAAGAAAAATTAAAGGTCAACATCACTCCTGAGCGCAGACTTTTTTTTAATGTTAAATACCAGCAAATTACATCCAATATTATATGAAAAGGATAATACTTCATGGCCAAGGATGGTTTATCCTAGGAATGCAAAGTTATTTTAACATTAAACAATATGACTGGAAAGGAGGTAGATAGCACACTTGTTAAACTCATTCTTTGATGCTTGGAGTAAAAATTGAAAACGGACCTCCTCTTGCACAGATCCACGGGCACAGTGAGAAGTCCTGTCTAACACCATTGAACATTCCTAAGGAACCAGTATTTTCAAACATTGTATCTTTGTATCTGTCTGGTATGAGGGATAAAAATGTCATCCTTCTTTATATTCCTTAATCAAAAATGTCTTCCTTACCAGAATTCCAGTGTCTACCATCCCCCACTAGAGACCATAACCTTGATTTAAAGAGACCATTTCCTGGGCTGGCCCCGTGGCTGAGTGGTTAAGTCCACGCTCCACTGCAGGCGGCCCAGTGTTTCGTTGGTTCGGATCCTGGGCGCAGACATGGCACTGCTCATCAAACCACGCTGAGGCAGCATCCCACATGCCACAACTAGAAGGACCCACAACAAAGAATATACAACTATGTACTGGGGGGCTTTGGGGAGAAAAAGGAAAAAATAAAATAAAATCTTTAAAGAGACCATTTCCGTGAACCTCCTGCTAAGAATTATTAATCTGTGTGCACACCAGTTTGTTAGATTGCTTTCCCCATGACAGCTAGCTGAGAACTAGACTCTGAGGGAATAGGACATAAGAATATAAGTTCCAGTGGGACGAGAACGAGAAGAGTTTCAGAAAATTGGGCCCTTCAGGGGATGAAAATATTGACCCCAGAAACACTCCTGTACTGATGCCTGTCAGCTCACAGCTATAGTCATGTGGCGGGTGGGTGCCTTGGCCTGCATCATCATTTGAAAGTTTACAGAGCATTTGGTCCAGATAGAGAATCCTGCATACAACAACAGATCAAGAAACCCACTTTACAGCAAAGGAGGTGTGCTGGGGCCACGTGATCAAGGGATCCACTGGTCTTCTGGTGTCTGCACCGTCCAGAAGCAGTGGACTCACAGAACATAGGGCTGCCTAACGGAAGGTGCAGCTGAGGCTCCAGCTTGGAGACGACACTCTCCAAGGATGGGGCACCATCCTTCAGAATCTAAATCAACACCCTGTATATGATGCTGTGTCTCCAAAACGTAGAATGAAGGTGTGGAAGTAGCAGTGGTCCCACTTACCATCACTCTCAGTGAGCCACCTGGAGAATTTGTGCTTCCTTTTCTTGTAACTCTGGGCAATCAATGCTGGTCTGGAGGGCCTGTTTCCAGGGAGAGAATGCGCCCATTAGGAAACATGGCAAGAGTTTCATTTAACTCTGAGCTATGGCTCCTGCCCCAACTCTTCAGGATCCTTGTTCCCAGAGGCCAGCAGGCTAGGAGAGGAGTCATGCTCCTGGCAGGGGTCATTCATGCTGATTATCAGGAGCAGGTGGGGCTGCTGGTACACAATGCTGGCAGGGAGGAAGACCTTGGTGTTCAGGTGATCCACTGAACATCTCTTGGTACAGTAAAAGGACATGTAAAGCAGCCACAGTTTGAGAAAGGCATGGTAGCTGGGACAAAGGTCTGGATCACCTCTCTAGGGAAGTCATCTAGACCAGTAGATCTACTGGCTGAGAGCAAGAGGAATCTGGAATAGAAAGTAGGGAAGGGAGATGGTGATTTTCCATTACTGCTTTAACTCCAGCTGCAGCTGCAAGGACTACAGTTTGTCCCACTAACATTCCTCGAAGTTTGTCTGTGAAAAGAGACCAAGAAATCCTGGAGGAGCTTTTCCAGATGGGATGAACTTAGTACATAAAGCAAGCAGACCACCCAGTGCAAAAGGATGATTGTAGCGGATACTGTGGTACACTGCACAGGTTTCCCCCTTCAGAACTGAGTCACTCATTCCCCACGCTGCTGACAGCTCAAAGCTAAGTCCTCACCTGGGACCTCTCTCAGTCAAAGGAAGCTGCGCTGCCCAATGTTGTCCCCCTTCTTGGATACTGCTTGTATCACGTGACTAACTTACAATGTGGGGTACAAAGACGTGGTTCCTTCACCTCAACTCTGAAGGACCACCCCAGCTCCAAAGAGGCCTTTTCTGTGACCCTATCACAGTTTGACACACCCCTCTGACCAATCCTGCTGCCTTCATTTCTCACTGCTGTTTTTCCCAAGATCATCCTTAACAAAACTTCTGCACTCAAATCTTTCTTGACAGAATGCAAATAGCACAAATGTCCTTCTGCTGTTCAGTGGAGCTAAATGAGATGTTTGGATATGTAATACGAAATAGAAAAATGTCTCTTTACATAAGCAAATCTTCCCTATTGACTTATGCTATTATTAATAACTTTGATAAGTATATGGAAATCTGAGTCAGCATTCAGTCAGTCTTTCATTCATTCAAAACATATTTCTTGTGTGTGTGTGTGTGTCTTAATTAATTTTTTTATTGCGGTAACATTGGCTTATAACATTATATAAATTTCAGGTGTACATCATTATACTTCTACTTCTGTATACACTATATCATGTTTACCACCAAAGGTCTAGTTGGCACACTTCACAATACAAATGTCCCCCTTTACCCCTTTTGCCCTCCCCCCAGCCCCCTTCCCCTTTGGTAACCGCCAATGTGTTCTCAGTATCTATATGTTTGTTTGTTGTTGTTTTTGTTGGTTTATCCTCCACATATGAGTGAAATCATACAGTATTTGTCTTTCTTCATCTGACATTTTGCTTAGCATAATATTCTCAAGGTTCACCCATGTTGTCACAAATGACAACCTTTCACCTTTTTACTGGCTGAGTAGTATTCCAGTGTGGTGTGTGTGTGTGTGTGTGTGTGTGTGTGTGTGTGTGTGTGCATACACCACATCTTCTTTATCCATTCATCCATTGATGAACACTTAGGTTGTTTCCATGTCTTGACTATTGTGAAGAATGCTGCAATGAACATAGGGGTGCACATATGTTTTCAAATTAGTGTTTTTGAAAACACGTTTCTTTATCATCTATAATGTATAGAACTATTTCAGGTTATGGGGATGCAGACATGGTTTAAACACAGCCTCTAACCATAAGGAACTTATAAATTAAATGGGCAAAGAGAAGTCTATGGGGAACTTAAGTGTATAATAACAGGTTGAAGACAAAGAACATTCTAGAGAAGTCAGGTGTGGGAATCTACATCACTTCTGGTTGGGTACATCTGGAAAGTTTTCTTGCAGAAGGTGACATTTGAGCTGGCGCTTGGAAAATGGGTATGAGCTGGATAGGTGAGGAAGAAGTAAGTGTGTTTCAGGCAGAGAGAAGTGAATGAGCAAAGGTGTCAAAGTGTTGCCATGTGGGGCTTATGTAGGGAGTGGCAACAGTTGACTTTGGCTGGGTGCGGATTGCTTGGAAGAGAGTGGTGGTAGCCCAGAAAGAGAGCTTGGAACTGCATTGTAAAACATTTTGAGTGCTAGTTTGAAAATACTGAACTGTATTCAACAAGTAACAGAGAAGGAAAGTTTGAGCAAGTGAGTGATGATCTTGGATCTCTTTTAGGAAGACTAGCCAATGACCTGCAATCAGGAGGTGCGAAGTCAATTCCAACCTCTTCTAGCTGTGGCCTTGGATAAATTACATAATCTCTCTGTGTTTTGGATTCCTCGTCTGGAAATAAAGCTGGGTTTCAACTACTTTTCTTAAGCAAAGGGATGATTTACTGACAATCAGAGATTATAGGGAATGTTGTCTCTGTAACATAGGCATTGTTAATACATTGTCTGGTTATTAACAGATTTTCTGTCTTAATGGAATCAAACCGTGGGGGCAATCCCTTCATTCTCTCAACCTAAGACCTCAGTTAATGTACTGAGTGGTTCTGTTCTAAAATGAGAACTCTGAGTCCTAAACATCTCTGTGTATGTGTGTGTGTGTGTGCTCATGTTTTGGTGGGGCTGGTGGGAGGCTGTAGAGGTGACAAATGTCTTGACTGGTTCTCAATCATAATAGCTGCCATATACTGTCTGGAACATACACAAGGCTGAGTGCTTTAAACGTATTTCCTCGTTTAATCAGCACAATAACCTTATAAGAAAAGTCTTGGGGAATATCAGGTCACTTGTCCATGCAGCTGCTATAAATATGTCAGTAGAGAGAATAAAGCTTTATGACTATATAACAAAGGTATTTGCCCCTCACGTAGTGACTGGAAGATTCAGATTATAATCAGCTCATTTCAAGAGTCAGCAGATGCCGAAGCTACCTACAGCTAACTGATGTAGGAACAGGAGCAGAGTTCAATCTCGAGTTGGCACTTTATTCTTCCATGTTACTGTTTTCATATCTCAGAAATGCACCATGAATAAAAAAGTCCCACAAGATTTCTTTATGATACAATTTAATAAGCCCTGTTTTCCACCTCACCTGAAGCAGCCATGTCCATGTAAACCCTTCAATCTCTCTGAGCTTCAGTTTTCTCATCTGTAAAACAGAAATTACACTTAACTTGCAGAGATATTTAGCATTGGAAATAATATTTGCAAGGCACCTAATTAATATACTGTCACATAGCGTTTTCATCACACAGTAAGTGCTCAGTTAAAGGTGTCCATCCCATCGCCTCTGCCTTGCTTCCTATAAAAGCAGATTACTACGATTTTGCACAAGTAAGCGTCTGTTTTTTCACTATAACTATTTGGTTCCTTTGTCATAATAAGTGAGGAAACTTACAAAAGTCTGATGGAAAAAGCTCAAGATGCTATCTTCAGGCTAAAATGTTGTGACTTACAAAGCTTTTGCGATGTGACCCCTGAATAACACTTTTTTCAGTCCCCTCACCAGTTCCCTATCTGCAACCTTATATGGCAGCTAAACTTTGCTACTTACAGCTCTCCTACACAAGATGTTCCCAAAGGATACTAAAATGACTTTTTCTTCTTTTTCTGACTGGCTAATCCCTATGCAAGCACTGTATCCTCCATAAAGTCTTCCCTTCTCCATTCCCACCCTACTCCCCAGGCTGAAATTGATACTTTTCCCCTGTGTTTCAACAGAATTCCATGCTTACCTTTTTTGTGATGCATGACACACTGAATTGTTACAGATGGTTTTCTGAGCTCTTTCTCCCGTTAGACAAGAAGTCCTTAGTATTAGGTTGATGTTTCTAATCTAAATATTGCCAGGGTCAGATGCAGTCCCTGGCTCACGGCTGGTGCTTCACTAAGGTTTGTTACTTATTGAATGAGCATGAGGTGGGGTAACAAATATCAGTGGTTTCCTCTCCAGGGATCAATGCTATCAACATTGTACCCACAGTGAGTAACTTAACAATGTAAGGATAAAAAAATCATACCCTTTCCCACTCAAGCCTTTTGGTTCTGACATTGACACTAGGGTATACAATAAAATACAATTTATTGGAACCAATAAAAGTCCCTCATAAGGATAAATCTTTAATCATCTCTAATGACTGATAATGAATGATAGCCTTTCAGCAATTTACCTAAAATCTTCCCGAAACCATATATTCAACCTGCATCTACTCTTTAAACTAACAAAAAGTCAAAATTTATGTCAGCAGCATAATAGTATTTAATTTGGAGACCCCAAACCATCTTTATTCAAGTTTTAAGGAGCTACCTCCTAGAATTAATATAAAGATTTTATTACTAAGTGAATTACTTTGTAGCTACCCTATTTCTTTTTTCTTTCTGATCGGTTAAACTTTAATCATTGCTCCTTTGCTGAAATCATTCCAGCCTAAGGAATTGTAACTTTTTATCTTTTTTTCTCTTTGAAATCTGAGATGAGAATTTTCAACCGTTTTGATTATAATCATCTGTAATGGAACCAAAACAAAGTCTTCTCCAGCTAATAGGCCAAGAAAGGCATTTTGATTTACATTTATGAGAACTTGAATGGTTATAAAATACTAGCCGAAAAAATTCAAAGTTGTAAACATAACGTGAATGTATAGTTAGTAAAACCCACTTGGTGATCTCAGGCCTCTAAATAACTCAGAATGATTTTCTCTTGGTTAAAAGCCAGTTTGTTAAATTCTATGACTATTTTGGGGAAAGTATGTATTTTAAAGACCATGTAAAAAGATCTAATGTTTTTCTTTCCTCTTTACCAAGGTCTCGTCCCTCTTATAGAGCTTTTCCTGTTTTGCCAACAAGAGATTTTTGTAAGAGATTTTCTAAAAGAAGGAGAATTTTTCCGTGCATGTCAAAGCACACACTCTTGTTGTGATGATATCATGACAAAAGTAAACATTTTCTGATTGCGGTCTACCTTTTACCAACCCTGTGACGTGACTCCTTTTAGGTGTATCTGTTTACTTTGCTTACTGGTTCTCCCTTGCCGGCTGCAGCCAGTTCTGGTTGAGATCACTTAGATGTAGACGGCGTTGGAATCACCAAGGACAAGCTTCCCTGTTTTCTGTGTGACTTGTCTGTCTTTCCACAACCCCTCTGGACCCAGCAGTAGGCGTCTCATGGTAGAAAGCACACTAGACTATGAGTCAAAAGACGCGTGTTTCTGTACTTGCTAGTTGTTCTTACCTTGAGTAAGTCTGTAAGCCTTCTAGGGATTGTAGCACAGTGTAAGGTAGGGGCCCTTTTTGTCTAAGGGATTTTAAAGGATTTAGTGGTCATGGTAGTTGACTCTCAGCAGCATTCCATATCCAGATGATTAATCTAAGACAGCAGTTTCCAGATTTGGCTGTGCACTAGAGTCACCTGGGAAACTTTTTAAACTCTGAGTGCCCTGGCCACACCTCAGAACAACTGAATCACAAACTCTGGGGGTTCAATCCAGATATTCAAATTTTAAAATTTTTCCCTGTGATTCCAAGGCGCAGCCAGGGCTGAGAACCATTGATCTCGGGAATGCCATGACCTCTGCTAGTGACCAGTTTATGAACGAGTGTGTGATCCAATCCTGGCCAAGAAAATGCAAAGCAAAGGCTGCAGGAAAGCTTTGGGAAAAGGTTTCTTTCCCCTGAAAGAAACACAAGAGACAAAGAGACTTGTTTAAAGTCGGAGGTAAAAACACCTCACAGAGGCAGACAGAGCTGCCAAATCAGACAAAAGTGGAACCAAAACATGGAGCATGCTCAAGCTCTAAGCTTCCAGTTATCTGAGATCATAAATTTCCTTACGTATGAGTCAAACTCACAGTTTTTCTGTTATTAGCAATTGAAACATCCCATTATCAATAGGTGATTGACTCCAATGGGAAATACTGATTTTACTCCTGGCTGCTGTCACTCTAGGTCAGTGGTTGTCAAGCCTGATAAATGGTAGGATGAGTATCACTTTTGAAAAAACACAAAATCTTGAACCCCATCTCAGACCTACAGAATCAGAATCTCTGGGGTGAAGCCTAAGATTCTGTATCTTTACAGATCTCACCAGAAGATTTCAACACAGCCAGTCTGTACACTGGAGTTTGGGAACAACCACTTTTCTAAGAAAGAGAGAAAAAGATAGAAAATAGAGTTATTGCGTCATGCAATTTAAGATGGAAAGAACTTTAAACATTATGTAGTATGACTTTACCACCTTGCACATGCAAAAATTGGGGCCCAGAGAAGTGAAATTATTTGCCCAAAGAAAAACATTTAGTTCTTCAATACAAGCACAAAAGTTGTGTCTATATTTCCATTCTGGTCTTCCTACAACTGAAAGTTTTTTTCATTCTGAGTCACCAGATTGAGATGTGGGCCTATAGATTGTGGATACTATTCTTTAAACAAACCAGCTTGGAAACTGTCTACTACATACTACAAGCTATATTAATATATTGTTTAGCTAACGTAGCTTATACCAGAGAATTGTTTCATGTACTTCTTAAACTCAGAAATATTACAAGTTAATTCCCCTGGAATTTCTTTGCCCTTTTCTCTGCTGAGGTAGAATGTGGTTGAAACCAGAGGTCTAAGGGGAAAATTGCCAATAGTTCCAACAATACCTCCTGTCAGGTTTGTTTGATCTCCTTGTGTTTATTACCCTTTAGATTTGCCTTTGGATATGTTCTCCCTGCATTAGGATTCTTTAGCTTTCAACTGAGACCATTTTAGATAATTGAAACCATATGAAAATTGGTATTTAGGTTGGGAGTTCTTATCCCACATACCAACTTCCGTAAAACATCCTTTACATTGTGCCACCAGTGAGGAAAATTTGCCTCTACCTAGCCCAATAATAATAGTATTATTATGATACTGTAATAGTGAATACAGCACCCCATTCTGAAGGAAGTTGGAAATAGAATGTCTTCATCAATTCAGCTCACATCTATAGGTAAATGGTAAGTGGCCACTACAGCAGAAGTCATGAAGTTCAGGGTCTTGTTTCTGAGAAGCAGTAACGTATACTTTCTCCACATTCACTATAACATTTGAAGTTATCTGAGTGGAATCGTGGATCATCAGACAGCCTGCTGTTTATGGATTCCTTACTGGCTCAGAATCTGAAGGATGAGTCTGTAGGGGTCCGACTCACCTCACACTCAGGTTACCTTTGAGTACAAGGCATAATGGTTTGGGGCCGTATACGTGAGGGATTTATGCTTCTCTATGTCTGATGGATACAATAATGTTGGTAAATATGTAAATTTTGAAATATCAATACTATCAGTTTCTGTCCTCCTGTTTGTAAGATTGTCTTTTTTCTCCCTCAGATCTAGTCTCAATGAGATTTGAGATATTAAAACTTGACACATGGTCCATAAAATATGGGGAAAACATATTGAAGCCAGAAAAAGAAACTCATTCTCTTCCTCTCCTTTAGGTACCTTGGAACCTTTATGTAAGGAGAAGTGACAGGGTAAAGTGAGAATGTATAGAAAATACTCAAATAAGTAAAATTTCAAGATAATTTGTTAAAATGCTATATTGGTATAATAATATCTTTGCATTAAAAACAATTGGACCTCTGTGACAGCAAGAGAGTTAAGTCTGGATTGGTGTTTCCCAAGTATATTCTGCAGGATAATAATTATGCAAGTATCAAATAAAGTTACATGAAAACATTTAAGTGAGCAATTAGTTTGGGAAAATTGAGTTACACAGGACTTCTCAAAGCTGTTAATAATCTACTAGAGTGTGTGAATATCCAAAAGTGAGGCTCTAATCTGCTACCTTTCCCAAACATATTTGACCACGTGATTATTTTTTTCGTGAAGCATTTTGCGTGTGTAAAGTTGATCTGATTCATCTGTGGTATCTCAGGAACTGAAATAAGGACACATCAGCTCACTGTCTGAGGTGAAGTCGAGTGGATTTCTGAAAGTAGGAGAGCAGAGCCAGAGGCCAAAGGCTGGGACTGCCCGGTGTGACCATACCTGCAGATAAAGGGCATGCGAATGGCCCATCCCATTACAGTCCCTCAAAAATTACTGGTGCCCTTCAGTTACAGAAAACATTATGTAGAAATTCTTTTTAGAATTTGATTTAACTTTTATTGTAATGTCTACTTCTATTTACACACACACACACACACACACACACACACACACACACACACACACTACATAACACCCCCCCAAAGAAGTCATACTTCCAACCGGTATCCAACCATTGAACTCATTTTGTTAATGTTGCTGATGTCATGAATTTGTGAGCCAACTTTCTTATGAAGAGCTGGCTGTTAACCATATTAACTAGGCGCTGCATAACAGGGTCAAAATGAGGCATCTTTTCCTGACTCTGGCTTTGTCTTCCCATATTAAAATGATAAACATTATTTATTAAGACTTGCACTGTGTAAAGCACTTCTGCCTTACCTCTTCTCTCGAAACCAGCAAAATCCTGGGCCGTTGAAGCAGAGCGTGTGAACTTAACCACTTGGCCACGAGGCCAACCCTCCTCTATTCTTTTCAACGGCCAATTAATTACACCAAACTCCTATCAAATGATCAAGTCCAATGTGTGTGTGCATTAGGATGGATAAATGACAAAATATCTAAATGATTTTGTAATCAAAACCTTACACTTATAAGTTGGTAAGCCACCATAGAAAAAAAAACACAAGTATAAAATTAATGCAGTAATGGTATTTATGTTTTTATTACCCTATAATTATATCATTCCTATGATTGATTTTCTTTTCTTGCTGGCCTATAAAATGTTGTTGCCTCAACCTGTTTTAAACGTCTACATTTGTAGGTTTAGAACTACTGATGTTTTGCCAGTTTCCATGAAAGAGAAGCCAGATGCACAGAACTCACCTCCTTTAATAGGTGAAATCCTTCATTAATTTGATACCTGGCACTCTCAGCTGTATTCTTTCCTGTGGAATTGTCTTGGTCTTTAGACAACAGTATATTCTCTGTCATGAGAAACACATTGTAAAATTGGTTATTGTACTGATTTTTATACTTTGCTGTTATAACTTACATTAGTTATCCTCTCACTGTAAATATCAATTTATTGCAAAGTTAAGATTGCTTATTTTTATGGTTGCTTATTCAAATAAAATTTTCTGTATGATCTTTTTCCTTGCTATAAAATTCTTTATTCCAAAACCACTTTTCACTTATCCTTATTCATTTTGCAGTATTCCAAATGCTGCCAAAATTTGCATTAAAGCATAGAGACATAATCAAGTCCAGATTTGCCAAGATGGATCAATTAGCGAGTCGTTACTATTTTTCTTTCCCACAGAAGGATTGATTACAGAATTCCTGTAAATGACGAGTTTGCAATATGATCGCATTTCTAGAAGTCCATTTTCTAGCAAGTTTTCAGAAATCAATCGCTTACATTAAGTGGGTTATGTACGCCTGATTAAGTAAACAGTGTCTCACATAAAATTTTGAGGTTGTATCTGGAAACAAGAAATTACAACTAGAATATATTAACCTGAATCACCCACCTCCACTATCAATTAAAACACTTTTAGAGTAAATAAATATTTAACAGTATAGCTATATTTTTTCTGGCATGATTCCAATATTACTCATTTTTTAAATTAAATTATCTATTAAAATACTTTTATAGTAAATAAATATTTAATGGTATCTCTATATTTTTTCCTGGCATGAACTCAATATTACTCATAATTTTAACATAAGAAAATTCCTAATAAACTTCCAGGTTTTTACTTAGGCTAATAAATGATTAGCCTTTGCCCCAGAATCATTTAAAAAATACAAAATAATAAATTCGTTAATAGACATTTCCTGTTAAAGTTGGCCTCTGGGTTTATCTGTTCTGCTTGGAGAGGTTCCAGACTATTCTGGCTTTGACCTTGTAATGCGGTATTTGCCAGTCAAAGCAGCATATGTAAGAGCTTCCTTGACCTATATCTTACCAGCTTCCCTACTTTCCTCTCACTTCCTCCCCTACCTGCAACACTGAGAAGCAATGAGGGCAGTTTCACGACTACTCCTTCAATTTTATAATAAAATGATGCTGGAGGAACAGGGGCCATGGGCTAAATGCGGAGATGAGTGCTACTCTGGATCTATATTCCTTTATGAGAGTCTATCTCAACGTGTAGTCGCCAGATAATTTGCATCGGAATCCATGTCTGGTGCTTGTTTAAAATGTAGACCCCTGGATCCCACCCAGACCTATTGGAACTCAGGGAAACTCTCTGGAGTCTGCAATTTTAACATGCTCCCCAGGTGTTTTTTATGCACACCAAAGTTCAAGAAGTTCAAGTTCTAGACAACCAGACTGGCTTCACTGCACACACTGCAAAAAAGAGACTCTTACGAAGATGGTAAAATGAGGAGACCCCTGACTCTATTCTAGAGAATTCCACTGAAACATTTAGGACACTATGAAAAACTGAAAATATCCTTAGTGAGAGCAATAAATAACAAGAAATAAGCATGTACTAGGCTATGACATTTTTACAAGTGTTTAACCTCAAAAACCTCAGGTTTTTACCTCTAAAATGGGATTATGATCCCCACCTCATAAAGGGGTTGTGAGAATTAAACAGTGGGCACCTAAAGAAGCTAGCATAGGGGCTGGCCGGGTGGCGCAGCAGTTAAGTGAGCACCTTCCACTTCAGCAGCCCAGGGTTTGCCACTTCGGATCCCGGGTGCAGACTTGGCACTGCTTGGCACGCCATGCTGTGGTAGGCATCCCACATATAAAGTAGAGGAAGATAGGCATGGATGTTAGCTCAGGGCCAGTCTTCCTCAGCAAAAAAGAGGAGGATTGGCAGCAGTTAGCTAATCTTCCTCAAAAAAAAAAAAAGAAGAAGCTAGCACGGCACCCAGTATAGAGGCAGCACATAAAAATTGTCCACATTTCTCCACTCTTCCCGCTAAGATTCTCATCAGTTCTGCCCACCCCAGGCTAGGTGTGCAAGCTAGCCATTTGCTAATACTGCGCCTCTGAAGTCTGAGCCCCCTCCTCATGAGTCAGTAGGGTTTGATATTATTCTGGGGCTCCAAACCCAAAATTTTTAGAGTGTTAGTTTCAGTGAACTTACACTCTGTCCTCCCACAAATCAGCCCGGCCTCCCTCCTATTTCCTACATCCACCCAGACCTCCCAGGAACTATGATTCGGGTACTCCACAGACACCAACTATTCCTGAGGCCTAGAAGCCCCTACTGCGGCCTCCTGATCCCTTGCACACCAATGCCCACTAGCCTAAGACTCACATTCACTGCTCCGCCGCGGCTCCATCCTGCTGACTCCTGTCTACGAAGGGATTCTCTCTGTGGGCCTCACTTCCCAGTGACTTCCCTGCTGGCCACAGGTACTCTCCCTTTCATCCTAGAGTGTGTCATAGCTGGAACTTACACCGCCACTTTCTACCAGCCTCCATACAGAATGGCATACAGTGAATACACACCCTTCCCTGCCCTTTGACCCCTCCCTAGGCTTGTGCCTTTACTCCTACACCGCCTCGCCTCCAGTTTTGATTTCTACTCCCTTCATATTCATTTACATCACAGACTAATCAAGTGGAAATTAACACCCAAAAAAACCAATGCCAGCACAGAATGTGACAGAATTTTAAATTATATGAAAACTGCAAGCATTTAAACGAGGAAAAAAACACCTGTTTTAACAGAAGACCTAAAAATCAGATTACTTTCAGATTTCTTCTGTGTAGACACCAACTCTGAAAGATCACAGTGACGATTATATCTCTCTCAAGGAAAAATAGAAGTAAGACCCAGGAGTTTTATACCAAACCAAGCTGTGTATGAAAGAAATAGGATATAATCTGATTCCTAATATTTCTGAAATATGCCACTCCGATAGTTTTCTTCACTAAAAAGTTATGCATAAAAAGAAATTTTGAATATTGAATTATATTTCCCCATTGATTTCTAATGTTTTCAGGGCTATCTTCGCATAGGGAGCAGCAAGAGAGAAAGAACAGGCACCTGAAGAGAAATTTCTGCTCTTTGTTAATCTTGGTGTCTTTTATTTCCCACATGTATGTTTCAGAAAAAGGTGATAAATATGTCATCTAGTCATATTTTGAATAAATATTCAACTGATAACTCATTTAAATGTTATTTCTTAGAGGACACTCATCAACTCCATGGAAGCTGAATATATATATAAAGCCGATCAATATACAGAAAAGGTTTTATTGCCCATATCTTCATTGGAATTCAGTCTGAAAGAGTCAGCTAAGAAATTTTCAGCTAAGAATTCAGATTGCTCTGGTTTATCAGCAAGTATAGACTTTGGGAGGTGACAGTAAAGCTCCTGTTGGCTTCCGCCATTAGACAACTTCCAATCTCTGCCTTGTTTTCAGTTGAATGTAGGTGGTCATAGGCATTGGATATACCTTTGAAAACGTTTCCTCCCTCTCTTTTAAATTCATATATTATCCTATTAAAACATGTTATGCCAAGGACCATGCAGGTATGACAAGAAAAACCACAGATGACTCAATCTCTACCATAAAGATGTTGTTTCTGATCAAGCAAGAATGTTAAAAGCTTGAAGCTGCTTCTTTAGCTGAAAAGTTTGTTTTGCACTAGCTCTTGGAAAATGCAAGATAGAGTTAAAAAAAGATATGTTGTGCTTATGAAGAAATGAGACATAAGTCTAACTGACTTCCTCGGTTTTTCAAAATAATAATAGCTATCATTTATCGAGCGCTTACTACATACCAGATCCTATGCTAAGCACTTTAAAAATTTTACTTCATATAATCCTCACAGTAATTCCATTTTGTGTAAGAGGAAGAGAGCCTTATCTCCATTTTTCAAATTAAGAAACTGAATTTAGAGAGCTTATTAATCACAAGTCACAAAAACAGTGGGTGGAAGAGAGGAATTCAAACCCTGCCTTTATGACTCCAAGGTTGGTGGCTTTTGACTTTTCTGTTGCCATCTCCATACTCAATGGGGACACACACCTGCCTTATGTCATGTGCATAAAGTGAGATTAATTTTTATGCAGAATCTTCTCACGAAACACTTTGGCCACCCTCCATGATCTTAACTGACATTTGTCCCAATGATGTGGTAGATTCAGGGGTCTATTATCATGTGAGCTGTGGTAGAGGAGAGAGGGAAGGTGGGGATTTATGGCCTTTTATATTTTGTGTTGAAAGTCTGTGCTTATAATGATAGACCTCCCTTGTTAGACTGCAACTATTTCTAAGGTGTGATCTTCCTTATCTCTCCATTAATGGAGTCTATCACTATGTATGACAAAGAATGGCTGCTCAGTATCCAATTTTAGAACGAGCCATACAATAAGAGAGGCAGCTACATCAAATGCCCAGAGCATTTGTGAAGTCCTTGGCAAAAATGCAAATGAAAACTTCCAGTTCATGTTCTGCCCCCTTCGTTTTCTCGTTCTCTGCTCAGTGCTTCACCATAAAGGCCCTGAAATTTGTATGTGAACACTTAAGCCCATGTGTGCATGGTCTGTCCACACTTCATGCAAATAGTCCCCACTTGACCCCTTCAGGAGGACCAAGGAGCATGGTGATACAGCCCTGGAATAGGGCTTGGATCCATTTGGGACAGAGGACTCTGGAGACCTGTGCATCAGACCACGGTCTAGAAGCGGGGTACAAAGGGTCTGAGTGGGCCCAGCTTCCCTCGGTCCCTTTGACTCTTAGCCTTGTGGGAAGAGACGCAACCACAGGAAGGTTTCAAAGTGCAGGATCTACAAGTGGGACTGGATCTTGCTATGACCTACTTTATAGAATGAGGAAATGAAAACTCAGACACTTTATGTGCCTCATTCAGGCTCAAAAAACTAGTGACAAGCTCTGGAACCAATGACTTCTAATGTCAAATTGAAGACATTTTCCACTCTACCAGTTGTCCCATTGTGTTTCTATAGGGAACAACAACAAGTTATCCAGAATATTTAAAGGCAATCAATTCTCTCTTAGCTTTTCTCTGCAGGTAAGCCTGGGTTCTCCCTCCGGACATCATCGACAGGTTCACACCAACTTTATAACCTCTAGACCTCTGACCTCTAAAGCAGAGAATGGGGCTGATGGAGCGATAGCAAATTTGCAAGGGTTTCTGTCTCCTGTGGAGCAGGACTGTCAAAAGTGATGCTTGTTGTGTTGAAAGAAAATTGAAGTTTTGTAAGAGCTGTAACCAGAGACTTCTTATCATAATAGGTCACTCATCCAAGTTGGTTTCCAGTCTGGACAGGACTGTGAGAAATGAGCATTTTCTTTCTTAGCAATTGCAAAGACCAAACTGAGTAGCGACGAGTTCTTACTGCTTGTATCTCTGGGTTCTAATTAATTTTCTACTTAAAGATTAACTTCATTTAGTTAGGGTTTTCTCATTGTAAACATGGAGAAGAATATGTTAAAATGTTAGGAAAGGCTAATACTAGTTTTTCATGTTTCATTTTAATTCTCTTTATGATGGAAACCTTTTCTAAATTGAAGAGAAACGTGGAATTTTTTATGAGCACTCTATCGCAGGCTCTAGGCAAAAATTTGACATGATTTAACAAAAAAAGAGCAGTCTATTACTTTTCCTTCTGCTTGATAAGAAAATATATGAAAATGGTAAAGATGAAGTCTATCTAGTTTTTTAAAAACTGTGGTAAAAAAATACATAACAGGGGCCAGGCTCGTGGCTGAGTGGCTAAATTCATGCACTCCACTTTGGCAGCCCCAGGTTCACTGGTTCAGATCCTGGGCATGGACCTACACACCACTCATCAAGCCATGCTGTGGTGGCATCCCACGTAGAAGAACTAAAATGACCTACAACTAGGATATACAACTATGTACTGGGGCTTTGGGGAGAAAAAAATACGTAACATAACATTTACCATCTTAATTTTTAAGTGTACAATTCGGTAGTGTTAAGTATATTCACATTGTTGTAGAACAAATACCTAGAACTTTTTATCTTGCAAAACTGAAACTCTACACCCATTGGACAATTCTCCTTTTCCCCATCCCCTCAGCCCCTGGTAACCACCATTCTACTTTCTGTTTCTGTGAGTTTGACTACTTTTGATACCTCAGATTAGTGAAATCATAGAGTATTTGTCTTTTTGTGACTGGCTTATTTTGCTTAGTATAATATCCTCAAGTTTCATTCATGTTGTAGCATATGACAGTATTTCCTTCATTTTTAGGACTGAATAACATTCCATTATATGTATATACCACACTTTCTTTATCCATTCATCCATCAATGGACACTTGGGTTGCTTTTACCTGTTGGCTATTGTGAATAATGCTGCAATGAACATGGGTGTTCAAATATCTCTTTATGTATCTCTCCAGTGTCTTTTACAATGTGAAAGAATGCATAAACATGCAGAATTATGTATTGAAAAGTATTTAGTACATAATTCTTTATAAAGGCTTATTTATAAATAAATTTCTATTCCACCTAAACGTCCATAAAGCAGAAGCTTAACCTTTTTTCCTTTTACGCTGATTAAGAACTCAGTTATTTTGGGTAAGTATGCTGATTTATATCTAGCTTGATTTTTTTGATAAACTATTTGACAGTGATTTACCCTGGTTAGCTGAAATGCAACTTACTGGAAAACAAATACGATTTTCTTTTATCATAAGGAACACACCCTCTGCATATTCCTGGAATGTGTTCCTAAAAGGTGAAATAGTGTAACATGTCTGGAGTGTGTATACATAAATATTTATCTTCTCTGAAACCCAAACTAGAGTTATTAGTCTTTTATCATTATTATTACTATTTCTTGAGTACTTACCAGAAGTCGGTACTATACTACATACTTTACATATATTTCCTCCTTTAATCTGCACATAACTGGGAGAATTTCTTTTTCCCAAATGAAGAAAATGAGGCTCAGAAAATTTAAGTAAACTTATCCAAGTCTACTTAATTAAAAGCAGTGAAACTGGGATTCCAAGACAGGCCCGCCTGACGCTTCCTTAACTGTTTGCCTTTCATTTTTAAAATTCATCTAATGGAGATTAAATTTTTGCCTTCCCTTTACTCACCAATCTATTTGAGGTCCTTATTGATGGTTTCAATGCAACTGAAGAGTGGATAATATTGACATTATCAACCTTATGAGAGAGAGAGTATTTCTCATGTAATTCTATATCCCTATGTAAGTATTTATGATGCTTTGGGGAGACAATGATTTTCTTTGCCATCTGTGTTGAATATCCAAAAGAGAATGAGGATGCTAAAAGAATCAAGACAAGGTAGTAGGCCTATATTCGGGAAATATGGGTCTAGACTTGTGAGCCTGATATATGTATCATATGTTGCTAACCCCCATGCAACAAGTAAGCAACAACTCTTCAGGCATATGTGTGGGCTGGTGGAGCACCCGGGCAGGTTTCTAGATTTCCTGCAAATACTCCTGGCTGTGCCACAAATCCCAGCAAGTTGAGCTACGTTTCTTGGTCATTTCTCATGTTTTCAGCTTATCCTGGAGGCTGGTAGAAAGCTCTCACAGAGTGGCCTCCCTGCCGTACAATCCCTCGGCCCTTCTGAAAGCACATCTCCCACCAGCTGAAGTCAGTCATTTTTTCCTTAGGGAACCAAACACAAACACTGGAACTTCTCTCCTAGCCTGTAATTAAATCTGGCAGGCAGGTCAGCAGTGCCACTGGGTCAGGAAAGAGAAGAAAAAGGAAGTGGAAGAAATGGCATTTGTTTCTTGGCTGGCCCTTGTGCTTCTGTGAGAGAGAGGCTCTGGCAGCCACACAGTGGAGTCCCTGTGCTGGCTCTGAGGCTGCCAGCTGGCTCCAAAACGGTTCTTCCCAATCAAGGGCTTGTGTGCTCGCTCAGCACTTGAGGCTGAAGCACTTTCCTGGTGGTCTGTTGCTGCCCCAAAGATCTTTTTCCTAATTCACCACCTCAGACTGTCATACAGCAGAGCTTCTCATACTTTACTGGGCATCTCGATCACTTGGAGGACTTGCTAAACAAAGATTCCTGGGCCCCAGCCCAAGGATTCTGATTTAGTGGGGCCTGAGAATTTGCATTTCTAACAAGCTCCCAGGTGATGCAGATGCTGCTGGCCCACAGCAACAAAGGGCTACAAGGAGTCAAGGGGGAGAAGTTAGTTGAGATCAAGTGTCTAGAGATTATGAAAACAAGAAGGTGTCTTAGTGGGCATACATATGAGCTCTGTGGTGTCTTAGACATATAAAATCTTCTTAACATGCTTTCAAACTGTAGTTGAGAGCATTGTTTATTTCAATAATTGAGTAACTAAGGAAAAATTTTGTCTCTTTTCTAATTACATAGCATGAAATGCATGAATTTTAAGTGTACAGTTTGAATTTTGACAAACACACACCCCCCCATGTAATTCATACCCCCTATAAGACATAAAACATTTCCATCATCCAGAAAGTTCCGTCATACCCCTTCCCTGATAATCTCCTTCCCTTCTCCCCTCCAGGAAACCACTATTTTGATTTAGTTAACCAAAAATTAGTTTTCTTATTCTAAACTTCATATCAATGAAGAAATACAGCATTGTTAAAAAAATAAGACGACAGATCCAAAATGGAGTAGTTTATGCTAAGTGCCACATCTTCAAACCGAGACTTGACTTCATGACAGTTTTGACTCTCCCAGAAATGAAATCTTAAACCAGTCAATCGGGAATCGCCTGATCAGCACTCGTTAGCCTGAAAGATCCCGGCCATCCCTTGAAGGAAGGTGACCTTGTAATAACCAACCAGCTTTTTTATCTAGTGTAAGTTCCTTATTTTTACTCCCTTCTGCCTTTAAGGTCTTTCATTTTGCGCTCCTTGGAGCTCCTTCTGTCTGCTAGATTGGATGCTGCTTGATTCTTAAATTGTTGAATAAAGCCAGTAAGATCTTTAAAATTTACTGAGTTGAATTTTGTTTTTTTAACAGCATATACTCTTTTATGTCTTCTGCTTTGCTCAGCATAATGTTTTTGAGATTCACTGTGCTATTATGTGTTCAACAGTTGTTCTTTTTTATTACTGGGTAGTGTTCCAGTGTATAAATATATACTACAATTTGCTTTATCAATTCTCTTATTGATGAATATTTTGGTTGATTCCAATTTTGGGCTGAGTAAAGTTGATATGAATATTCTCATCAAAGTTTTTTGGTAGATCAGAAGGTAGATATATTTAATGTTTTCCAAAGTGGTTGTATTATTTTACATACACAGGAGAGCTTCAGTCATTCTAGTGGGTATGTGGTAGTATCCCACCGTGACGTGTTTTTTTACTTGAGGAAGATTAGCCCTGAGCTAACATCTGTGCCAATCTTCCTCTACTTTTGTCTGTGAGATACCTCCATAGCATGGCTGATGAGTGGAATATGTCCACACCCTGGATCTGAAACTGCAAACCTGGACAGCTGAAGAGGAGCATGGAACTTTAACCACTCAGCCACAAGGCTGATCCCCACCCTTTGTGATTTTAATTTACATTTCCCTGAGAATTAATGATGTTGAGCACTTTTTTATGCATTGGATGGCCATTCATATATTTTCCTTTTTGTTCAAGATTTTGCCCACTTTAATATTTTTGGACTATTTGGCTTTTTATTATTGAGTAGTATGAGCTCTTTATATATTATGATCATAAATCTTTGGTTAAATATATGTAATGTGCATATTTCTGCAAGTGTGTGCTTTTTCATTTTCTTAATGGTGTCTTTTAATGAGCAGTTTATAATTTTGATGAAGTCTATTTAATTTTTTTATGGTTAGTATTTTCTCTGTCCTTTATAAGAAATCTTGAGTTGCAAAGATATTCTCTTATGTTTTCTCTTTCTGTACGCTTTATAGTTTTAGCTTAGTTGGTATCTCTCAAATGAATTTTGGTGTATGGTGCAAGTATGCAACTTTTAAATGATTCCCTTTTTGTCTTAGCTTCCAAGGACAGCAGAGTCTAATTTTAAAGCTAACCATGGCTATTATGTTAATCTTTATGGTTATCACATTTGCGTTCTTCTCCTTTTCTATTTCTATTTTTACTTCTTCTTGTGTATGACTTTTATTTAAGAGGAGGAGGATTTATCAAATTCAGTAACTAAAAATAAGTCAGATTGTCTTATTTATCCTAGTAGGCAAAGTTAGCAACTTTCAGTTTTATTCTATTGCAGAATGTGAAGAGCAAGTGGAACCCCAGGCGAAGGCATTAGAGGTGATCTTTGGACACTATCCACGCAACTGAAAGAGAAAGATTGGATTTCAGGAGATTCAGATTAATGTCTCCGGCAAACAGTGTGGGGTCCAAATGCAGTTCCTGCCACCTGACAAAGAATTTCCCTGATTCTGCCTCACCTCTCTTTGGTTTTGGTCCAAATGCCTAGGATTCCACTTCACTGTGCCACCAGCTGGGCTTCCATCTGTTCTGTTTGGTCAGGAAGGCAGAGAGAGAAAGTTAAGAGGATGTGTTTTGTCTGACCGTGCCTTATCTTGACGTTCATACACTATGTTTAGGGTATAGTATGAAGAAGAATGAGAATGTGATGCCCTGACAAGGTATTTCCTCACAGCAAAAGAGAGATGTGAATGCTGGCCCACCTGTCTTTCCACTAGCCCTGCCTTACTACCAAATATCAAACTCCATCATACAGAGTTTTGTATTTACATCTTTATTTATTTACAACTATTTTCAGCATATCAGTAAGATTTCTTACAGGCTTCAACATAATTAAGGCAGACTATTTACTGCGCCAAATACCAATCCAAATAGGCTTACTTCCCAGCCAGCCTGTATCTCTTCCAAAGAAAATTTGGTAGAATGCAATTGAGTAGAAGTGATGTTGTTAGAAAGATTATTTTAAATCATCTATAATTTATAAGAAATTAAAAATAAGTCCTTTTCAAACATTGGTCCTATATTGGTAATGCATTTCTCTTGTCATACACCTCACAGCCTAGCCTACTCTAGCATACTAATATGTCTAGACTTTTCTTTCACTCACTGACTGATTGCTTGTTGATTATTGTCATCTTTGTAGAAACTTTCTTTCCATTTGATCTGCCCTTTCTCCTCTGCCTTCTCATTTCTCTGAAAATTATTACTATTGTACATTGAACTTGAAAAAAGGAAAGCCTTAGAGAAGGTTCACTGATTCTTAAGAAACAAGTTTGGCACTAGTTCTTGGAGAATAAGGAAGCATCATGAGAAAGAGTGACCTTGAACAGGATCCAGCAGCTACCATCCAGGACTATTGATCTGCTGCCTTTCCTGAACAATTTACCCTAAAATGAGACAGAGAGAAAACTCCTACAGTTGAAACAGGCAGGAAATAGAGGAATTTCAATTCCAGAAGCTGGCTTCCTGGGCCCTCAGCAAGTGTGATAGAAATAGCACAAAATAGAAATCTGTTGTGCTAAAAATCTAGAGCAGGTTTCTATCTCTAATTTACTTTACTACCTTGAAAAAGGAAGAGGACTAAGAAGCACTAAGTCTCTGTTGTTCATCTGGCATTCAAACACATATTTTTAATTAAATCTTCCAGGGCATTCCTAACAGTTAAGTATTATTCTCCCCATTCCACAGAGGGGAACAGCAATGCTCAGAAAGTTTAAGTAACTTGTCCAAGTTTCCCTAGTTGCTAAGACAGAGTTCAAGCCTGCTTCTATCTGGCTTCTAAACTCCTGCCCTTGTACAAAATCCTAGTGGCTCCTTGAGCTTCAGTTCTCTCTTCCACAAAGGGAAGGAGGGCCACCAGATGATTTCTGATGTCTCTTTGGTCTATAGCACTCTGTCGTTTTACATACATAGGGACATGATGGCCATCGGGGCCAGGAGTAATAGAAATATACAATGTGCCAACATATGTATGGTCACGGATAAAAGCTAGACTATTGGTGGTGAACATGATGCAGTTTATACAGAAACTGATATATAAGAGTATAAACCTGAAATTTATACGTTATAAGCCAATATGACCTCAATAAAATAATTTTTTTCAAAAAAAGCAATTCACAATGTGCCTTATCTTGTGACACAATTTTCCTTCTAATTTAATGTCATCTTCCAAAATTATAAGAGGAGTGAATGTCCAAATCCAGTTATAGGAAGATACTACTTCAGATTTAGAACCAAAACGGCAATATGACCCCTGGGTATTCATTCTCTCCACACTTTGCAAAACAATTCCTTAAGAATAAAGGAAAAATGACACAATGAAAGAACAACACATCAGTTATTAAAATGCCTAGATAAAAAACTTACTATCATGAGGTTTGAGTCTGACACATTTCTTTTAACTGACAAAGAAGCTTTTAGAAAAGATTTTCTTATTTTACTCTCCTGCTTTTAGTACAGTGCTCTGGACTTTGATTGAAAGCGTTAGGCTTGTCCAAATATTTCCCACACGATCACTGGGTGGGAAAAAGGAACGAAAAGCGGAAAGAATGAACCAGGTAGAACATTCATTTCCAACGAAGGGTCACCAAGAGCAACAACATTCCAGACAAATGGAGAGTTTTCTTTCTACAATGAAATGTGTTTCTAAACAGAATCTTGAACATAAAATTAATTGAACTTGGGAGGCAACCATTCTTTTGAACTTGGGAGGCAACCATTCTTTTGGAAAATCCTTATACGGACATTTACTAAATATTATAATGATCCTTATTGTCATTTACATTCCTAATATATGAGAAACAAATGTGACAATTATAATACTCTCCACAAATGTGATCAAGGAAAAGGGGAATGTAGTCTCTATATTTGTAAATAAAAAAGAAAGTTTTTGCCAGCTCTGAGTTCAGTTTTCAGAGGAGTTGGGTTTTCTCCTTTATAACTGGTTGAGTTTGGGCTTTGTAACTTAAATTGCTTGTGCCTAAACCAAGAAAAGTCTTACAATGAGTTGTTGTTGCTGCTATTTTATAAAAGGTGGCATTTTTCTTTTCTCTCTTTTTCCATTATTTGTGAATCCATATCTAATAGGAGTTTGGAGCAATTAAGAGACCTGACAGAAAACTCTCATAGCTGTAGGCTCTCAGCTGTGAGCTTTACGTACAAGTGTTCCCACGCATTTGATCTTCTCCCGAAAATATATCTCAGGGTCGCTCTTCAAATACTCCTACATTGTGGAGCTAAGTGACATTTAAGAGCACTATTGAATTATATTTGAAACAGAATCAAACAAAATACAACCTATTTGGGTATTTTACTCAAAAACATTGGAAATCTAACATGAACCATCAAAATATAAAGAGAAAATGTTGTTTTCTTTTTTTTCCTGCACTAAGTAGGCTAAAGATTGTAGGTTGTCATTGATGATATTTAAACAGATTTCTAAGTGGATATTTGGTTGACATCTTAAAAATATCCAAATGATTCAGCTAATTCCTATTCATATTCCAAGACAGTATTCCACTGCAAAGGATATGAGCTTAATTTGTTAAATTCTCCCGTTCCACAGCCTGCCAAGCTATGGGCTGAAGACCCGACTTGCCTAAACCCGTAGAAAGTGAGAAGATTCCACCGGCTGGAGTGCTTCTGTTCTGGTTGGATACGGAGAGAGAGGGACCCGTCACGCACAGCTTTCCTGACTTTCTTCCTCATTCACCTGCGACAGGGCTTGTACCTCAGATGGAAACTTCAGAGCAGAGCTCCTGAGAAGTTTGTGTGAGGGAGAGAAAGGGGCTCTCCCTGACGTATTTGGGAAACGCGGCTTTCTTATCCAGTCGGAAAAACTTAGCAGAGTACTAGAGAAACACCTGAGAGACTATTAAATAAGTCTTTTCTGCTCTTTCAGTTTCTCCATATGCCTCAAGATAATTTATTTTTCTCTATATGCCTCAAGTTAATTTATCTTCCATAGAAAAGGTAAGGTAAAATTTGCTGTAGAGGGTACAAATTTGAGTCTCTAAATCCTTGAATATTTTAAGGATATGCATGAGGAAGTAATAATTATGACTTATTCTCTGTCTTGCATGACCACTTGCTTAGTCAGTTGTGATTAAACCTTAATCAACTTGGAACATGGTTATTGTAAATATCAGAGCTAAATATACTAACCACTGAATGAAGCATGAAACACTATGATTTTTATCAAAAAGGCAACGTGTAACTCATCTCTTCCTTCCTTTCTCTTAAGTAAATGACCTGAATACGGTGCTGTGCCTACCCTAAGATTAAATTCAAAATATGTCATCCTACTTGTCCATCTTCTCTATCAAATCATTCTATTATATTCTTCGGATGAATCCTGGGATTTTTTTTTTTTCAAAATTGGTCAGAACAAATCTCAGAGTATGTTATCTTTGTGACACCAGTAAAAATGTTGGGTTCAATTTTTTAAAAAGTCATCTGGGTAGGTAATATAAGTGAAACAAGTGGAGGTTGTCTGGCAAATTTCTTTATCAACATTATTTTAGGACTTATTTTAATTTGAAAAAGCAATTCATACTTAAGAATGATGTCTTCTCCTAATTGCTTGGAAGATTTTCAGGTTTCTGATTTTTCCAAGCAATATGGTGTTTATAATAAATCCCTTACAAGTCTAGCACAGAAGTAAATTTTCTTAAATGGGAGTATTTTTCCCTAATATTTTTCTTCTAATGATACTCGTTTCCATGGCTTCTTTGAAACATTCTGGAGTGGAATATGAGCGGCATAAGGCAAAATTATGATTATTGAGACTAAGAGGACATTACAAAAGACTGTATTGGCATTGATATTGGATTTATTTCCGGATTCCCAGCTCTGTAGAAGGCTTCTGTGTACGTGTGCTCATGGGGTGTTAGATTTCATTATTTTTTGTTTTGTTTCTCTGAAAATGAAGATAAATGCTATTGGAGAAAGAAGCATCAACAACTTTTGAATATAATCAAGAGTTAATAGAACAGAATACAATCGATCACAATACTCTGAAACTAAAGCCAAAAGCTGCCTCTACGCTACAATTGTGTTGAAATGTTTTTATAAAGTCTTGATCAAAATATTATTAATTTGATCAAGATCATTTTTTTGCAGTTTTTATCCTTTTATAATTATTTAAAAGTCCAATCATTTTAAATACATGGGGAAATTTTGCCTTTCCTCCCTTTTTCTTTTATTTCTTACAAAAAAGGCAGAAAAATTAGAAAAGAAAATTAAAAGAGACTTCATGTGTATCCTCTAATTATAAACTTTTGGTGACCCAACACATGATGTTGCTGGAAGAGAGCACAAATAATTTATATTTTCCTGGGCTAGAAGGACTAGATATATACATTACTAGAGTGAGGAGTTACGATCTAAATTCACCCTCTTTAAGAACAAATTCAATGTGAACTGCAATCCTAAATTAAACCTCAAAATTTTAATAACTGAACAATGTCATGGTTATACAACACTTTAAAAAGTGCCCATTTGTTTTATGTAAATGCATACATTTTAAATGCATGCTGCTGTTTTCTTATTTAAATGATTTCTAATCTTATCTATCTTGGATTTTTCTAACTTTTATAAGAGTGTGAAAAAGAGCCATTTTATTTTATCTAGTAAATACAGAAGTTACGTTCTATAGCGGTATAGGAGGGCGAGGGGCTGGAGAAGGTTTCCTTATAACCAGCACAACTTCCCATCTCAGGTTTCAGACTTTCCTGTACATGTTAGTTTGAGAGTCACAAAGGCCACAGAGCCTTTGGCTCACCTGGGTCCTGGATATCCGAAAGTCAGTCCCAGGAATCCTGGCAGCATCCAGATAATAGTGCGCCCCTTTGAATGGTGATCATTTTCATTCCTGGGAAACCAATATGGGGCAGAGGATTCCCCGTTCCGCGCTCTTCGGGCAGAAACCGATTGTGGCCCTGAAAGCAGTGTTCTTCAAGCTTCCCGTCTGTGTACTTTCTAAAGCAATTTGAAAATCTATACAATCCTTTGCAAAACTTTAAGGTGATATCTAAAATTTGTGCAAAATTTAAATAACTACAAATTATGTAATTTCCATTTTAAATATTAACCTTTTAATATAAAATCGTTACGTAATTTTAAAATGCATCCTAGGGAATATAAATACCAAGTGATTTGATTCCCCCATTATCATCCATCTAAAAATACAGCAGCTCATAAATAAGCTCTTATTTAACAATTGGCAATTTTAAATCTTCCCTTTCTTTTGAACTCAATTTTCCGTTTTTCCCTTCCTCACCAGGTCTTATTCTAATTTCATATAATTTTATTCATATGACAAAATATAATTTTATTCTCTGAAGTCTTTTATTATTGACTGTATTATACTCCTTTGCAGCAAAAACATAAAGTAAATTTACTTTCTAAATTTGTTAATAGGTTCTAAATGTTAAAAAATATTTCTCCTGAGTAATATTGCATTTATTAATAGTAAACAGTTAAGCAAAATAGATTGTATTATTGAATTATGTTTAATACAATTATATTAAAATATTGATAAATACATACTAAATTAAAAATAATAAAAAGTAATGTTAAAAAAATACTTCTTTTTGGATGTATATCTTAATGAGATGGATCAGGTCAGGTTTTTCCCCCATGAATCTGTATATGAATATTACTTACTACTAGAATGAGTTAGGGGTTTAGTATTAATTGTATTCTTGTTTGTGATTTTCATTGAGGTTAGTGCTAAAAACCCTTACTCGTAAATGAGGATGGAAGGACTTTTATTATAGCTATAATACTTAATTTTGGGACCTTTAAACAACTTTGATGCCCAAATGTATACATTAGTCTATCACGCAAAATTATTTTTATAGATCAACCAAAAATTTGTTTAGCCCTTCTTCATTTTTGTGGAAAGCAAAGAATGAGAAACCACCTGTGACTTGTTACCCAGACATGAAATTCTTTCGCTCATCCACACTTCCACCAGGGCGGTACAGAATTTTCAGGCATCCATGTGCTTGGTGTCACTGCTGGAGTGTTTTCACTCCAGGACAATGCAATGGATGAAAACTGACTTTCTTCTGCAAGGTGGCAAAAGGACAGTTATGAATAGAGATGCCTTAACCATAGACCCTTTCTTATGGAAGAATTCACAAGAAAAATGTGCCTCTGAAAACATCCTTGGTCCTATGCCTGTCCTTGGAAAGTCTTTGTAAACCCCTATATGAGTTCTTTTGTCTGAGGACCACTGTCTTGAAGCATCTTTGGTCCCATGGTTGCCTAAGAAGTATTAAATTTGACAAATAGGAAGATGGGCTGTTTTCATGGCTTTGCTACTAATGGCCTTTCTATAATATTCCAGTTAGTGATTCTTACAGCCCTGCCTTAAGGTAATTAGCATCATAAGCAGTGTAGTAGGGTAGAAAAGGCCTGGATTTAAGCATCAAAAAGCACGGTTTCAACTATTAGCTCTGCTCCTCACTGGCTCTGTGCCTCTGGAACATCACCTTAATTCTCTGGGCCTCAGCTTTCTCATTTGAAGGCCAGGCTAGAACAGTGTTTCCCAAAGCTAAATGACATGATTTTACTGATACATGTATAAACTTTCTTTGTTATACGTTCCTTTTGTTGTTTAACAGGAAAATAAAATCTGCATAGTAAATCCATGATTCTTGAATATAGTTTTTAAAAATGCACCTTAAAAAAGTATTTAAGATTAAAAAATAATCTATTTAAAAATAAATAACTAGATATGTAAAATTTGTGAACGTGGTATGGGAATTAACGAAGTTTGAGAAACGTAGAGTAGTTATGATTGCTATGGTTCCACGAAATACAAGCATTAAGTGATTTTACGAAAAAGATTTGGAAGACAAAAAAAAGGAGTCAGGGAACAAGGAAAGAAGAGAGGGTGGAAGACCGGAAGACCTTTAAGAAGGATATGTATTTCTAGGTAGACTCGTGAAGGGCCATAGTCATGGATGGCAAAGATCAACCCACATCAGAAACTCCTAAAGGCAAGTTCAGGCAAATTATTCAGTTAAGCATTCATAGATAGGTGTTTTAAAGGCAGAATACCAATTATGCAAGTCAGGCTTTCTCAACCATCTGAGCATGAACTAAAAATCTTCCCCATGTCTACACAGCCACGTGATGTGGAAATTTGATGTAATTACTCGGGAAAGGCAGTCAAGTAAAACTTACCGCCAAACTTGGGGGACTGAGTTACATATCTACATCAGCTATCTTTACCCATCAAATTATCCAGGTACTCTATTAACCTCCTTGTCACATTGCCTGTATTACCACAGCCAATTTCAATGCTGGAATTTTAGTTAAGACAGCTTACCGAGAGTAAATGCCCTCCAAATAAAGTGTGGGTTTTTCCAGGTTAGCAAAGAAATTCAACTTTTAAAAAGGTTAATCATTACTTAGAGATAAAGAACAGATTAGAAAAGAAATAGATTGAATTACTCAGTACTAATGTGAACAATTTTCTAAGACTTGTAGATCTTGAGTATGAGTAAATACATCCAGCTAGTGATTTTAAGATATTTTTAGTTTCTTTTTTTTTTGGTTGTTATGGTCAGTTTCCCTGAAATTTTTTAAGTAAGATATTAAGAGTAAAATCTACCTTTGTTCTTTTTCCCTCCTGTGCCTTTATTCTTCTTTAAGGATCAATAAAATGAATATTGTTCAGCCAAATAAAAAATTTTTAATGTGCACACATGCACACACAGGTACACATAAATAAGCACCACCAAATAAAATTTCTTTTAGAAATGCCATGGTTATAAATACTAGAGGCGGACTGATCCAAGAAGTATGTAAAAAATGAATCTCAGTGACGCCTGAAGCTAATTCCTTTCTTATCTTCTTGTCCTGTATTCTAACAAAGAAAGAGAGGTCACTCTTTTTGGTATAGCCTTCCGTGTTTCTTGTATCTCAAGTGCCTTTTCTCTAAATAAACACAGTAAAGTTATATTTGTGGCTTTGCAAAGCACTTTCCGTTTTCTCTATTTAATACCTTATGTCATAGGGACACCCAAAGGAGAACTGGTCAATTTCTCTGAGCATTTCCTTTTGCTAGAAAAGTTCAGAATATCAAGACAGCCATACTAATAATAGCTGCCATTTATCGAACACTTATTACTGCTAGCAAGTTTAGCGCGCAAAAATCTTTGTTATTCCTCATGACATTGTAAAGAGATATTATTTTATTTTATACATCAGTAAGTGATGCTCTGAGGTTAATTAACATGCCCAGGGGCATATGGATGGTAGTGGCAGAGTTGGGATTTGAACCTAAATAGATCTTTTTCTGAAGCCAGAAGGACTTTCTTCTACTCCACACCACCCCCTTGTCACTAATGGTTCTGGCATAATGTCTGTAGAATGAAACCTAATACTTATAAATGCTCTTTCCAGATGGCTTTGATAGCAGATGTCAGTTCAAATCCCTTAGGTAGCTAGGATTAAGTAGAAAAGGTTGGAAATTTTCCAATTGACTATGAGTAATAGTGAGGCAATCTGGGTAATACATAAACCCATTCACACCAACCCTTTGGGGGAGGCCAGAAAAGGCTAACTGCTACCTGAAAGGAAGGTGGGGCAAAAGGAGCTTTGCTCTAACATGGGCAGGTCATTCTACTGCCAATACAGTCCTGGAAGGGTCTGGTTTTAATAAGTTTAATAGGAAAGCCCTGGGACCTTCTCAACCTTCTCATTGATTAAGCCATACCACTGGGTAGGTCTCAGTTCCCCTAAATATCCTAGCACATGGGAAAGCTGGCAGTATGAACGTTCAATGGCAAAATATCCGAGGATAGTGCTCCTTAAACACATGTGGATTGTCATACTCACTATTAACGGAAGCAATCGTGCTCTAAGCATTCTGAGTGCTGGTCTGTTAAATTGCCAAGGACTATGCCAAAAGCAACAGCAGCAAGCCCAGGAAAAAAGGAATGAGCTCGTTGTCCCCAGGGAGTTAGATAATGCTAATAATTTGGGGATTATTCACACTCGGGAAGCACTCTGTCCATATTATTTTATCTGATCTGTAGCATCCTTTGCAGTGGAGTATGATAGGTTTTATCCTTCCCTTTCTCCAAGTTAAGAAACAGCTTCAAAGAAGAACTAGAATGTATTGAATGCTAACATGTCCCAGGCTCGTGTTTCGAACATTGCTTGAATTACCTTACTTAATCCTTGCAACAAGCTTAAGAGGAAAATCTCATTCCTACTCTATTTATTACACCAGGAAGCTAAGAGTTGGAAAAGTAAATTATCAATAGTCCCATGGCTGGTAAGTGGGCGGCTGAGATTCTAGCACAGGCCAATGGGACTCCCAACTCCTTGAGCGCCAGGCTGTGTTTATTTGATAACGGCTTGAGGGACTTGTTCAGAGTTCCTAATCTCAAACCCATCTCTATTAATTCCTTTATTTTTCCATAACCACATTCTCCTCAAAATTGAATCTGCTAGTGGATTTTATTAAAGGAAGTATGGATTCTTCCTCTCTAGGAATCTCTAAAGTGAGGTTATTTACCCCAATATGGCTTCTATCCAGGCATATCCACCAGGAATAAATATATTCTGAGCCCCCATCATCTGCTCCACACTATAATAAACACTGCTGCTGAGCTCACCAAAATGAACCTGATGGCTTCTGGAATTTCCAGTAGTAACATGTTTCTCTCAAACCGACGAGAATAGGTACTCATATTTTTCAGGTTACATGTTTACTGTTAACAGGAGAAGGGAAATAAAATGATTTCATTTCCCTTTGTGCTGTTTGAGGAGCAGAGGTGAAAGACCAGCTTCTTGTCTTTGAATCACACACCTTGAACTGTAGGTCAGGCAAATTGGTGGTCACCCTCAGGTCCCAACCTGCAGAGCAACCCACCTCAGGAAGCCTCGTCATTCAGGGAAGAAAGTGTGCCAGCCTCCACAAACCTGGACTTGCTGGTGGAAGGTCTCTCCAGCCAAGAACAGCACAGCCAGCAAGGGGTGGTGGGAGGTGGGAAGCAAGCTCAGGGCTGGCAAGTGGGGAGAATGAGTCAGCCTTTGATGTGGAGTGGTTATTCCTAACACGGCAAAGGTGAGCAAGCGTTTCCTTCCCCTGACTACCCCGACTTCTGTGGCAACAGCTCCTTCGTGTAGGAAACTGAGTCATAGCACAGGAAGGCTTCAGACTTGCAGGAGAGGAAATTGCTAGTCTATATTGTAACATAAGTTTTACTAAGATGAATTTGGTCTCAGCCTGGTAAAATTTCAATCCACCTTATGTAAACAAACTAGTTATCTCCTTATTTCTAAGGCCTTTCCCCCTCTGCTCCCCATTCTTGGTGGAGATGCCAACTGAGATGTGTCCACACACAGCAGGGCCCTTCAGCAGAATTAACTGTTTAAAGAAATCAATTAATTTTACTGAAAAGATTTGTCAATGCATTTGTGTGATTGTCTTACTTATAAAAAGAAAATGCCATAAAGAAAAGATTGTGAAACCCATTGGTGGTTCCAGGAATGCCTGGTTCTTTAAGAAGAACAGCAGATTCAAATCCTGGGTTATATTTCATCCATGGTCCAGTCTGAATGGATCCAGTCTGCCTGCCGAAAGCAGAAGGAAGGCATTGCGGTTCCCACTAGTTTCAATGTTGGGCCAGATTGTCAGTTAGTATCTCAGTTTGCTTTCTGCTGCCTTCTATGCTCTCCCTGGAAGAGGGACCTAAAAGCCTGAAGATACCTTTCCTCAACGTCTTGTGAGCAGTGCTGTGGTTTATGGTCCTCCAACGACAGACACTTGATGAGATTTGGAAGGTGGACAGAGGGCATCATTATTGCTCTGGTGGTAGCAAGAGGCACAGAGTCTTTGGCAGATAGCTGACCTGATGTGTTGCTGGTGACTTCTGAGGGTCCTCCTGCAAATCATGCACTCCGGCGCTGTAGGCAGCTGAGATAACCGATGGAGGTTCCTTGCAATTCCTGCACTTCCTGATTTTCTGAATTTTAGCAGTAGTTTTTTGGATTTTTCTCACCTTCCAATGTTTTGTAATTTCCTAAGTTAAATTCCTTCTCAATTGAAATAGTTAAAGAGATGTCTGTTTTCTTGACCAAACCCTGCCTGGTACCTACTTCAAAAGGACAAAAAATACATACAAACAATTCACCTTCCATAACTTATTGAGGATCTATTTCCACCTAGGAAGTCACCCTTTTCAAGTTTTTTGTATTTTGATCATGTACTACTTCTGGTGGGAATGAACTACAAAATGTACTACCCAGTCTTGAAGTATATTTCACTTATTTGCTCCTGTTAAAAATATGCTAAGCTCCAGGGCATCTCTGGTATAATCTTAATTAAATATATAGTCATCTGCCCTATGCCCTTCATCTTGTGATGGATGTTGATCATGTTTAGATTGAAGAGTCCTAGCTCTTTAACCTGGTGTTAGATCAGAGAATATAAACAAACAAACACAACTTGAATTTTATTTTTTAATTTAGTTGACCTTGTCTGAGTCTTTTCTGAGCCAAGAATAGAAGGAGAGAACGATAAAAATGAGCTGAGTTCTTAACAATAGCGTCCAAATTTTTGAATCATATAGGCTGGAGTAAAGAGGCGAGATAAGACTTTGAGAGAAAATGTCATCTTTGAATTAACTTCCTTCCTTCACAAAGATCAACCTTAATCTTTGTTTCCTCCTGTCTCTTTTACATTTTTTTAATTTTCATTTCCCAATCAGCAAAGGAACTATACTTAATTTTAGACACTACTTACTTGAAGTTCAACACTATGGGTAATGGGACCTAATCTGGGCAGCTTAAACTTTAAGACTTTGACATTGTTAGTAAGTATCTAATCACAATGGAGTGAATAAAATATTATGGGATTAATGAGTTTGACATTGTTGTACATGCTTTACTTTTGCATGTGAAGGACACTATAACTGACAGAAATTCTCTGTAAGATTTGTGGGTTATGTCATTCGATTACTTGACTTTCTTAGAAAGTAAGAATTTAGACGTTCACTGCCCAGACTCCATCATGTCTCCATCCTTTGGGTTGTGCCATGAGATTTTCAGCATAAATCGGAAGTCACAAATTGGAAGCCCAGACCACAGACCAAAGATGGCATTCAGATTCATCCATTCATTCATTAAATCATTCAAAAAACATTTATCAAGTTTCTACTATGTGCCAGACTCTGTTCTAGGCGCTGGTGATACAGCCATGAGCAAAATAAACCAAAATCTCTGCCTTCGAGGGGTTTATATTCCACGATAGGAAGAGACAGAAAGAAATAGTTAAATAAATATGGTGCATATATGTTAGCTGATGATAAGTGGTTTCTACCAAAATGAAGCAGAAAAGAGATATAGGGAGTGGGAGGAGGGGGTACAATTTCAAATAGGGTGACCAGAGACGGTCTCACTGAGAAGGGGACATTTAAGACAAGCCCTGAAGAGGTGAAATGTGAGCTATGGGGTTATTTAGGGAAAGGTCCTTCCAGGTGAGGAAAGTGCTGGTACAAAGGCCTTGAGACGGGAGAGTGCGTTGCACATTCGCGGAACAACTGGCCGGAGTGAGTGAGCGAGTGAGAGTGGAGCGCTAGAGGAAGGCGAAGGAGAGGTCACGAGGGCCTGCTGGTAGCCATGGAGAAGACTTGGTAGAGAGATGTGTTCTGTTAGTCACCCCACTGGTTTAAGAAAGTTAATTAGCTGCTAACTTTTAAAACGTAGGATATTTTATATAAACATTTTGATTTCTAATAGCTCTAGGAAAAATATACAATTTGGCAGCACTAGACGTACATTGCCACATTGTGACCGCAATGCTGACCAATCTGAGGCTCTCCAGTCAACCTAATTCCCCATTTCCTCACACTTGGCCTGTCTCACTAGGACCTGAAGGGGTTTTTGTTTGTCCCCCCTGTAAATGAAGGGTTGATTTGATAATTAATTTACAAAAGCACATGGAATGCTTTTGGAGCTTCCTAGGTCTCTTCCTAGTCAAAGTCTGGATGGAATGACTCTAGGCCTCGGGGGCTCCTGTCCTGGCTGAGGGTCCACATTGCTCTATAAATGGCCACAAAGCACATGCATTCATGTGCGACCAGAACGACTGTCTCAGCACAACAACAACTAACATCCAGGCTTCTGCCAACTGTACACTCGGGAAGACGTGTGTCTGGGGATCAGTGTGTTATAAACAGCTGCTCTGGCTTCACTTTGGGTATTCAGAGCCACCTTTTGATGTGACGTAGGTTTTTTATTGTTTGTTTCTGTACCCGAAGTTCTGCTTTTTTGACAGATAACATTGAGGAATGGAGTTTATCTGTGTCTCCATGTGCGTGTGTGGTGGAGGCAAGCAAGAAGAGAGGGGAGAGAGAAAAGGTGTTTTTCATTATCAAATTGAGATAAAGGATGCTGGCTCTTTCCATTGGTGGTACCATTGCCCTCTGCTAATTATCGATACCCAGGAATTGATCTACAAGTCTTAAAAATGATCAAATGGCCTCTACGCGGATGGTTTTCTCTTCATTGTAAAATATAGCTACCCATGGGCTGATGACTCAGAAGCTATTATATTTTTATCTTCCTCATTCTGCTAGCCAAAAGTTAGGGTTGAGTCAGCCAAATGCTTCTAAAATGAGTTACAGAATGTACACTTACTCATGAGAAATGCCATTGTATACAGCAGACTTGTTCTGGGGTAGTATCAACTTGTGCCTGGGACATCTAGGTATTTAGTGTTTTCTTTTTAATTAAAAGACCATGAGTAAGAATGATTTTTATAGCTAACTTGCCCCTCAATGAGTCTGCTTAAAAGAATAGAACAGTTTAGAAAGTACAGGTTAAACGCTACAGAGTAAATCTAACCCCAAAACATTTCAAAGTGAAAAAGAAACGTGACTGATTGTTTAGTAATTTTTTAAAAATGATTCAGGAAGATAAATGATTCAACCCTAAAGGAATGGCTTTGTTGCTTGTCCCCTTGAGTGAGGAAAATGCTTTCAAGAGTGAGAACTTCATTCCAAAGTAGGTCTCATGGGGGCTCCTGTCTGGCTTAGCATTGTGGTTTCTCTAGTGCAGCAAGGGCTCTGACAGCAAGCATACAGAGATAGCTTCCACAGTGTAAAACACTAAAATGGCAGAATCTCATTGGGTATGAAAAGAAGTAAAGATAATTGCAGCTATGACTGCAGTGAAAATAAGGCAGAGAACCTTAGCGAATTTAGACACTGTAAGTTGTTCGTTTGAAAAATGCAGGACACATTTGTTAAAATTCACTGTCCACTATGTTGATGTCCTACGTTGGATTTCATGAGAAAGAGATTCAGAGACAGAAATTTTTGTCCTGGAAGTTTATTGGTAGTATCCTTGGGTATAACACCCCTGAGAGGGTGAAAGAAGCAGGATTGGGCAGAGGGCAAGTCGATCTACGATTCAGTAGCCACAAAGGCCACTGCGGATTCTGTGTGGAGCGCTGGAGCTGGGGTGACCCTTCAGAGTCGCCCTAAATTGAAGCAAGCAGTTCTCTTGGTCAAAGGCATTTCTGGAGAAGGGACTCATCTGTCAGCTTTCACAAGCCAATGTGGCAGCTGGGGCAGTGGATGCTTGGTCATGACAGGAGAATTGGGTGGTACACTTCAGCATCCTCTGCAGTTGATGTTTCTTCCCTCAAAGACAGAAGTCATGGCATCAGAAATGGTGAATGACACATGGACTTCACTGAGTTAGCCCTGCGTAGTGTCACAGGATGAAGCATGGTACAGTGTGTCATTTGGATGCAAAAAATTGTACGTTGGCCCTTTCAACATAATTTGTGGGGCCTGGTGCAGAATGAAAATGCAGGGTCCCTTGTTCAAAAGTCAAGAAGTGCCATTAAGGGATTAAATATAAAGCTTTTTTTCTTTCCTTTGGTGGTTTCTCTCTCAATTTGTTATGGTGGGGGGTTTTAGTTGTTTTTTGCTATTTAATGTAGTTCTAAGTAAAGAAAAATTTAAATTTAAATTATTGGCATGAATTTTGCCAATCATCTTTATGTTGAGCAATAGCAGCTTAAAATGCTATGGGACTCTGTAAATCACTTAATCTCCCTGAGCCTCAGTTTCCTAATCTGTAAAATTGAGGTAATTATGCCTCACAAGTTAATTTAAATGCCCATCAGAGAACTAAGAGACAAGGTATGTAAAATCACTCTGTAAAGAGGGACGAGAACTAATGTTGACTTAGCTCCTATTATGAGTCCCACTCTGGCCATTCTAAGACACTTGCCTCAAGACCACTCTAGGCGTTCTCTAGCCCATAAGCCTTTGTACATCTCTTAGTCTTAGAAAAGAATTCCTTTATCTCTGAACTCCTTCACGTGTAATACTTATTCATCCTTAATTTCCAGCTTTGATGCCACTTAATGCAATAAATGTTTATTAAGCACCTAACATGTGCCATGTGTTGTGTTAGGGGCCAGAATGGGGTTAAAGTTAGAGACCCTGATCCCCATTCCCAAGACTGGTTCATTATCCCCCTCCTGTGAACTTACCTGTATTATAGCATGTATCACACGATATTATATTGCTTGTCTGTGAGTCTGCATGTCCCCTAGACTCTCTCCTTGGTTTACACAATATATCTCCAGTGAATAACACTGGTACGTAGTAGATACCCTTGATTGACTGAATGAGTACTAGCCATTATTGGGAAGCAAGGCAAAGAGGTTGAATCGGCAGTTGAAAACATGGTCTGGACAAGGAGAGAGGAATGGGCTGAAGAAATAAAGGTGGTCATCCTTAGCGTTGATACTGGCATAAATAGTAATTATAAACATTTTAACACACAAGAGCTAATGTTCATTGCACTTTTATTGAACCCAGGTACTGTGCTATGATCTTTTTGTATATTACCTAATGGAATATTCTCAATGTCTTGTGAGATGGGAACTATCAGTAACACTACTTTTCACATGAGGAGGCCAAGGGTTAGAAGAAATAAGTCACTTAGCAGAGTTTTCCAGCTCTTAGGTGGTAGAGCTTGGTCTTTACTCCAGGTCTTTCAGCTCCAAAAGTTGTTCCATCAAGGACCTGGAGATATAACGACCACAAAGCAGTGATGAAAATGAAGGCAGAAGCTCACCGGATGAATTGGAGGTTATGATGGGAAGACAGATTATTAGATTTTAAGACATTCCAGAGGATGACAAGGCCCAGAAGAGCTGGCGCATGAAGGTCCTTGTGGGAGACGTCAATGGCAGCGAGCAACATCGTTCTCTCTCAGTGAAATGACCTGACTAAATTGCATCCAGGTCAAAATGCTGTGCTCAGACTCTCTCTTTTCCACACAAAAAAAATCTTGCCTGATTCTCTCATCTGAAAGGAATTTCTTCTTCCTTTGAACTCACTTGATTCTGTCTGTGCCTAAATCAAAAAATAATATTCTGGCTATCTGAGTATATGTCTCATTTCCCCACAGCACACTCCCACGAGACTGTCTCCTTCATCCTTACATTTTTCTAAAACACCTAGGATGGTATCCGGCATCTACAAGACGCTCAATTTTAAGGACATTGAGTATGTTAATAAATTAATATAGTAAAAATAAAACTCAAAACATTTTTGAGCTTTCGGATGAGAAGTGGCTTTAAGGTTTCTATTCTGTTAAAAGGCAATATTTTAAGTGCTGTTCATGTTCCTTGAAAATTTGAAACCCTTTTGAAAAGGATACGAAATCATGCTGATTTTTAAATAATACTATTGCATCTCTCAACTCAATTTTGACACTGATGAAATGTTAGAGGGATCTCCTAGCTGTACGTTGGTAGAATTGCAACTTTTTTTCATGTAAGCCAATAATACAAAAACATAATTTTTCCCCATTGAAATGTACCTACCAGTAATCATGGCTATATGATTAATTTATATTGACTCACAGTCCTAAGAATTGGAACATTCTACTGATGCTGAAAAACTAGTAAAGCAAAGAAACCAAATATACTGTAAGCCTCAATTTTAATTGGTATTTGATTTATTGAGGGGAAGTGAAAATGAGGTTTTGATAGATTTCAGTTTATTCCGCATTAAAAATAAAAGTGAAAGCAAGCTTTCAGTTTCCCATAAAAATTAATTTTCTTCTAAGGAGGAAACCTCTTCAGCTTGTGTTGTTACCAATGAAATGATATTTAACTATTAAATCATTGTTGTCTTGTAATCCTCAACACGTTTCTATCGAATTCAGGAAAGGCCATTTGAGTTCAGTAGAACACCTGCGAACACAGCTGAACGTTAAACGCTGGCTGCGTCTGAGGATATGGAAAATGATGGCTTTCTTATTCAGTTAAAATCCTCTGAGTCATCTACTCCTTAGAAATTAGAATAAGTTGTTGAATCAGAACCTAGGTTACAATGCAAAGTCAAATTCCTTTATTTAGTGAGTAGAAATGTGAGCATTCCAACACGCTATCCAAACTCAAATCCAGTGAACAATGCTTTTTGCTACTGTGGCAATTTAAATCTTCATGTCCAGGCATGGCAGTTGTATTAGTCTGCTCAGGCTGCCATGACAAAATACCATAGACCGAGTGGTTTAAACAACAGAAATTTATTGTCACACAGTTCTGGAGGCTGAGAAGTCCAAGATCAAAGTGCCAGCCAATTCAGTTACTGGTGAGAGCTCTTTTCCTGGCTTACAGATGGCCACCTTCTTGCTGCGTCCTCACATGGGGGAGAGAGAGCCCTCCGATGTCTCTCTTCTCATAGGGGACCAGCCCTCTCAGATTAGGACTGTACTCTTGTGATCTCATTTAACCTTTATCACCTCCTCACAGGCCTGATCCCCAAACGCAGTCACATTGGGGGTTAGGGCTTCAATGTAAGAATTTTGGGGAGACACACTCAGTCCATAACAGCAGCTATGTATATTTTATATACATAAATATATAATAGAATGTATATTTTCTATTAATTTGCCTTGCTATTGACCTATTTAAGTTGTTCTTAAATACATTATACCAGAGATTCTCAACCTTGTCTGCACATTAGAATCATCAGGAGAGCTTTTTAGAAAATATCAGTGCCTGGGTATGTTCCCACTTCCGGCAGTTCTGATATCATTGATTCGAGGTAAAGCCAGAGCATCAGTGTTTTTGTTGTTGCTGTTGGTGATGAGGAGCTGCCCATTTGGAAAAAAAGCGACTTTATGCACTTTATTCAATCATCTATATTAAAAATGTATCTGAGCTACCCACTATATTTTTTTAATTGAAGTAAAATTTACACACAATGAAATATACAGATCAATATAATTCAATGAGTTTTGATATATATACACCCACGTAACTACCACCCCAAAGAAGGTATAGGATATTTTTATCACCATAGACAGCTCAGTAACTCCCCCTTCCAGTGAACCCTTTTCCCCCATAAGCCCTTATAGTTCTGATTTTTTTTCACCATAGATTAGTTTTGCCTATTCTTGAACTTTGTATAAACGGCATCACACAGTGTACACACTCTTGTGTCTGCTTCTTTCATTCCGTCTGTCTTGTTGCATTCTTGCTTGTTCTTTTTTATTATTAAGTAGTGTTCCATTGTCTGCACATATCATTATTTGTGTATCCATTCTCCAATCAATGGGAATTTCTGTTGTTTCTAGTTTAGAGCTATTATGAATAAGTTGCTATAAACTACATTTACATGTCTTTTTGTGGGCACATTACTCTCTGCCCTTGGGTGTATACCAAGGAGTAGAACTGCTAGATCATAGAGTATATGAAGGTTTAACCTGTCAAACACTTTCCAAAATGTTGTATCATTTCATGCTCTCAACAGCAATGCGTAAGGAATCCAGTTTCTCCAAAGTCTTTTGTAGACTGCCATGGTGTCTCTTTAATTTCCACCACTTATTTGGTACAAATTGGTATCATTGTCGTTTTAATTTGAATTTACCTTTTCAGGTGCTCATTGGCTACTCATGCATCTTGAGCAATATCCACGTTTTTTGCCTATTCTTTTAAAATTGAGTTTTTATCTTTTTGTTATTTATTTGTAGCAGGTTTGTTTATGATCTGAATTAAAGTGCTTTGCATTGCAAATATTTTCTTCCAGTCTTTCCTTTACATTTTCTTAATGTGCTGGTTTTTAGAAAAACTTTCCAGATGCAGCCAGAATTGAGAACTACTGCCTCCTGCCATATTTGTGGTTTGTGTTCCTTTTACTTTCTCCAGTATCTCTAGGTAAGAGTTACTATTTTTTTATAAATTTACTTCCTACTTGTTTGTTTATTCAGTAAGTTCACCACTGTGTTAAATTGGGGGGCATTATTTTCATCTGATTATTTTGACTTAATTTTGGTACCAGTTGGAGTTTAAACTTGAGTAAAATACAGCATATTTTGGATAATATACTAGATTATAGTCCAGTTGAATGTTAAATTAATCCAAACGTGATCACTTCCTTTAATGAATTGCTTTTGATACAAAATTCTGCAAAATCCAGAGTCAAACCTTTCCCTCAGCTGTTCTCACATTGAACCACTACACAGTAGTGACAATAAACACAAATTGGACTCCACTGTAAATTATCTTTTAGATATATTATTACAGAGAATAGATAAACTTATTAAAAATACTACATTTAACTGTTTTCACAATCTTTTTCTGATTTTATGATGAGTGAAAATTTCAGAGTAGATAACATTATTTTAATTAGCTTCCTTTTTTTTTTTAAAGATTGGCACCTGAACTAATGTCTGTTGCCAATCTCCTTTTTTTTCTTCTTCTCCCCAAAGCCCCCCAGTGCATAGTTGTGTATTCTAGTTGTAGGTCCTTCTGGCTGTGCTATGTGGGACGCCGCCTCAGTGTGGCCTGATGAGCGGTGCCATGTCTGTGCCCAGGATCCAAACCAGTGAAACCCTGGGCCGCCGCAGTGGAGCCCGCGAACTTAACCACTTGGCCACAGGGCCAACCCCAACCTTCCTTATTTCTCAACATGTTGGCATAATAACATTAAATGAGGCCATTAGTTTCAAAGAATGGAGTCAAATTCAATTTAATGGAAGCTAATAGTTGTACTGATACTCACGATAGAATGATTGTAGAGACACTGTGACCTTCAGTGAAATATTCAGGTCATCCTCAATTCTTCCTTCTCTCTCAAACCCTCAGTCCATCTGCCACCAAGTTTTGTCAATGTGCCTTTTAGGATCCTCCTTTCAGGATCCCTCTCTAATTTGTCTCCAATGTTCTAATCACTCTGTCATTTTTTTCACTATCCCCAATCATTTCTCACCTTGTCTTTTGCAAAAGCTGTCTAACTTGTCACTCACACTAGGCTGATCCTCTTGAATTCATTCTCCTAACCACTACCGGAGTAATCTTCCTTCAAACAAAATCTGATCAAGTCATCCCCTATAATGGTTTCCGAAGGATCCCTCACATCCCTACGATAAGACTCCAAACTCCTTAGCATGGCAACCAAGCTCTGTTATAAATTAGCCCTCTAAATTTCTTAAGCCTCATCTCCTCAACTTGGTACCATATACCTTTCACTCCAGGCACACCAAATTCTCACTTTTCCTTCTGTGCTTTTATACATGTTCGTACTGCTTTCCAACATCCACTTCCTCCATTATACCTCCTGGTGAGCTTACATCATTCCTGATACAGCACAAACATCGCCTCTTGGGTGAAGAATTCCCCACTTCTTGCTTTCCAGGTGCCGTCAACAAAAAGATAATGTGTAAAAATACTATGCAGATGGTTTCTATAAAAAGTTTTTCTTTGAGACATTGAAGATACAAAATTGATAGAATTAGAAGGTAATGGCTACAAGAGTTTGGAGTCAGAGCTGCATTCGAGACTCAATTTCTTGGACAAAGCTGTGTCATTTGGCAAACGTTACTTAAGTTCATTGTGTCAGCTTCCTCATTTATAAAGTAAAATATATCCACTGTGAAAGGCGATTGTGAGGATTTAATGAAATCACATATATAGAAGAGCTTAGCACAGTGCCTCGAACGTTGCAAATTCTCAATAGACGATAACCGTTGTCATTTTTGTTATTATTGATGAATTAGTTTTTGTGTGGAAAAGGTATCCAAAGTTTAGGTGTTGGAGAGAAAGAGGAAAATCTCTTCTTATTAAGTAGGAGAGAGATAGGAGAGAATGAATATCAATGCACATGAATGTGGATTACAAATCAAAATCCCTACCCCATTTTCCTTACCTATACCCAGTTGTGTAGAACAAACAATCAACATGTATAAGAACTCCAAAGAACCTATAAATATCTATTACTATAAAATTACATTAAAATAGCATCCATTTAAAATTCCATATATATATATATATGCAAACAAAATGATGTGTTTAGAGAAAATTCATTGTGCCATTCATATTCCAAGACACAAAGCAAAGAATTTCTTTCTAAAAATATTCTGTATAAGTATGGAGATTTCTCAAAAAATTAAATAGAAACACCATACAACCTAGCTATTCCACTACTGGGTGTTTGTCCAAAGAATTTGAAATCAATAATTCAAAGAGACTTCTGCAACCCTACGTTCATTGCAGCATTATGCACAATAGCCAAGAAGTGAAAGCAACACAAGTGCCCATTGACTGATGATTGGATAAAGAAGATGTGGTATATACATACAATGCAATACTACTCAGCCATAAAAAAGACAAAATCATCCTATTTGCAACAACGTGGATGGACCTTGAGGGTATTATGTTAAGCAAAATAAGCCAGACAGAGAAAGACAAACACAGTATGATTTCACTCACATGTGGAAGATAAACTAACACATGGACAAAGAGAACAGATTAATGGTTATCAGAGGGGAAGGGGGTTGGGGGGTGGGCATAAGGGGTGAAGGGGCACATTTATATGGTGATTGACAGATAATAATGTACAACTGAAATTTCACAATGTTATAAACTATTAGGACCTCAATAAAATAATAAAATAAAATCTTCTCTATAGAGTGTCATTAACATCCAGTGTTGTGTCCCAGCAATCCTCAGTGCTCTGGAGTCGGGAGGGTACAACAGGAATGACTCACTGGAGGATTTAAATGGCTTCAAAGTCTTGTGGTTTCTACTAAAAGTTAATGCAAATTTCGCTCATCAATACATTGCTATATATTTTAACATGAAAATACTGTTACTTACCGTGGAGTAAACATTGCTGGTTTAGAGGAACATATGTCATGTTCCTTACTTATCTCTGGCACACTGCTAAAAATCTTTGATTTGGGACAAATCAATGTTTTTTTAGGTCCAGTCCAAACAATAGCAAAAAAATTTACTAAAATTGTCACTTCTTCTAATTATCTTAAGCTCATACTTATAAAACATTGTGAGGTCATCACACAAGATGACTGCTCAATTTGATTTTTTTAAATCAATCAAAATTCCTCTGATGTATTAGATATAAAAAAATAACAGTGGTTAGTCTGCAGTTTTCAATTTCGAATCAGCTTTGGTCTAGGTAATAATTGTAATAGTAATAATAATAATAAATATTTCCTAATAAAAGTAAATTTAAAAAAATTTTCCTGTGAAAAATGCTCAGATTTATTTCCCTGCACACACAATGTCCATGCAACCATGAATATGCTGATATATTATGCTAGATAGAAGTGATTCTAAAAACTTTGTACAAAATAATATACTAACAATAACTATTATAGATATAAGAGAGAAATTAGTCCTTGCTTTACAAAGGAACTTGCTACAGGATTTCCAATACATTCCTTTAGGTATGATTTTTTGAAATTATAAACCCCTTTGAGATCTGATTAAAAGCTCCAGAATTCTCTTTCCAGAAAAAAAAAATACACATACTTACCCATAAACCGCATATTGGATACAATCTTATGAACTCATAGACGCTGAAGTTTTTTCATGAACCCCAAGAAGCCCTCCCCTAGCGGTTTAGGATGTAGCTAAACTGTCAGAAATTCAATTCCCAGATCACTTTTTAAGGGCATGAACAGCATACAATAATCTGGCAGCTAGCTCTAATAAAAAAATAGATAGTTTTGGAAGAGAAGAGACATCTTGGGGCTGATAAAGGCCTATGAATGGGTTTCACAGATGCCGGCAGCTGGAGGGAAGGCTGCGTACCCCTCTGGCTTCAGCAGGACCGCCGGCTGCTGGGACTTGCCTTGGGAAAGAATCCTCAACTCACGCCAACCTCCACCCTTCCTTTACCTGGGATAACATTTTGACTAAACAACAACCAGGTGAAAAATATCTTTTAGTCGCACGCTTTTCCCATTTAGTCACATTGTGAAAATCCTCAGCAGATGTAACTAGCTTGGGTGCTTCGCTCTCTGACATTGTTGCTTTCTGGATTCTATGACTTAGTAATAACCTTGTATCATGTATCAAAAAGCAATTATTTATGCATTCATTAAACAAAGATTTATGGAGCTCCCACTATATGCTTAGCACAGTGCTATAATGGGGGATCCAACGAGTAAAATCACAGTTCCCACCCTCATAGAGCTGAAAGCCTAGTGGGAGAGAGAAACTATAATCAAAGAGAATAGCACAAATAATTACTAGAGTCATAGTGCTATGAAGGAGAGGTACATGGAGCTCCGAAGGATATAATTTCAATATCGAACAAGTTAGGAGGTAAAAAAGGAATTGAATGTGCTGAGATTTAAACAAAGAACAGAGAGTCAACCAGGTGAAGTGAGTAGGAGTAGAAAAGCATTCCTGTGCAAAGGCCCTGTGGCTAGAGAGCAAACTAATTGGAGGTGCTGGTGTAATTCATATTGCTCTTGCAACTATATACTTTCTCACTCAGAGGCTCAGAGCCTCGAGGCTCCCTTATGACTGAAAGTTTTCTCTCTTTCTGCATCTAGATGTGGAGGCAGTTTGGCTGCAAGGAGGAGCTGTAGATCTGAGCACGAGAAGAACAAAGCTATTGCCAGTGTGTGTGCTGGTGGTGGGTTGGGGAGTGCGGGGTGTTGTTAAGTTCAGGTAAAAGAGCCAGAGCTAGGAATTTGCAGAGCATTTTAAAGAGACACAAAACGTGCTGGAAAAATCAAGGAAGAAACAATCAGGACGTTGTACTTTGAGTAAGCACAATGCTTAGGCCAAGGTTTGAGCAAGACAGACATCTGAGCACAGACCAAATTGAGTAAGGCCAGAACAAGCTGGGACACAGAGGAGCATCCTCGCTGGACCAGCGCAGCATCTCTTCCCCTAGGCAGACCTGTCAGGATCATCTTAGGGTCAAGGAGCGGACAGTCGCCTCAGCACCCAGCTTGTCTTCTCCACAGCGTGCAGAACACATACAAAGAGTAAACTTGGCCTCGGTTTCATCTTAGGAGAGGGTTTCAGACACTCCCAGGAAGTCCTTTTTTGTCTTTGTAAACTCCTGAGTAAAAGAAATTCTTACAAAGAGATACCTCCACTTGGTAAATGCCCCCTGACTATTGTCCAAGATTTTGATGTTGAGATTGAACATGGTTAAGGGTCCACCTGAGCGAACTCCGCCTTGCCTTCTGTTTGGTAACCCATGTGTTACCTTAAGTGACATCTTGTTAGGTCTTCATGTACTCATCCAAACTTCGGAAGTTATCTATTTGAAGCCAAAGCAAGTCGGAACAACTTTGACTGAGCCAGCTCCTCCCGACATTTATTGGTGCATTGCTTTCTAACCCATACCCGGCATTGCCTAGGTCACTCGCTGACGGGTTAACTGGGTGAACTCAACCCAATGATCTATGTTAAGCTGTCTCACCTTCCACTCGAACAATGCTCCCCTTTAAGAAGCCTCAGAGAACCAAAATGACTAGATGAGACCTGATTCAACTTGTTCCTCTATTGTAGCAACAGATTAAAGCATTTTTTCACCTACTTCCCCCCACCCCTTCTTAATCCTCTATCCGGCTGATTCATAACAGCTGTTAAATAACTAGACACTTAGGTAAAGGCAAACTGAACCTATAAATCAATGCGTGTGATATAATAACCAACTCTTTCCGGCACAGCTTGCTCGAACTGTCTTGGTTTGCTTTTTTTTGTGCTGACTTCAGCTGCAGCATCTGTATGAAGGGGTTTAGCTCAATTGTAAATACTAATCTCCAGGCTGCTAATGTCATTATGGAAATGGATATAAGCAACTGGAACTCGCAGGACCTTCCTAGAGATGGGGTGGGAGATTCTGAACACATGCGTTTCCTCCAAGCTGTTACAATCCTCCTGAGTGTGCGAATCTGGTAGAACTGTCTTGGTTGTAAACTATAGAAGCCATCAGCAGCTAGTTTCAGCAGAGTAGGGAAATTACAAAGACACAGGATGGCTCATCAACTCAGGTGCCGGGAATTTAGCAGGGCCTCAGAAGGGGACCGACACCAGAACCTGGAAGGCCATAAAAATGTTCTCTCCATTTCACCTCCCTTCGTCCATCTGCTCATTCTTCTTGCTCTCCATTGACTGGCTTCCTGTGTGTGGCAGACACTGGCTGGTTGTTCGGCAAATCCATTTTCCTTTTCTTCTGGGAACACATCTAAACTATGTTTCCCATTAGGTGTAGCCATGCACGCAGTTCTGGCTTCCACTGCAAAGCCTGGCCCATAAGAAGCTTCTTTACAATTCTCTATTCCCTGTTCTCCTTCTCTCTCCATCTGCTGGCACAAGGAAGAGGACTGAGACCCGGAGGAAGGTGGGAGCCACAGGATAAAACCCTGAATAACAGCACACCCTTCCCTCATGCTATTTTCCCTCTCCCCCCAACTACCACGCACTCGATGTGACCGAGAAAGGTGTATCCTGTTAAGCTCTATTCCATCCTGTTAAGCTATTGAGATTTGCGGATTTATCTTTTACAGCAGCTAATACCACTCTAAGTCTCCTTTCCTGTTGTGGAAAATTCCCAACCTGCAACTTCAGAGTATATATTTTACAAATACAGCCCCAAAATAAGGAAAAGGTCTTCTCTCCGTTGGTCTTAATTCCACATTTTCGGGAATCAGACACTGAACCAATGGGTCAGTTCCTACCTTTGATAATGATCCGCTTTGATGAAGGAGGTGGGGGCGTCATGTACAAAATGGCCACTAGAGGGCGCATCATGTGAACGTGCGCTCGTGAAGAAAATAAATCCAAGTTTAGGATCGAGTTTCTCTTTCAGCTACGCTGCTAACTCGCTGGATAGTCTTAACTCACTTAACCACTGCGGGCATCGGTCCCCCCACATCAAAATGAGAGATTTAGATGACGTCGTTTCCAAAGTCTTTTGCAAGTTTACTATTACATAACCCATAAAGCTTCATACCATACCTGCAAAACAATTCAATTCTTGCACAGTGAAATGAGATTTCCCTTGAATTTTTTTATGGCTTAGCATAGATGCCCCAAATATCACAGGACATTTTTGCGGCTCCCAGACACTGATCAGTGTCCTAACATCATGGGAATGCATAAAGATACCATCCTAAAAGTTACTTTTGTGTTCTTTGTGGAACACACTAGTGGCTTGCTCTGCTGAACTTTCTTAAGGATTTCATAGTTTCTGGGATTATAGAGTATTGATTAAGAGCACAGATGCCAAAGTCAGATTGCCTGGGTTCAGATCCCAGTTCCACCATTTTTTAACTGAGGGATACTATTTACCTTACAGGGTTATTGTAAGGAGGTTTTTGTGTTTTTTTTGAGGAAGATTAGCCCTGTGCTAACTACGGTTTATCCTCCTCTTTTTCCTGAGGAAGACGGGCCCTGAGCTAACATCCGTGGCCATCTTCCTCTACTTTATACGTGGGACGTCTACCACAGCATGGCTTTTGCCGAGCGGTGCCATGTCTGCACCCAGGATCCAAATTGGCCGGACCCTGGGCCGCTGAGAAGCGGGACATGTGAACTTAACCGCTGCACCACTGGGCCGGCCCCTATTGTAAGGATTTTTTAAAAGTCACATAAATATGCTCTTGCCCCTGAGTGCTCAATAAATATTTACCTAAAAGATAAACTTAGCTCCTTCTACTGTAGTGTTTAAGTATCTGTCTATACCACTAGACTTTAAGCACCTAAAACTCAGACACGGAGTTTTATTGACCTTTTTGTCATTCAGACCCAAGTCCAGGGTCTAGCACGTAGTATCTGTTTAATCAATATTTTTAAATGAGTAAATGGTATTATGTGGAACATTTACTTTGTCTTACAAAATACAAGTAGTATGTATTTTTCCCAATTTAGGGTTCTTCAATTAACTTCTACTTATTGAGGAGATCTCCTCTTACAACAGAGGTGCCTTCCTTTATGGACAGCCTGAGGTATGACCATTCCTCTCCAGGGCTTCTAGCATGTGGCTGTAGACTAGAGTTACTTTAAATATACTGATGCCTGCATCTCGCCCAGACCTATTGAATTAGAATCTCAAGGAATGGGTCTAGGCATCAGGATATTGTTAATGCTCCCCAGGGTAACAGCTGGAGTTAAGAACCTCTATTCTGGGCTATCAAGTGCAAAATCTTCAGGGCAAGCTGCAAGCTGGAGACCAGGAACAGTTGTAGTTTGAGTCCAAAGACAGTCTGCTGGCAGAATTCCCTCTTCTTCCCAAGAGATCAGTCTTTTCCTATTAAGGCCCTCAACTGACTTGATGAGGCCCACTCACGTTACGAAGGGTAATCTGCTTACTCAAAGTCTACTGATTTAAATGTTCATTTCATCTAAAAAATACCTTCACAGAACCATCTAGAAGAAAGTTGGACTAAATATCTGAGTACTATGGCCTAGCCAAGTTGACACATAAAATTAACCATCATGGGCACTTAGGAGCTCAATTTTTGCCATTTCCTCTGCTTATTTAAGCGTCTTCCGGTGGCTCCAGGTGTGCTCCAACAGGGCTTGCTTCACAGCACTCTCTCCCCTCATGGCGGGGATCATGACTGCCCTTCTGGAAGAAGGAGAAGCAAACCTGAAGGGAGGGTTAAAAGCCTGACTCATAGCACAGCTCTCACAATGGCCCGGGGAGGCTTCTGCATCAGCTGCCTTCGTCTGCTAGCGCTGTCTCGTCTCACATTTGTCTCCCTGTGGATGTCTCTTGGAAAACTGAGCTACTATGTCTGTTAAATGAATGTACACATTCATCCGCTCTTATGGGAATTTCATCCAGGAAATCTGGATTAGTCCCAGATCAAAACTGCCAGTATAACCAACAGATTCTCCTCTGAACGTCGACGCAATAACCATGTCAGCATGCAATTGCTTTTCAAAAATTATGATTCCAAAATTTAAACCTAATCAGAGTTCTTAAGTAAAGGCTTATAGGGTGTTTTCCTTGCTTGAATAGATGAAAATCTATTTTAGAATAAAAATATCTTTACAATCCTACTTATGAATCTCAAATTGAAATTATTTTGGAAAAGTATAACAGTTAAGCACTGGCTTTCCGTTGATCTAGATGGAGTGCTCAGAATATCAGAAGATCCAGATCTCCAGAATTATTGGAAATGTGCTCAATTCACTTGACCCTGAATTTCAAAATAGACCTTGTGTACAATGTCTACAAAACAAGTTTTGTGGCCAACATTGCTTACACACCAAAAACTCAAATTGGAATAGAGTCTATAGCATGAACTGGAGTTTTAAAGTAGCCAATAATTGGGGCCGCCTGGTGGCGCAGCAGTTAAGTGAGCATGTTCTGCTTCGGTGGCCAGGGGTTCGCCAGTTCGGATCCCGAATCCCGGACACGGCACTGCTTGTCAAGCCATGCTGTGGCAGGCGTCCCACGTATAAAGCAGAGGGAGATGGGCACGGATGCTAGCTCAGGGCCAAACTTCCTCAGCAAAAAGAGGAGGATTGCCAGCAGATGTTAGCTCAGGGCTAATCTTGCTCAAAAAAATAACAAATAAATAAAATAGCCAATAATTTCTGATTAACCCCTCACGTCTGTTAGACAATTTTTACAACTTTCATGTAAAGAGTCTGTATCACTGATTAAATTGGATGATTTCTAGATTGGTTAGTCCCATGAAATTTTAAGTGAATTTTGAATAATAATTTCTGGTTTATGTATTCGTGTTAAACCATGCATCATCTTTATAATTGATCTAAATTACCAATAACATATTATTAGTAATCCCACTTATTAAAGGATAATTACTGGCTTCAAAATTAGCCATGCTCTCCCAATCCAGGTCCCAAGAGCTGCTCTTGCTAACGTGGCATGTGGTGCCTGCTCCGAACTAGAAGATCATTCTTTCTCCTGATTGACTACAAATATACTTAAAACATTCAGTCATAGCCCTTTTTCACAAAATAAAAATTTTGTGTGGCATGTCTTAGGCGTGTTTTGAAAGGTCTCATTAGATTTCTTGAGGAGTGGGACTGAGGAGCAAGTTAATAGATTAGGAAACTATTGATTCCTCTTAAGAGGATTGGAAGCTCCCTGGTTGGAAATATAAAAGTTCTTACATGAGGTTTTCTCACATGGCGGTAGAGTCATAGAAGATCTCCCTGGCAGTGGAATGTAGCGTAAGTTCTCGAGCAATGTGCCAAGATCACTTGAGAGGGACATGGCAAATAATTTGTTACTATGACAAGAACCAAAAACACTAAGCTGTAAGATTTGTAAAATTGCTCCTGCTCTCCCCTTCTGCCCCCACATCTAAAGAGAAAGACATCTTGCTCCCTGAATCAGCTTTTGGAACCCCTGCCCCTTTGTTGGACAGAATGCAGGTAAAGTGGGGAGTTAAAAATTAATAGAAGCAGAGAAGGAAAGTTGATCCATACGCTAAAGCGCTGAGCCAGAAGGCACGGGGGGGGAGGGATGAAAAGTTCACCAGGCTGAGTTTGTGCGAGTATCTGAGAGCAACAGGAGGAAAGATGGGAGCATCTGGGGATGTTTGGGAAAAACTGAAAGTAATAAAGATGAGGAGAAAGGATTTATTTTAAGGATGTTTTTTGTGCTTCATGGATGTACGTTCTTTTGGGATCTTCAAGAGAAGTGAAGAATTAAATCGCTTCTCAATTGTTTTGAATGCCAGACTGAAGTTTCTCTGAATGTGATTCCATGCAGAGAAAGAGCCACCGGGCGGGCTCAGCTTTATTTAGGTTAGATTACTAGTAATAATAACTTATTTTTAATAAACTGGAGTAATGTTACTTGTATTCAGTTGCACTGTGATATAGTTTCATGAGTAGGGAGAAAGATGTCAAATTAAAGTTCTTTTGCTAGACGTGATACAGCTCACAGTGACCAGCTGGTACTGATGTATTCTTGTTTGTTGCAGCCATTTCGGTATCCTGGAGAGCTTATAAATTGTAATTTTTAAAAAATACTACTTTTACATTGTTTTTTATCTTACTGATGGAGGTTTCACACAGCTGGCGTCAGCGAGGATTAGAACTCAAATTAAAAAAAATTTTTTTCATTATAATGCCACTACAGCCAGTTAAAAAGAAAATCAACAAAAACTTAGTACCATTAATATTTCCTTCATTATCTTCTTTTTTCACCAGATACACAGTTACATATGGTAGACAGATATTTTTTATTGACCTGTTACATTGCCACCAGCCTTTCTTACATTAAGCAATTGCAACATTATTTGATTCAACATCAGTGTTCTTGTTCCTTGGCATTCAAAATGTGCTCCATGGGCCAGCAGCACAGGTATTTCCCGGGAGCTTGTTAGAAATGCAGAATCTTAGACTTCTCCCCAAATGTGCTGAATCAGAATCTGCATTTAACTTGATCGCTGGGTGATCTGTAACCATATTTGAGTTTGAGAAGCACTGTTCGAACTCATAGAAGTTCTTTAAGTCAAATCAGTAACTTCCTATATTAGAATCACCTAGGATGTTTGTCAAATACGCGTTTCCTGGATCCTATGTGATCTACTGGGCCTTTTGAATACAAATTCTTACTAATATTCTATGTGATTGTGATGCTCTTCAAAGCTTGAGGGACAAAGTGCTGTGCACTTTTGTGTATCAATATGTTCACCCATCTGCTGCTCCGTTTACGTTTAGCTCTAAACCAGAGCTGCATGATCATTGGGTTGCTGTACTTTCCGGGTGTGTTGCACTTCCTTGGTGCCTATCAGTACCCCATCTTTCTTTGCCATCTAAGGCATAGGCTCATTACGCTTGGAAAACTCTTGCTAGGCTAGTCTTACTGGCTTTTTCTGTCTTCCCATCTTTCTATTCAACTATTGGGGAAAAGGAATTTTCTACAACTTGAGGGTAAAAAAGTCCATCCTGAAAGAACCACCTGGAAGCCTCTCTATAGCTGATTCCTGCGAGTCTTTTATGGAAAAGACTCCTTTTTTAACCTCTAAAACATATTTTAAACTCATGATGTAGCACTAAAGGCTTTCAACCCAGTGTAAGGGAAAGGGCAATGCAAGAGAAATTACAATACCTACTTCTGGTGGCTTCTCTACCACCTATTAGCTATTGGCCTTAGGCAGATTGTGTAATGTTTCTGAGCTTCCTTGCTCATATGCGAAATGAGGATAATGATGCCTGCCTGCAGGTAAGGCACTGTTCCAGAGTGGCCCTTGAGATCCCTTCCAACTCTACGATCCATGATTCCATGATTCCATCAAGTCAACATATATCATGGTAATCACCATTTTGTGTTTCTACACCCCTGGCTTCTTTCATCTCTTTTCCAGTCCAATCTGTCATCTCCTTAAAATCACCCACGTACGCCCCTCCCTTATGACTGTTTCTAGTAAAACTGAATTTAGAACAATCTTATCAGAAATTTACTTTCACCGTAAGTTTAAAATATGCTTGTATTTAAGATAATTAACCTGTCACAGTTAAAACACCACGTCTATTAATTATCTAGTTAAGTGTGTGCAGGTGGAATGAATGGGTGTGGATAAAGAGCCATACTTGAGAAATTTAATAGTAGCCACTTAATTTAACTACCCACTGAGCTCATCTAAAATGGATGAGAACAAAATAATGAGGTGGAGCCTCGAAGATTTCACCTGCAGTGGGAACGACCCAGCAAATAGCATTAGTGAATAAGAAATCTGTAAAACTCAAGGAGCCACTGGAACATACAAACTGAACAGAAAATTCTCTTAAATTCCTGCCCATAAAAATGACCTGATCTCATCTACATTTGCTGAGTTGACTCGGACTAAAAAACTGCTTTCATAGCCTCTGTTTTCCAAAGTAGAGTAGAACAAGGTGCTTGTTGAACTACAATGAGACTTGTCTAAGTGACCACTTATACTTTGAAGAATTCTTGTTAAACATTCCCTGAATGCTACACTTAAGCAACTGTCACAATACCCTGCCGACAAAAGACTTGGTTATACCACTTCCTATTATATTTGTATCGTGCTGTGTAGATACGTGGCTGCATAATGTGTTCATGAAGAGGAGAAGCACTGGAATCAGGCAGAGCTGGATTAAAACTCTGGCTTGCTCACCAGTTATGTAACATTGGGCACATGTCTTAAGTTTTCTCACCTGCAATGGTGTTAATACTACCTTCCTCTCTCAAGGAATTTCTTTAATTCCTTCCTTTAATTGGAAATTAAAGGACATAATGTACGTTAATCATTCATTCATTCATTCACTCATTTAGTCCACAAATGTTTACTATGTGCCTTCTATATGTCTACTATATGCCAGGCATGATCTAAGTGTGCAATGTTTAGCAGGGAGCTAGCCAGACAAGCCACTATCTGCGTTGAGATGACATTCTAGTGGCCTGTCACATCTTCTGGCTCATAGTAATTACTCGACAGTTGATGATGATGGTTGTTTTTTAAACTATTTAAACTATTAAACGTGTATTACTTTAATCCAAAATTAAATATTAAACCAAAATACCATTAATATTTTTAAATGCATAGCAATAAATAGGTATTTTGCCCATTATCAGCATCGCCTATACCCGTGTGCAGCTCTTCTAAACTCAGGTCCTATGTGAAAAGAATAAATCTCTGAGGTACAGACAAGCAGCCCTGAAATTCCAACAAAAGGAAGAATTTAAAATGAACTTTAAAATTCAAGTTGTACTGAAATTGCTCAGAAGAGCAGTAGAGGATGATGCTTCAAAACAGGAACTCCAGAACCATTTGATTAGGTTTGAATCCAAACTCTGACACTTGCTAGCTTACTGACCTTCGGAAAATTATTTAATCAGGCTCCGCCTCAATTTTCTCACATGTAATATAACAATGATAATAGTTCCCACCTTGAAGAGTTTCTGCAAATGACAGATGAGTTAATCCAAGTAAATCCCTTACAACAGTGCCTGGCACAATGTGAGAACTAAACACGTGTTAAACAATGTCATTATTATTATTATTAATGGTACAAAGCTCTTATCATTGACATATGGAGAGAAATGTGGCATGAGATCACAAAAATGAATTTCCCCTGGATGGTACAGAGGAAATAATTCAAAACCCTCTGCATGTATCTATGTTCGATTACCCTCTGCTGTATTTTCCCAATTGTTTTCCATAGGATGTTAATATGCGCTACATTAAGAAAAAAAAGAGTGCCATAATCCATAATAAATTTGAGAAGGGTTAGACAGCTTTCAAAGTTAGACAACTTTCTTAGTGCAGGACTTCGCAGAGCATTTAGTATGCTAAAATACAAGACCCTTTCCAAAAGAGGAATACATTATTTCCCAAAATTATTTTACCAAAATCTTGAAGATTTAGTGTTAAAGGAAATAAAGTTTGGGAAACAATGTTATCTTGGAATGGACATAAAGTATCGCCCTCAATTTCCTCAATTGTAAAAGAAAAAAGGCTTGACTCTTTGCATCCAGACCTAGTGCAATGCAAGGTGGCAGCCAGCAGCAGGGGCGACTCCTGAGCACCTGACGTATGATTAGTGGGAACTGAGATGTGCTGTAAGTGTAAAACACACACGAATTTCAAAGACTAAGTACCAAAAAGAGAACGTAAAATGTATCAACAATTTTTAAAATATCGATTACATGTTAAAATTATAACAGCTTGGTTGTAAATGTTGGGTTAAATAAAAGATACTTAAGAAAGAAAAAAAGGCTTGAACTGGGAAAGTGATTTGAAACTGGTCAAAGGAAGGGCCAAGTGGCGTGTTGGAGCCATCTCATACCGGTTTGTGAGGGTCAAGGGTTAAATTTTCAGGAATTTTGAAAGCCCATTTTTAAACAGGGTCATTATGTTTTTTCCAGCTCTATTGAGTTATAATTGACAAATAAGATTGCAAGATATTTCAAGTACAATGTGATTTGATATGCGTATACATTGTGAAAGGATTACCCCCATTAAGACATCCATCAGCTCACATATTTATCTTTTGGGTTTTTTTTCTTGGTGAGAGCGTTTAAGTTCTACTCTCTTGGCAAATTTCAATTATACAAAACAGTGTTATCAGCTATAGTCACCATGTTATACATTAGGTCCTCAGATCATCTTAGAGCTGAAAGTTTATACCCATTTACCAACCCGGAAATAGGGAGATATTTCCCCAACCGTCAGCCCCTGGCAACCAGTTTTTTACTCTAAACAGGGCCATTATTAAAAAATAAATTATATAAACTTACAATTAAATATATAATATTAAAAATGAACATAAGGACTCAAAAGTAATCGCTTCCTAAATATTTTACTGTTATTTTGTTTTCTATGCACTTGACGTTATTTTCATCCATTAATATCTGTATAGTGGAAACACTATATAGTGATGTGGTACCATGCGTGGTACTCTCTTCAGTGACTTTATGTTGGTAGCTTGAAATCGACCACAATGAGAGTATTTATGCCACGGAAATGGACAAACGCTATTGGATCAGGGCCTGATTTATTGTTTTGTTGATTGTCTAGACTTAAGGACGTATTTGAGATGTTAATAGCAGATTAAACTTTAAAGGGTGTCAGGTCTGTAGTAGTTACATTGTCAATAACACAGAAAATGAAGGAAATATTCTTTCAGTATTCAAAAACTATTATCTGACTCAGCAAAGAAGTCACCAACATCACTTATTGACCAATGAGTGAGGTTCTGACACACAGCTTCATGGCTTCACTTTCATCTTGTTCATGAACGTAAACGAACGTATCAACCAACATTCATGTCAGAACTAGCTGTGGGACAAGAGCAAGCAGTTAGGTGAAGGGTAGAAAGGATGCAGGCAGATGGGGGTGTCATCAGTATTAGTTATATGCAACAGTAGTGTAATCTTCCCCAAAAGTGATTCTATCCAGGAAATATTCAATAATTTCATTTTGTCACTCTTTGAAAGGCCAGGAGCAACAATAATCTGAAAAAGGGTAAACTGTTCTTAAGTAATTTATCTTGGGGGCTCATAAGACGTGATGTTTTTCCCTCAGGGTAACCCTTGTGATGGTTAATTTTATGTGTCAACTTGGTTGGGCCAGGAAATACCCAGATAGCTGGTTAAACATTATTTCTGGGTGTGTCTATGAGGGGGTTTCTGGAAGAGACTAGCATTTGAATGAGTGGGCTCAGTACAGTAGCTTACCCTCACCAACGTGAGTGGGCATCATCCAATCCACTGAGGGTCTGAATAGAACAAAAAGCAGAGGAAAGAAGGCTTCACTCCTTCCTGCCAGCTTGTTTGAGCTGGGCCATCAGTCTTTTTACGCCTTTGGACTGGGATTTATTGCATCAGCTCCTCCAGTTCTTGGGCTTTCAGATGTGGATTGAATTATACAAATGGCTTTCCTTGTCTCCAGCTTGCAGATGGCAGATGTTGGAACTTCTTGGCTCCCGTAATCATGTGAGCCAATTCCTTATAACAAATCTCCATGTGTATAGGATCTATCTATCGATCTATCTATCTATCTCCTATTGGTTCTGTTTCTCTAGAGAACCCTAAGACAATCCCCTTTCAGGTCAAGTCAAATTTTTTTTATAGCCCGAGTTTATGAGACTATGTCAATTTTTCTGTCTGATATTCTCCTCCAGTTGAAGTCATGTTTTGGATTCAATAATATGGACCCACAAGAGAACCCTATAGAGTAAAAAAATAAACTTGTAAATCTAACTTAGAACGTTTGATCTGGAGAGAACTTGAGAGATTGACTGATCCGTTGAAGACATTGGCCAGATTCACGTTATACTTTCATTATGTGCTTTTATGCTATCGTCAGGAAGAGTAACAGACATCACGGGTTTATTATACTCTTTTCTTTCCTTTGCTTGTGTCTAAAATTTTTCTTTATAAAACATTATTGCATACAGCAGGTATGTTAAATTGGTTTTAGCAGTATTTGTCTACCCTAACTTTGGTCTTTGGACAGAGAGCTATCAGCCCATTTTGGCGTTAAAATTTAATGATGACAACATTGTGTCAAAGTCTGTTTGTGCACATAGCTTCAAACCTTTTTTGCACTAGCTGAAAGAATTTACAACATCCTCTCCATCTCATACCATCCCCCCCACTCACACATGTGCTCACTTCTCCTTCGCCCAGGTATCTCATGGAGTTACATCAATGCTCAGGTTTCACACACGAGCAGACCTCCCAAAGTTTGAGCCCAAAACAATTATTCTAACTCATAGTTTTACTAATGACTAGTTGACCTTTGGGGAAATTTGTCACTTGTCTTCCTCCATCTTGCCACCCACCTACCACCAACACTTGCATATTCTCCTGTTTTAATGATCTCTCATGCATTTCCACCACTCACAATCTTTCTATGAAACGCACAGCAATGCCTCTCTGAATATTTCTCCCAACTTTCATTTTTACGCTAATATAACATGAGATAAGATGTTTGCACCCTCTCAACATGTTCCACAGCGCCGTACCTAGACTCTTACATCTATGGGAAATTAAAGTTGATTTAGAGATTATCTGCTCTGTTGTTTTCAAAAGCATGTTATACAGGTTATTATTAGGAATTTGGCAGAAAAAGAATTGCTTTACTGCAGGAATTCTGAGAACGTTTAATGTGCTAATAGAGTTGTGCTTTCTTAGAGGGCTAAAGAACACGCCATTTTCCAAATGTATGTGATCATGGAAATTTTTCCTAAAACACCCTTTGGGGTCTGTATTCCATGGAATATGCTCTGGTAATTAATGCCATCCTTAGATTACAGAAGAGGAAAACAGGATCTAGCAAACAGCAGCCACTTGCCTAGAATCCCACAGATATATACAATGGAAGAAAGATACGTAGGTATATATGGTAGACTAGGACTCTTGAGTTCTTTTTCTCACACTCAAGTTTTCAATATCTTTGTGTGGATCCAGCCACACCCCCTCCTTGTTTCTTATAATAATCAATAGACCATATATAGCTAGTAAATCAGATAAGGGTGAGAACCAAGGTTAAGATTTGTTCTGAGGCAAAATTCCTCTCCAGCTGTGAACCATGAGACCAGACAAGTTATGTGCTTCCAAAATACAACAATGGAGCAGGCATAGGATAGACATTCCCATTCCAAAAGGGAGAAACAATAATGAAGGATGGGGTGATGGGTCTGAAGAAAGTTCAAAACCTAGCCAGGAAAACTTTATGAGATCTTAAGGTTGGAGAAGAATCTTCTTCAGCTTGATGCTCTGTTCTCCAGACCCACCGGGGCAGGGGTCCCACTTTCCAGACCTACTGGGGCAGGGGTCCCACCTTCCAGACCCATTGGGCCAGGGGTCTTGCCTTCTAGACTCACTGGGGTGGTGTTCTTGCCCCAAAAACTCTGCTGGGCAGAGGTCGGCTCCCACAGCTTTGGGCTGCACTGCCCCCACAGCTCCGGGGGGGCCTCACTTTGGGCAGAGGTTGTCTAGTCTATTGAAAGCAAAGTGATGAACCCCATTTTTGAAACCAACAAGGCAGTCCTGATGATCTCTGAATCACCTTCAGGGTCATTCCTCCCTTGTCCTAAAGAATAACACACGTTTGCAGCCAAACAGCTCTATGGTCCTGTCCAAGAGTCTGATATCCTTCCTTCGTTCCTGTTCACACCCATGTCTCTTATCAAAGGGATGCTTGGCCACACCCTTAGTGTTCCCTCCCATATACGCTTTCTTGTTTTATGCAATATGGATGGGCTGAGAATTTTCCAAATCTTAAAGTTCTAGTTCCTTTTTGCTTGATAATTCCATCTTCAAGTTATTTCTCTCTTCTTGAATTTTAGTATAAGCAGTCAGGAGGAGCCAAGAGCACCTTCAACACTTTGCTAAGAAATCACTTCAGCTATATATCCAATTTCATCACTTGCAAATTCTATCTTCCAAAACACACTAGAACACGAACACAATTCAGCCAACTTCTTTGCCACTTTATAACAAGGATCTCCCTTCTTCCATTTTCCAATAACATATTCTTGATTTCCACCTGAGACTTCATCAGAAAGGCCTTTACCATACATATTTCTATCACAATTCTGTTCATGATTTCTTAGGTATTCTTTAAGAAGATTGGAGCTTTCTCTATAACTCTTTTCTTTCTGAGCTCTCACCAGAATCACCCTTAAAGACCCACTCACTGCAATGTAGGCTTTTTCTAGCCTCAAAACTCTTCTAGCCTCTACCCATTTACCCAGTTCCAAGCCCACTTTCACATTTCGAAATATTTGTTACAGCAACACCACCACTTCTTGGTACCAATTTCTGTCTCAGTTCAGGCTGCTTTAACAAAATATCCTAAACTGGGTGGCTTTATCAACAACAGAAATTTCTCACAGTTCTGAGGGACTGGAATTGCAAGATCATGGTGCCAGCATGATGAGTTTCTGGTGAGAGCCCTCTTCCAGGTCGGAGACTGCTGACTTCTTGTTGTATTCTTACATGATGGAGAGCAGAGAAAGAGAGACAGGAAGCAAGCTCTCTGTCTCTTACCAATTAAGGCACTAATCCCATTCATGAGGCATCCACCTTTATGATCTCATCTAATCCTAATTAATTCCCAAAGGCCGCACCGTTGCATTGTGGGTAGGGTTCTGACAAAGGAATTTTGGGAGGACACTGTATTCAGCCCATAACACGAATGACCAGTCAGAGTAGAATGGAACTTTGTAAATGAGACTCAACACTATGCTCCTCACAATTTTGTTAATATAGGGGATAAAAGTGGGTTCCCAATATGTCACAGAGTGTTTCAGGCAGTCCTTGCTTCCAAGAGTTTACCCCATTTCCTCCATGAGGATGTTCATATCTTTCAGATCATATTTTTCAATTTTTGTTTGGGAAAATCAAGTCACTTGTAAGATACAAGAAATTTAGCAATAACAAAAGACATTCAACAAATTTCATTGAGTACCTATAATATGCCAGGCATTGTATTTGGCCCCGGGGCTAAAACCATGAGCAAACCAAACACAATCCTTGGCTTCACGAAACTTGCTGTCTAGTGAGGGACCCCCACTAGTGAACAGGCAACAATGCGGTGTGAGTATAGGGTGATGGAAAAGCTCAAATGATGGACAACTAACACAGATTTGAAAGGAAGGAGGTTGAGGACGTCTTCACAGAGGAGGAGATGTTCAAGATAACCCCTAAAAGATGGGTAGGACTTAGGTGAAGGTGAAAAGGGTTCAGGAAAAGGGGTTCTAAATGAAAAGAACATCTTCGAAGGCCCTGATTTTAGAGAACTTCACATGTTGGAGGAACTGAGAGCATCTGAGGTAGAAAGGGTGAGAGATGAGGCTGGAATGATAGTGCTGCTAGATCACAAAAGGCCACAGAAGCCACACTGAAGATTCAGGATGTTACACAGATGGGATTGGGAGCCACTGAAGTGTTTTAAGAAGGGGAGTTTTGCATTCACGTTTTAAAGGCTGGCTGGGGTGCAGAGTGGAGAACTGGTAAGAGAGAGTCAAAGACCAAGGAGGAGATAATAATGAAAATGATAAGGGAGTAGCAATGTAGACAGGCAGAAGCAGAGAGAGCCTGTGAGGTGGACTAACAGGATTTGGTGGTTGACATGTTGGGAGAGGTGAGACAAAGCAAGTCAAAGATGAGCAGTGTAGAGGACGAACCATTCACAGAATAAGGATCCCAGTGTGAAGAGAACATTTGAAAGAGGGGAATTAAGAGTATATTAACAGATATGTTAAGAGGAGACTGTCGGGATATATTTCTTAAGTTAGTATTCTATACAAACCAAATGCAAAATGTAAATTGGAAATGTATTTATATCTACGTCCTACTGTCATACTATTGTTATACATCTGTAGAGAACATAATAGTAGAGAATTCCTTTGACGTAAATTAGTAAAATTTGAAAATACTCTTTACTCCTCTTCTAGAAATGTATGGACTATTTCTAATCCTCAACTACTACTGTATTATCCTGGCTCTCCTGGTTTTAAATATATTTTTGATAAAATAAAAGAGAAACAGAAAGTCTAAAGTTATCAGACAGAAACAAATATAAATTGTGAGCTAGAGATGGACCAAAATTGGTGTTTTTAAAATAGGTATTGTATCCTTTTGTTTCATACTTCCAGATTGCTTTCCATTCCTTTTAAAATATTTTTCTAACAGTTGGTAAAAATCCCCCACATGGAAATACCTACAATTATAGCAGCTGGTGTTTACAGCAAATGACAAGGCTGAATTAAACAATTATTATCTCCATTTCGGGATGGTTTATCAAAACAAGAAAACCCTTTCAAGAAAGCACTGACTTTTAAATGAAGCCCAACTGCATTTGTATTCCTATCTAGCTAGAGCTAGAGTACCAACCTTGGGATCAAAATAGAATGCCACTACCTTGGAAAAGTGACCCCCCAAAATTGTGCAAAGGTTTAAACAGCCCACAGCAAAATATACTCTGAAAATAAATTACAAATTTAATGGGCTGGCTAAATTGGCAAAAGTCTCAGGAATTTTCAGATAAGAACTCTGGTAAATTCCTAGCTTTGAAAATCAGTAAGCACTCTTACTCTTCATGATCAAGGAATGACACAAAAACATAGGAATTCCTTTAAAAAGAAAAAACAAAAGCATATCCCAAATTGAAGAGTTGCTTCTTTATTTACAACAATTGTGTTTTGCTTATTTGTCCCCATTTTTGTTTTAAATAACATCTCACAATATTTATTACTTTTTAAAAATGAAAGTGATGGAAAAAATTAAGGAAAGAATTAAATCCTTAAGAAAATTAAAAACAATTAAAGAAAGGGTTAAAATCCTTCTGGTTGTATGGGAAGTACCTCCAGATAGGTTACAGTGTTGCTGAATGGTAGATAAAGTGTTTTTCTGATCAGAACATTTCAGAAGTGTACACTGGGCTTTTATATCAGCAGACATCGGGGATCGCCTGCATCTCTAACACTATGAAGTGTGCATAGCTCATCCACTCCCACTTACGATTAGGTGGCAATCAAAACCCAATTATGAGTTTGAAGATATTAAAGAACAACCACAGCACCCAGGAATAAAAGATGCAGAGAGAAGACAAACGCATTGTAGTGATCCTATATTTGCTGCTATTTTTTCCTCCCGAGCATTTGCTAATTTCACAGCTCCAGGCACTTAAATGGGAAAAAGTAGTGTTCTAAAGTCTGTGGCAGTTAGAGTTAACTGCTTTCCTGTGATCATCTAGGTGGAGAGAGAGTTAATCCTACCAGTGGAGAAAATCAGTGGAATCAATCTTAGGCCAATGGGGAATGTGGGAAAAGAGGAAATACAGTGGAGAGTGAAAATTTAACCTTTCCTCTTTCAGGAAGGTCTCCAAGCGAGATGCCAAGATTGACAAACAAGGAAATGAAGTTTTTTCCCTACTCTATTCAAGAACTTTGTGTGTCAAGACCGTTGACCCCACTGGTCAGTTTTAGACTTCAGAAACATGAAAAGTAGCTCTGCATTACAGAAAGCTCAGAGACTTCTCTGCATCCTGCTACTTAAAAAGTGTTGCTCCTGGACCAGTGGCATTAGCATCAACTGGCAGCTTGCAGAAATGCAGAACCTTGGGCCCCATGCTGGACTATTGAATCAAGCACTTCTTTTGCATATTAAAGTTTGAGAAATACTGTGTTAGAAAGTCTTATTAAATATTTTCTGTCTTGATGTTTGAGTAGTTATTTAACTATGTTTAAATCAGTCCAGACAGTAGAAAATTCCTTTCCTCTTGTTTTGTAAATCTTTTCATTAATAATTTACTCAAGGATTATAAATTCCCTAAGTTGTACGTACCAAATAATTTTTAGACTGTCTCTCATACAACTCTTCTTTGCCACACTATTTTCTAAAATGATTATGTGAGAAAAAGCCTCTTGAGATAAATCGATAAACAAAAGCAAATGAGTCCCCCTTTTTCCCCTGGGGGTTGGGGAGATGTGCGATTGACCAGGAATTGGTCCCTTTAGTAATACTTTTGTAATCTATTTCAAGGTGAAGTTTCGACTGTGTCACTTTAAGAGTCTCCAAAGCCCTTGGGAATTTTAATCATCCTTTTTTCCCTTTTGCCAACATATTTTCACTTGTGTGGAAGCTCTGGATGAACAGCATGAGGAAAGGCCAAATGACTTGACTGGAAGGCATACGACGTGTTTCTATGGTCATTTTCAACATTCTTACAGAAAATGAATTATAGGGAGGTTGGGAAATTGGACCTCTTTCTGCTGATCAAGCTGATCCCAGAAATGATACAACTGTGAGTGAAGTTATTGTCTCTACATTTCTGCAAAGATGTCAGATTAGGCACAGGGTGGTCAGTTAACCTAGGGCCCCCTCCTCCTGTCCACAGATACGCACAGTCCTAGGCAGTAGGGGTTGCACTTTTAAACATGACAGCCCAGATGTGCAGAGGAAACAGTTTCTCCATTTTCTCTGTAACCTATTGGGTTTTCCTTAATACCTAGAGGAGGGGAGGCTTTAGTTCAACCTCATAAATTTAGTCTGATATGATAAATAGTCTATTAGGTTAAATGCTTAATCTCTTTGAGGCAAAAGGCTCAGTCTGCACGTTCTCCCTACCCAGCTCCTTTCCAAGAAGGCCCTGGATGAACCGATCCACATGTTGTTTTGTCCTCTCATTCTTTTACTGAGGAGTGGCTGCTCTGGGCTGCTGTCTGGTGTTTCTTAGGAACCAGCAGGTATGACTGGTTCCATTCCTGAGCTCGTAGGCATCTGCTGCTAAAGGTTGCAGCGGACATAGCTTATAGTCTCTCTCTCAGTTTAGTCCCATCCCACTGTCCCTAAGTGATTTGGTCTTGCTGTGGGTCACACGGGAGCAGCAGACCCCTCTAAGAGTCTGGTATGTTCTCCATCTATATCTTGGCCAAGGCTACCTAACCCACAGCCTCTCACACCATCCCTCGATGCCCTGCCTCAGGGCCCTATAGTAAACCCACTGCCCACAATTCAGCTTTCTTCAGCATCTGTCAAGGGACAGCGGGCACCTCAGAGTTCCTCATCTGCCTCCCTTGCTACCTTCTGCCAATGAGATATGCCATAGCCCTTGGCCATGATGGAAGTCGATGCCAGTGGGACAGAATTCTACAAAGCCGATGTGGGAGATGGAGGTTAGGAAGAACACAAAAGCTTTGTGTTCTGTCTTCTCACTCTGCTTCTCTCTCTTCTTCTCTAAAATCCCTAGGGCTGGAGGGTACAGATCTCTAGCTTTCTGATTTTTCTATATCAGTGCTATTCAAACTGATGCCAAGTCATGGACTGATATTGGCCTACAACAAGAGGTACTAGAAATTGAGAGTAAATTTTTTGACACACTTATAGCAATTGGGCAAAGTAATTTTTATCTGTTGAATCTAACAAAAAATATAAAGCTTTTATTTTGTCTGTGTTTTTCTATTTGATTTTTCTCATAATTCACTTTTATTGGCTCCATGAGTCTTCCTAGTGAATCATTGAAACAGAGAGTGTCTAAAGGGTCCCAAGCCACTGTCTCTCCACAGAAGCAGGATTGTGAAATACTTCCTGTCCAGTCCTGTCTGTTAATCACACACCCAGAGCCTGCAGGGATGAGGCAGGAACACGAACGTTACTGTGCAACCAGCTAAGCAGGACTGGAGACAAATAGGTGAGTCTAAAGTAGGCAGCTGGCGCTCAGCTCCTGACCACCTGGCTAGTACCAGGCAGAGCTGGGCACTTAGTTTACAAGCACTGATATTAAACCCTCTCGCTCTGCTCGGTGCTCCCCAACAGTAACACAGAATACCTTGGAGCAGGTTTTGGCCTTTTTCCAAAACCCAAGAGAAATGCTTTCCCTCCTCAGATGCAATGAAGATTCCTTTAAATTAAAATATAAAATAAAATTAGGGGGTATTTTTCTTGGCTTTAGTAAACTACCGGAAAAGGTGGCACACAGCTCTATTTCAGAGGACCCAACAGCAGTGGGCCACTGCCCTTCTTGGATTTCTTTTCTGTAGCAAATCTTCTGACCTTCATGACATGGGTTGTCAGCACCCACTCCCAGAATCAGCTCACACTGAGTGGTCCTAAGGAGAGTAGACACACGGGAGCACTGATCTTAAAGCTATTAGGCTGAGCAGGAAAATTCGTGAAAAGAGGAAAAGTAACTCGATGGTCACTACTTGCACAAAGGACTCTTGCCTCTGGCTTACAAAGCTCGCCATCGTTCTAGGTTGATTATGATTAGCAGTGACGGGCAAGAAGGAGTGGAGTTGATCGCGACTCCAGGACTGTGGCCTGAAGGACTAAAGGGGCTTCCTTATCTTATGAAGGAAAGTCCACACTTGACCCTGAGGCCCCCAAGCAGCACATCCCACTACCCAGTAATGCTGGCCTTCCTGAAAGTGGTAGAAAGGCGAGGCGCGCACAGCCCAATATCCACCATCTGGGTGAGAGCCGAGTCCTTCCAGTGCAACCAACACCCCAGACATGTCCTTTCTCCCCTGATTACATGGAGTTTGTGGGGCTCTCACTGGCCTTAGTCTCCTCTTAATCCTCTGCCCACACCTTCCCCATCTCAGAGGCTTCTACACTTCCAGCCACCCCTCCACACCAGATCCTTATGTTTCAGTTCCCAGCATCTGTCTATGGCCCCCTCGATCATGCCCACTTTCCTGGCTCCACCAAGCTCCTGTTGCACAGGATGCATGAGCCAACCTCCAGCCTTGTCCCTTCCCTCACTCTTGCTCCAGTCCTACACTTCCAAATGCCTCTGAACCACTGGTTCTGAAAATGTGGTCCCCACACTAGCAGCATTAGCATCCCCCTGGTACTTGTTACAGATGCAGATTCTCAGGTGCCCACCCCAGACCTACTGAATCAGAAACTCCCAAAACTCAGGGGGTGGGGCCGACAATGTGTGTTACAACAAGCCCTCCAGGTGATTCAGACACAGACTGATGTGTGAGAACCACTGCACCACACACCGCCACTTGCTTATCCCAGGGCTATCTCAATTCTCAAATGGAAGTAACTTTTTCTTTCTAAATCCATATAATTTCCCTATTTCTCTTAATTAATGCTGCTTACATTTACCACTAATACAAGATCAAACAGCACAACCCAACTTCAATCTAGTGGGCCTTCTAGTGGGCAGCAGGTGTTTTAAAAATTCATGATTGATTTGTGACCATAGAGCAGGAAGATAATTCTCCACATGGTTATAGAGAGAAAACACTGCCATGCAGCTTGGGAAAGAGAGAACAAAAAGGTACTAACTCATGCAAAAATGTCCATCAGTCTACCCTCCTTTTGAGAGTACATGAAAATAAAATAAAGAATACCTCTAATAAAATATATAAACAATTTATTAATACCATTTTTAAATATATTATTATTTTAATAAGTAGAATGGACAGATGTTAACCACACAATATTAAACAATATTTTAGTTAAAGTGTTTGTTTAAAATGTCCACCATTGGCACCAACGCTTATTTTGGTGTTATTAACATTTGAGAGGTGCATGATTTTCAGTGTGCATTAAATCAGCCTGTATAATAAGTCTCTGCCTACCTATTTCCTTTCATCTCCAAGGACCTATACATTCATTAATTCTTCACTCCAATCCTTTGGAACATCAGATACTATATGCACTAGGCCCTAAGGTAAATTTTTTAAATGAGCCAAAACCAAAATAAATTTCAAAAGAGCAAAGGGCTCAGTTTACATTTTCAGCATTCTTCTAAACCATTGAAACTAGGGAATCTACTTAAAACTGATTTTCCTCTTTCTTGATCTAGCTTTCCCTTAGAAAAGAATCAAGGTAAAAAGTCAAGAAAGAAAGGCTAATAAATGAGCATATGAAAAGATGCTCAACATCGTTAGCCATCAGAGAAGCGTGAATCAAAACCACTGCACACCAACTAGGATGGCTAAAGTAAAAAAGATGTATAATAGTGTTGATGAAGATGTGGAGAAGTTGGAACCCTCATACATTGCTGGTGGGATTGCAAACTGGTGCAGCCACTTTGGAAAACAGGCTGGCAGTTCCTGAAAATGTTAAATATTTTATATTTTCATATTATATTTGAAAAGAATTATATTTTCCACTTCTAGGCATGTACCCGAAAGAAATGAAAACATGTCCACATAAAAACTTGTACATGAAGGTTCAAAAGCAGAAATAATTCAAATGTCCATCAACAGATGAATAGAGAGACAAAATGTGGTATACACATACCATGGAATATTATTTGCCAATAAAAAGAATAAAGCACTGATACATGCTATAGTGTAGATAAACCTTGAAAACATTATGCTAAGCGAAAGAGGCTAGATATATAGGACCACATACTGTATCATTCCATTTTATGAAATGTCTAGAATAGGCAAACCTATAGACAGAATGTAGATTAGTGGTTGCTTAGAGTGAGGGAGTTAGGAGATTAGGAGGTGTCAGCTAAGGGGTGGAAGGGGTTCATAGAGGGGTGGTGTTCTTCTTAGGGCCATAAAAATTCCTAAAATTGATTGTGGTGATGGTTGCACAACTCTATGAATATACTCAGAACCAATGAATTGCATACTTTAAATAGATGAATTGTATGGTACAAGAATTACATCTCAATAAAATTAGTGTTTTGTGGGGTTTTTTTTTTTTTTTTTTTGGTGAGGAAGATTGGCCCTGAGCTTACATCTGTTGCCAATCCTCCTCTTCTTGCTTGAGGAAGACTGTCACTGAGGTAACACCTGTGCCAATGTTCCCCTACTTTGTATGCAGGATGCCATCACAGCATGGTTTGCTGAGCAGTGCCAGACTCTGAACCGGCAAATCCCAGGCCACCAAAGTGGAGCACATGAACTTAACCACTATGCCACTGGGCTGGCCCTTCAATTTAAAAAAAAAAAAAAAGCCTAAAATTAGAAGAGAATTAAAAACAGACTCAGTTCACTAAAAAATGTTAGTACCTCAAATGTGTGGATTTTTCTGTCTCCTTTGCACTGTACATTTCTCCCAGATGAAGATAAGAGATGGCTTTTTATTATCATTTTACAGTTTACAATCATTTTTACAAATAAAGTCTTTTTGAGTCCTCAGTATAATCTTAGAGGGAGGTAAATATTCCCCTAATTCTATATTCCAGGAGGTGGTGGCTCTGAGTCTATGAGGTTTCCTCCCACTCGGTCAGCTGTCAGGGTAAATGTCAGTTCTTCTGCACCTAAATTCTGTGCTCTTTCTTCCACGTGTGTAGCGTCTCAAAGTACCAGAGATACTGTCAGGCGGATATGCAGAGACAACGCAGCTGACTGAATTCAATAAGGACAATGACTATGACTTGATTTTTTCTGGAAGCTGGACAAGCTACACTACTGCCACATTCAGGCAAGTGTAATGTAACTGGTCACTCATCAGAGGCCTTGTGGTACCATTTTGCTCTTTTGAAATTTATTTCAGTTTTGGTTCATCTTTTTATTTGCCTCAGGACCTAGCGCGTGTAGCACCAATGTTCCAAAGGATTTAAATGAAGAATTAATGAAGACACAGCTTCTTGAACATCAAAGGGAGTTAGGAAGCAGGGATTGATTATTCTACATGGAAGGACCATGGAAAGTACCATGGTCTAAAGTAGAAAGACCCAGGTTGGCTTCAGTTTTTTCATCTGTAAAATGCAGAAAAAAGAAATACCTCTCTCCAGGTCATTGTAAAGATTTAATGAGAATATATCTGAAAATACGTGATTCACAATAGGTCCTCAACAAATGTTCATTGATGCTAAATCAGAGTCCAACACCTTGATCTCTCCCATCAGACCAGTGGGTTCTTCTGGACACTCAGGATTCTAAACCTCAGATCTCAAGAACCATGACCAACATCAAAAGGTGTTGATCAGATTTGCCACTGCTGGAACAATGGCTACCTAGTTTTAAGAATTCACTATTAATTTTATTTTATATTTAGTATAACATCATGTTCTCATGTACTTTCAGATTAATTTTTCAATATCTTAGTTTGCATGTGTGTGTGTTCATTCTAGAGACTCTCAAACCCAATTATATAGTGGAATCACCCAAGGTGTGATCAAGCCTACAGATTCCAATGCAGAGATGCTCAGCAGGTCTGGAGCAGTTGGAGAGTTTCCATTTCTACTAAACTCCCCACAGCAGACCCCAGACATCACTGAATCACTGGCAAAACCATTCGTTGAACACTTTCTGGGAAATTTTTTCTCATGTGTGGACTACCAAATAGCGTTTGTTTACCAAACGAGACCCTGAACTATACTGCTATTTCAGAAGAGAACATAGCGGAGGAGGGGCAACTTTTTCTCTTTTGCCTTACTAGAATTAAAAGGAAATTTTGTGAATGTAAGAATCTCCTGAAGATTCATAATTCTGAATTTTCTGCTAAATCTTGCCCATTTGAATTATCTTCATTCATCATTTCAAAGAGACGTTTCAATCAAAGGAAGCTGTAAGTTCCTTCCTACAAGTTGATAGCCTCATTCTGATGAAAGAATTAACACAAGAAAATCAAGGGGCTTAGAGAAAAAAGAATCTTGGAAGAATTTGAAGGATCTCCTACTATTCAGCTATTTGTTAGATGTTCCCGATATCTCTGATTACTTACGTATTCTGAACTGCATTCTTAATCCATAACAATGACTTTCTTGGATCATAAAGAAATCATTTTTATTGGTTTGCCAATTCAAATTTATGTTCTCAGTGAAAAGCATGTCCTCGAACCACAAGCTGGACAATTTTGAGCAGATGCAGATAATTTTCATTAATACAAGGCTTTTCGAAAGTATACAAACATTTTTCAAGTAGAAAAAATGCCATTGGACCATGGGACTCATTTAACATTAAAGCAGAAACAAAATAGTTTGGGGCATTTTGGAAAATTACTTCAAATCTTCTTTCTGAAATCTTGCTGTGACCTCCTACATTTACAAGCAATAACTGCTTTCCTTAAGGTTTACTCCAACTACTTTCAAAACTGAGTTTGAGTCAGTGTTAAAAAAAAAAACAACTAAACCCAATATAAACAAGACACCTAAAATAAAACTAGTTTAAGGAAGCACAGAGATGGATTTTACCAGGCATGTTCGCTCTGTTAATTACTGCCATCTGAGCCCGAGGTTGCTCCATTTCTTTCCAGCCAACCCAAAAAGGAAACCTTCATGGATTTATGGTTGTCTCTAAGAACCTGGAGCTGGAGTGTCATGGCCACCAGGCCAGTGACCCAGGAATCTCGGAATATTTGTTCATATTCTGTGAGTGTGATTTTACTTTTACTTTACGTTCCAATTCAACCTTTTCTGTGCCCTACAAACAATATTATTAACAGTGTCCGGAAGCTCAGGGGATGGGGGAACAGAAGTATAATTTAATGGGCACAGAGTTTCTGTGTGGGACGATGAAAAAATTCTGGAAATGGGAGAGTGCCGATAGTTACACAACATTGTGAATGTACTGACAAGAGATTTTCACATATTGAGGCATATGGGGTAACTATTCAGGTTCAAGGCTGATCTGGTTTGAACTAAAGAAGCCTGATATATGGCCTATCAAACACACGTTGTACATCTGCTTTAACCATTAAAGAACGCACTCTCTTCAGATAAGAAGACTACCTCCCCTACTACCCCTATTGGTAATGCCATCCGTGTTAGGCCCTTTCGCAACATCAAGGTCATGTTGACCTGCTAATTTGCAACTAAATATCTCTTTGAAACTTTGGAAATGTATCCTCTGAGTGTTTAATGTATGTTCTGTGTTCCAAAAAGATGTAACACTGTACTGAAAAGCATGCTTCTCGGACTGCTTTCTAAGGCCTTCCCAGGTTATAAGCCTCACTCTGACGCAAGTAAAACTCACCTTATTTCTCTTATCTATTGAATGGGCTATTGGTTATTTTGCGTGAACAAGAAGAACCTTGCAACGCAGCCCTTGAAACTGACAACGCACAGCATGTAGATAAAGCACCGCTCCTCCCTTACAAATGCGTCAGAAAGGGCAAAACAAAAAACCACAGAAGGTTCTCCAAAGCTCTGCGGCGCTGGCGACACAGACCCCTGCTCTTCGGGCTGCGTGGACAGGAGAGCACCTCCGGGGCTGGACAGTCCGGCTCTCAGGTGTGCAGTTTTCAAGCCCCGCAGCTGAGATCGGCTGGCAGCTCAGGCAGCGCCCACTAGCTTTCAACTAACCAGCGCCTCCCTCAGCCGGCATAAACCCAAGGCGCAAGCTCCTGCCTCCTGAGGATACTGCGGACGCTGGCTGCGCCAACAGAAACTCAGAGGGCCTTTCAATCTGGTTAAAGAGAAGCTCAACAGAAAGTGAAACAGTTGACATCCCTTGGGAGAAAAGGCTCCAGGCTACGTAGGAAAAAGAAGGTAGCTCCCAGGCACCTGTAGCTGCTTTAGTTGCGTGCTCAAACTCTCTTCCAGACGATTCCCCACAAAAACCCTGTGATGCGCTGGCATTCCCCTGGGGGGATGCGGAAGCAAAAGTCAGTTAAGCATCCCCAGAAAGGAAAAAAAATCAATCCCCCGTAAAGTACACCCCGAATCCACACGGAGAAGCGGAGGGGAGGGGGATATCAACTGGCATTTACTTCCGCTGCCCCTCTCTTCCGCCCGCAAGACCGATCCAGAGCGCAAGCGCCCCGCCACACCCCGCAAATCCCTCCATCGCCAAAGATGGGACAGGAGGAAGGCATCCTGACGACGCCAGAGCCCGGGCTGCTGTGCCTGGGGCCGGGCAGGAGAGTGAGGAGGGTACTCGCCTGGGGGCAGTCGGCGGAGTCCGGCACAGGGCGCGGGCGGCGCTCGGGCGCATCCGAGGCGGCACCGGCTGCTGGGCGGGTGGCCCCTGAGCTCCCCGCGCTTGTCGCCGGCGGCGCCTCGCCCGCGCCGGAGTGCAGGAGGCTGCCCCGGGAATGGGCGCGCGCGAGTGGCCTCGGCCGCTGCTCCCGTGTGTTAGTGTGACCCAAACTATTTCCTGTTTGGAGGTTTGGGAGAAAGAAAAAAAAAATATCCAGGCTGGGGGCAGGGAGTGTTGGACGGCGGCGAGCCAGAGAGCGGAGGCCCGGAGGGCACACGGGTGGGCCACGGCTGTCACCTGCTTCCCGGAGACCCCGAGGGTGCCCGGCGTGCGAGCTCGGCGAGGCCGACACAGCTTCTCGAAGCTCTACTTTGGGGTGTCGGGAAGGACGGAGGGGAGCCTCACACGCCACCCAGCGATGGGGCAGGGGCCGCGGCCGCCTTGTCCCCGAGCCGGCGCGCCCGCTGCCCCGCCTCTTCCCTTCTCTGTGAAACTGCCGCCGAGCTTTCTTCCCGCCGAGGGCGCGCGGAATTCGCTGTGCTGCTTTCTTTATTCGTGCCCACGTCTGCTTCTTGAACCTCTCCAGGGATGTTGGCAAGGAAGGGGTCAGCTCCTGTTACCGTCAACAGACCACGGGAAGGATGGTTGTGGGCCGTTGCGTGTGTTTGGGGGTCTTTGTTTTTGTCTAGGGGATGGGAAGCAGGTTAACGATTTTGGTGAAAAGTTAGCTTTTATGATCGGCTTCCCTTCCCCTTCGCCCTTAGCCGGGATCCCAGGGTCTGAGGCTCCAATCCGGAAATACCGGTTCCTCCCGCTGGGCAATAGGCGAGGGCCGGAGCGCTAACCCGAGAGCTTGCTTAGTCACAACTGGAGCCCGTGCTCAGCCTGGAGGGCAGAATCTTGCTGGGGCCTCAGCGTACACTCAGCAAGCAGATGCTCCTTCCAGTTAGTCTTTTTCAATACCTTGAGGCGGGGAGCCGGCCCGGTGGCGCAGCGGCTAAGTTTGCACGTTCCTCTTTGGCGGCCAGGGTTCGCTGCTTCGGATCTGGGCGGAAGGTGGGCACGGATGTTAGCTCAGGTCCAGTCTTCCTCGGCAAAAAGAGGAGGATTCGTGGCAATGTTAGCTCAGGGCTAATCTTCCTCTAAATAAATAAATACAATAAAGCCTTGTTCTTAAAAAAAAAAATCTTGGGAAGGTCACGGGGAGTTGTTGAATGGGTGCCGAGTTTCAATTTGGGGTGATGAAAAGTTCTGGAGATGGATAGTGGTGTTGGCCTGAAGCAGCAGCCTCCTGGGGGACGCCACCTTGAATTGGCTCTCTCTGCTTCCAGCGGCCTTCGCTTCTTTCTCCAGGAGAATGCTCCCCAATACAGATCATGCTTCAACTCTCTGTTTCTTGAGAAACCCAGGCTAAGACATGTACAAACTGCATCTCAGGATAACTAAGTAGTTGATGAGGAAATTATTCTAGCCAATAAGTAAGAAATGACTAAATTTGAATATCAGCGTTTTCCAAAACCCCAGACAAATAATGGATCAAGGCAATGGTCACCAAGGCCACTAACATCACAGAAAAGATCACTAGACATTATGTGCCATCTGATGGAAATACACACCACCACAGAAAGAGCAAACCTGAGTCTGAACCAGCTTCTAGATCCAACTACCAGTTTATAAGAACTTCTGGAATAGAGGAATACATTAAACAATCCTACTAACAGGTACGATCAACAGAATCCAGAATGTAAGAAAGTCAAAAAGACAAATGACCCAGTTTCCTCAACAAGTAGCAAGGCATTAAAATTGATGGGGGTGGAAACCTGCAGGTGAAAAGACTTAAGTAGTATCAATGACATACAATATGTAATTCTTCTTTGGGTCCTGATTCAAACCAAGCAACCACTAAAAAATTATGAGATATTTGGGGAAATTTGATATTCCCTAAGTCAGAAAAAGTTTTAAAATGTTTTAATCACATTCTACTAATTTTATCCAGTGCGTATACAGAGTTGATGTTGCTACTACCTGTGTTTGGGTGGCATATTCATTTTATGGATGCATACATGTATGCACACACACAACAAAACACCTGTGTAATTTCTTTCTGTATCTGAAATGGAATGAACATTTCAAGCAAGATTTGGATTTTGGATTTTCTTTGAACGTGTTGAGGTGGGAAGAAAGGGACTCTGGTTGACATAGCTGGTAACTGATATTATCTTTGTTTTTCTCACCCGGTCTTTTCATTCTGGGTACATACTGTATGTATTCCTTTGTCTGTGCTTTCCTGTAATCAGCAAAATGTCATTTTCAGTACCTAACAAACATTTTCACTCTGAAGACTAAAGATTTCAAAATCTGCTCAGAGAAGTAAAAAGAGCTGCCTCCATGAGCCACAGGGGCAGTACTATGAAAAATGGAGCAAGAACTCCGGGTTCTGACTTGAAGGTGCGCTGAGTTTTCCTCCCTGCCACTGGTACCTGGGCAGTCCATAGAAACCATCCTGTCTCACCGGGAGACCAAGCTCTGGACAGGAGCTCTCCTGTTCCGTGTCTTGAGGTTCTGAAACCGACACTGTGCTTCACCTGCAGGCTGGACAGACAGGATGGGGGAAGGGTCAAGCCACAGTCTAAAGTGGGGCGCTTGCCTTGATAAGACAGCTGTTTTCTTTACTGACAGTAGGCGCACCACGAAGCCCCAGAAAGAGACTTGTTTCCAGCCTGGACTTTGCTACCCGCTGTCTGCGTGATCCTGAAATTTACACCGAACCTTTCTGAGACTCAGCTTTAGTCTCCTCTCCCTTTGACTCACTCGGCCACTCCATTTCTAGGTATCTATCTCCCCTGCCCCCCAGTACTCACACAGTATTGAAAGAAATATATATTCAAGAATGCTTATTTCTGTGTGTGTGGAAAAGCAACAAATTAAAAAGAAATGCCAGCAAAAGAATGGCTGGATAAACAATGGTGTTTTGGTGCCTTTCAGGGTTTTCTGAATGGTTTTCTGTATGGACTATCCAGAGATTTGCTTTGGTTCCAAGACGAATATTCAAATAATTAAAGTTACAAACCCCAAACCCTAGTTCTTCTTTAGGCTTTAACTTTTTAAATTTATTTTATTTATTTTAATTTTTTTTTTTGAGGAAGATTAGCCCTGAGCTAACATCTGCCACCAATCCTCCTTTTTTGCTGAGGAAGACAGGCACAGATCTTAGATCAGGGCCCGTCTTCCTTTATTTTATATGTGGGACACAGCATGGGTTGAAAAGCAGTGCATAGGTCCGAATCCAGGATTCGAACCAGTGAACCCGGAGCTGCCAAAGTGGAATGTGCGAACTTAACCCCTGCGGCACCAGGCCGGCCCCTAGGCTTTAACTTTACATATTTTGTTATTCTATTTTCTAAGTCTAGCTTTTTTTCACTTACAAAATTTTATTATGTAATATTTGATAAGCACAAAATAATATGGTACATCTACATAAGCTTGGGAGCATATAATAAAATGACTACATGAACCCGCGACACAATAATTGATAGAACATTACCAGTGCTTTCGACGATGCTACGTGCTTCCAAATCCTAACCCCCACTTTTCTCCCTTCATTTCAAGGTAATCACTATGCTAAATTATGCATTCATTAAAAAAAATTTAGCAAAACAGGTACATCTTCCTAAACAACAAATTGTTTGGATTTGCTTGTTTTTGAGCTTTATAAAAATAGAATCGCACTGCATGTGGTCTTCTGCAATCAGCTCTTTTCACTGAAAATTATATTTCTAAGATTTATTGAAGTTGCTGAGTATAGCTGAATTTCATCCAATTTTATTGCCGTATAATGTTCCATTTCCATATTTGATTCTAAATTTTCCTTGGCATAAAAAGATGCCCACCCTCTAGGCAGATGATTTCTTTCTTAGTGAACTTTGAGGAAAAGATTTCAGATCATTGCAGGATCAGAATTTGTAGACAAGATGATGATTCTTTTCACACACCAAGGAAGTACATATATCATCCCATGTCTTTGAGATTTTGCCCAAGTATCTTTGAAGTTGCCTAGCTACCAGCAAGTGCATCTAGGTAGAACTCACTAAACCTCTTTTATACTTACACCAGTTGTGCCATAATTTCAAGAAGGAGTAGGCTTTTAGCCCACATCCCTAGATTACTAATTCTTCCTTCTACTCATAGATATCTGTGCCTTCCACCCAGGTCAATCACTTGAGTGGATTTTACATTTCTTTGGCTCTTACGATTTTTAAATATCTTTTCTTCCTAATTCTTAAGACCTTGGGACCTGATGAATCCTACTTCTTTTCATATACTTCTCATCTTAGAACCACACAAGCAGAGCAGATATTCAAATGACAGCCATTGAAAGTGGTACCAATCATTGAATCTAGGGGAGAGTATATGGGTGTTCACTATACTAGTCTTTCCACTATTTTGAAATTTTGAGGGAGGGGATTGAACTGAATTGAATTCTGCATGTTTTTCTTGGCTTTGTCTTTTTGACAAAGCATATGGTGTCATCAAAAGCACTGGTAATGTTCTACCGATTAATTATGTGGTGGGTTCATGTATTCCTTTTATTACATGCTCCCAAGCTTATATAGATATCATTTATATTATTTGTCTGACAGATATTTCTGCTTACTGACGCTGAGGCATGCTCTCCATCAGTTAAGAGCAATAAGCTAGTCTATGTGAACCAACACACAAGACCTGTTGCTAAGGAGAAAGGCAATTTGCAGAACAATATGCATGGTATGAACCTGTTTGTGCAATAAATACATGCACCTATATATGCAAATAAAGAGAAAAAGGGCTGGAAGGATGCTCATCATTTTGGCAACAGTGGTTAACTGAAAAGATGAGTGGAAGAGGCTGTGATTTAGCAGGATACGGACATGGTGGTGAAGACAGACCTGCACTTTTTGGACTATTTTGAATTTAATTAAAAGCAAAGATAAAGTAAATGGATGAGGCAGACTAAAAGATCTGCCAGATGTCTTCTGGCTGACACTTGCAGTGATCCTAATGGGATGAAGGGTGTCTGTCTTGCTGGGGACTCCATGAGAGGTCATGGTCCTGGCACCCTGGCGCCTCCTGAACATTGAATGGAGACAGCTGCAGCTCTCAGAAACAGGCTGGCCATTACTACACAGGTCACATGATTGCTGAGTGCTCTTTCTACACTCCTGACCTGGTTTTATCCCCAGCCACACCTGTCTGACCTGAGGGCAGGGCTGCTCCTAAGCCTGGAGAAATCCCAGGTCCCACCTTCATGGGGCCACGACAGGCAGCAGCCCCACCTCCTCCCCAAGCAGAGGCAGGAACGGGGAAGGTAAACACCTCACGTGTAGCTACCAGTCACAGTGTTGAGAAGAAAGGCAAGAGGAGTAGCCAAAGACAATCCTTTCTGCACCTCAGCAACCAGTTGGTGAATTACTCTGATCCCCTTTAACACACTTATAGTCCACTCTACTTTGGCATGATACCTTGAGTCCTTCAATTTGTAACTCTGTTTAGAGCCAGGGGTTACCTTGAGATTCATTATTTTTACAGCCAAAGCTTTGGAAAGTTTTTCTAAGAAAATATCAGTTCACATAAGTGGCACACTGCCTGCTGTATGGCATTCAATGATGTTAATTATTTAGACTTTGGCAAACAGCTCTTAAAGAGATAATACTTTGTGTTGATCACTTGTTAACAGTCCTGAGATCACTGTAGTTTTAGTTAAGCTTTTGGTGAATACTAATTTTAAACACACATGAAAAGCATACTTTCCTTGGAGCTGGGATTGCCTATAAATTTCCAGGGAGAAAGATGGAGATAAAAATATGTAGAGGCAGGGATAGAGATAAATTTCATTGAGTCACTTCGTAGAAAACAGGATATGATTACTTAGAGTGTCTAACGTAAAAATCATCTTTCTCATTATGCTGCTTAAAAAGCTCTAAACAGTAAAATAATAGTTCTGTAATAATTACAACTGGTACTTATAGAGGCTAATCATAGAAATTAGAGGCTGCGATACAGCTGAACTGCACCTGTGCTAATCATGCACTGGGTAATAGGCGGGTATTAGGGACATGACTGAAATAAGGGGCTCACATTTTAATGAGTATTTATTTGGCATAGTGTGTCTGTGACACTAAACTGAGGTTGTATAAGCATGCTATTTGATTAAGGGATTCTCCCACTTAAGTCAATAGCAACAATTTAAAAACAGAGCAAAACCCAAGGCAGGCGAGGGTGTGATGGAACTGCTGCATTGCTATTGCCATTGTCAACTGCTCCTCTTGTTTCAAAAAACATTTTCATAAAATGTCTCACAACTTGTAAAAAATGCCCAAATCATTTGACTCTGTAACTTTACCCTGGGGCCCCTACCTTAAGACAATAGTACAAACGCAGAGAAAACTATGTGCACAAAACTTTTCATCAACACATTATTCATAAGGACGAAAAATTAACAACAACAGAAATATCCAATACTTAGGGAAAAGTTAGGTAATTTAAGGTGTACTCACTAAAAGGAACATTACGTGGCCCTATTTATGTTAACTATGAAGAGCATGTAGCAATATTTACTCAGTCGACAAATATTGAGCCAGCCTTACTATCATCCAAGCACAGGTGATACAATGATGAACAAAAAATGGAGGTTTTGCCCTCATGGAGCTTGTGGGTAATACTTACCATGTAATATTCAGTGTAAAGGACAGAACACGAAATGCATATACTTTGAGTACCACGATGCAAAAATGAAATGTGTAGGCAAAAGGACAGGAACCAAATAAACCAAAATGCAAACCGTGTCTTTGTCTTATCTGGGGTAGGGATAGCCCAGATGATTTCCCCCCTTTTCATCATCTTACGGATTGCATTCAGGACTTTTTACATTTGAAATAGTGAGATGTATAGAAACGTCAAGAAATGCCATTAGCTGAAAAAGCAGAATCATGGGTCGTATGTCTAGAATAGTTGCAGCTCTGCATGCGGATGAACAGGGACTGAAAACAATTGTGCAAAAAACGAAAGATGTATGGGAAGCAGTGGGATCCGAGCTAACTCATTTTTAACAAATGAAGGTTAACGCTGTTGATTCAAGGTCTTGTAACGATGTGTACTTTTAAAAAAGACTCGGAAACAGTCTCTTCCTCTGCCAGCGCAGGAACTCTAGAGAGAGGCACGTGGTAGGAGGAAGCATGGGTGTTGGAGTCCCACGGACCTGGGCATACGTCCCAGTGTGGTCACTGTCTAGTTGTGTGACTGAGGTAAGTGCACTAGATTTACTTGAACTAGTTTTCCCTTTTAAAAATGAGGATGGGGGATGGCCTGGTGGCGTAGTGGTTAAGTTCACCTGCTCCACTTCAGTGGCCTGGGGTTTGCGGGTTCGGATCCTAGGCACAGACCTACACACCGCCATCAAGTCATGCTGTGGGAGCATCCCACATACAAAATAGAGGAGGATTGACACAGCTGTTGGCTCAGTAACAATCTTCCTCAAGCAAAAAAGAAGAGATTGGAAACAGATGTTAGCTCAGGGCCAATCTGCCTCACCAAAAAAAAAAAAAAAAAAAAACAGAGGATAATATTACCTGCCTCATAGACTGTCATTAGTGTTAGAAATTGTGTATCTATATATGCAGAGAAAAAACTCTAGAAGATATTGTATTAGGATTATGACCAGCTACAGATAACACCATCTCAACCACAGTGGCCAAACGAGATAAGCCTTTATTTTTTTTCATATCACAAAATATCTGGAGGTGGATAGTCCCGTTTTGGTACAAAAACTCTAAGATTAAAGCAGAGGACAAGGCTTTTCCAGTCTTTCTGCTCTGCCATCTTTGCCTGTGGTCTTGATCCTCATGGCTCCAAAATGGTTCCTCCACCTGCAGGCATCTAGTGCGTCATGCAAGCAGAAGCCCACGCCAGCTGAGTGTGCCTGTAAGCTTTCCTATAAGCCTTTCTGCCTACATCACATTAGTCAAAGTTGGGTCCTAAGTCTTTTCCTTGTTACATACCCACATATACTCTAACCTCTAAACTCTGCAGATTGAGCTTACATTTGGCACAGTGATACATAATATGTGCTCAATAAATAATATGTGTTGAATTGAAAAATTGAACTCTCTCCTCATCAGGGCATTATTTCTTATGGAAATAATAAGTTAAAAGTGAAATGTTAATTTCTTGACTTGATATGACTCAACACTCCTGTCAAGAAAGTTCTATACGTTCTTTCACTAGTAAACACCCACAGTGAGGAAAAAACAAAAAGCCATTTACCTGGCTCCTTCCACGTAGTCCCGGTTGGTTTGTCTCACACTTGCTAACCTAAAACCCAGGAGACGGAAACCAGAGGTAATCCGCTATGTGTCCTGTTAGGAGAGCAGGATCCATACTCTCCATCAGGGATCGAGCAACCACAAGTGCCATGTAAAGCTTCCAGGAGAAGAAATAAGTCCTGAGTGTGGGTCTGGCAACTGTTAGGCAGCCGTGTCTTGGAGAAATTGTGTAAAAAAGCTAAAGAGTCACTAAAATGAGGAGCTCAGTTAATTATCCTTGCCTATGCTTCCCAAGGCAACAAGGCAGCAGCCCCCTTAGGATCTTGGGTAATCAAATCCTTCAAACTCACTTGGGAGGTAATCAGTTGTCTGTGGCCTGCACCTGCCTTACTGGATATGATTCATTGGGTTTCTGCCTTCTAGTGAGCCAGATAAAAACACCCCACAAATGCATGTTAGTTCTTACTTGTGTGTTTTCAGGTCCCACTGATATACACTAAACACCCCCCAACAAAGGACCCTCTATTGCAGATGCATCCACGGTGTGTGGAAGGAGGTGATGGTGAGCGATCCACCCCTGCCCAGCTCCAGAGTCCTGATTCATAGCATTGCAGCCTCTCATGAGATTGCTTCAAGTAATTGCTTGCTTTTTGGAGTCATGCAGAGGAAGGTTAGTTACGTCGGTCCCCAACCCTTACCTGAAATTCTGAAATTTCAGGTTTTGGCGTTTAAACTAATTCGGCAGCAAAATCTGCCCTGAACTGATGATGTCAGTTTATTTATGATCTTTATTCTACTCGGTATAAATCATCATACATTTCACTGGATATATATCCATGGGGTTAATTATGGGGTGCCACTGGAAGTATTATGCAAGCTATACAGTATATACACCATATTTATGAAGAATTCAGAATTCCAAAACGCTTGGCCCAAGGGTCCCAGATAAAGGATTGTGGACCTGTCAAATTAAACCCCAGGGAGATGAGCGGTTATCGATGAGCTATTCAGCGGGTCAAATTGCACTCGTAACACCTTTTGAACTGTAGAGTCTCCACTTTCTCTGAGCAAACATCCGACATATCTAACCTTAACTCTTGCATGTTGTATCGGCCTGGGAGAAAATTTTGCAAACTCATTATATACACTCCAATTTTCTAACTCTACAAATTTGCACTGGCTCTGCCTATATTTACAAGAGCTGCCCCTCCTTATAGGCAAAATTACTCCATATCTTCTTACTGCTTTTCACAGCAATAAGGAAACAATCTACCCAGGGCACACCTGCTCAAGTTTCTCTGCAAGTTCCCGAGGAAAGCAAACGAGAAGAGCAACTAAAAGGAGAACCGTATGTTCAATTTCTTTTGTGTGTCCCTTTCATTTCCTTCTCGTGGCTGTGGGGCTGGGTTTTGTTTTGTGGCTTCTGCATGGTACTACCACAGCAAGTTCTTCTTTCAAATATCCAGGTCAGTCAGAGATCATCATCTGGATCTTTCATTGACTAGGAATCAGGTACAGAATGCAGAACATGTGAAAGTTTCATAGATGACAAAATTATTAGATTGGATGAATGGATTAAGGTCAAAAAGTATTTCTGTTGACTAAGTAGAGGAAATATAGGCATTTCCCTGTTGTCCTCTGTACTCAGAAAAATGGAATATACTCAATAATGTCTGACTAATTGCTTCGGTCACAGGCAAAACCTGTATCAACAGGCTAAAGGACATTTCAAAGTAAACTCGTGACTCCTCGCTCATATCTGATAGAAGAAAGTCCTATAACTCAAGAAGGAAACTCAGTAGATTTCACAGCCTCATAAATTTGCGTTCACACCCACCACCTGCTCTTTGATGCAGGATCCCAGGACAGATATGAAAATCCTCTCCATGATTAAAGATCTTGTCCTTAGCGCTAATTGTCTGTCTCTTCATGAATCTGGGTTGGCCTCTCTACTAAATGAATTACTTCCTGGAGGAAAGTGACTCCCATTTCTCCTTCATGCTTTAGGGGTGGGGTTTCAGCTATACCAAACCTTATTGTATCAACTCTCACCTGGGCCTTTACAAGAGTCTTGGTGTTTCCAGGGCCTGGAACATGCTTCCTTGAGCTCAAAGCTTGTTCTCACTCTTCATTCCACCTTCTGCTCAGAGGCTACTGTGTTGGAGAAGCCTTCAACTCCTGTACCGCAAAGAGCTCCACTCGAAAAAGTTCTGGAGATGGATGGTGGTGACAGTTGTACAAAAATGTGAATGTACTTAATGACACTGAACTGTACTCTTAAAAATGGTTAACATGGTAAATTTTATGTTGTGTACATTTTACCACAATTAAAAGAAAGGAAAAAAGAGAGAAAGAAGAGCCCCACCCAGTACTCTCCATCCTTCCTGCTTTGTTTTTCTTAGCACTTATCGATACCCAGCCTTGTTAATTCACCTGTTTTGTCCATAGTCCCCCAGGTGAAATGGAGCTCCAGGAGGGACTCCTAAAGATTTCTGAAGGAATGAATGAAAACCAGCAAGCAAGCTGGTCTGAAACTAGTATTCTGGACTATGAAGGAGCAATCAAGAGAATATATATATATTTTTAAAATTTGTTTAAATTACTTGAGAATTATCATAGGTAGTGAAAACAATAACAAAAAAACAAAAACAGGGGCCAGCTCCGTGGCCGAGTGGTGAAGTTCGCGTGTTCTGCTGCGGTGGCCCAGGGTTTGGATCCTGGGCGCGGACATGTCCCCGCTCGTCAGGCCACGTTGAGGCGGCGTCCCACATCCCACAACTAGAAGGACCTGTAACTAAGATACACAACTGTGTACAGGGTGGGTTTGGGGAGATAAAGCAGGAAAAAAAAAAAAAAGATTGGCAACAGTTGTTAGCCCAGGTGCCAATCTTTAAAAAAACACAACCAAAACAAAACCCAACAACTGTCCCAAACAAATATAGCTCTATTGCTCTAATGACAACTTGACTCCTTCTCTCCTAAATTTTATGGGGATGTCCTTCTCATCTTTCTCTTTCCCAATACTCCCAACAGAACCACACCGACACTGAGCCAGAAGATATGTAGGAAACAGCAGGTATGGTGACAAATCAACAACCAGAAGGCCTGAATTTTTGTCCTAGCTTTGCCTCTGACTAGTTGCTTGACCTCAGTTCACCTCTCTGGGCCTCAATTTTATTGTCTATAAAATGAGAGAGTTGGACTAGAGGAGCAAAACACCAGTTCTGGAAGGCGTAATGGTGCTCCCAAACAGGGCTCTGAATCCAGGTGTCTGGGAAAGTCTGGGCTAGACAGGATTCTGTGCTGCAGGACTTCGCCTATGTATGCACTGTAAATTCCCAAGAGGGAGAGAGGGAGTGCTGCATGTCCCAGATTTCCTTGGACGCAGAATTCTTTTATTCCCATAGAACCCTGGGAATCACTTCAGAAGATGCTGGAGTGGACAATCTCTAAGTTGACTTTCTGAGCTTATTTTCCCTTTCCCAAGCCTGTCCGCACTGAGACTTCTCTCACTCTGTTCCATCTTGTTTCACACACATCCCATCCGCTTGGCTCCCAGTGATCATCTTCCCAGTGCAAATGGAATAACCTGATTCTCTTCATTTTTCTGAAACTGCGGATCCATTGTTAGTTGTAAAAATGTAAAAGTCATATGACTACTTGAAAAAACCAAGTAATACAGGAAAGTACAAGTTAAAAAAAATGAAAACTTACCCCAACTCTTGCCACTCAGATACAATTCCAACAAAGTATTTTTTAATTGAGTCAGGGGGTTTTACAATTGGCAAAAATTTTATTCATGAACTCATTTAATGCTTCCATTACAAATCTATGTGGCAAAATACTTAAAAGATTTAAGTTTTAGAATTCCTATATTTCTAAAACATCGAGTCAAAACCTAGTCATTAGGGTTGTTGTGACATTGCTGGAGGGGCTTGCTATGGGTTGAATTGTGTCCCCTAAAAAAGATATGCTGCAGTCCTAACGCAGAGCACCTCAGAATGTGAACCTATTGGAAATAGGGTTGTTGCAGAGGTAATTAGTTACATTACCATGAAGTCATACTGGAGTAGTAGGGTGGGCACTTAATCCAGTATGACTGGTGTCCTGATAAGACGGCCCTGTGAAGACACAGAGACATAGAGGGAAGAACGCCATGGTGACGAAGGAGACAGAGATTGGAGTTATGCATCTGCAAGCCAAGCAATGACACCAGAAGCTAGAAGAAAGGCATGGAGCAGATTCTTCCCTTGGGCCGTCAGAAAAGCATGGACTTGTCCACACCTTGATTCTGGATGTCTGGCCTCCAAAACTGTGAAAAAATAAATTTCCGTGTTTTAAGCCACCCAGTGCATGGTACTTTGTTATGTAGCTCTAGGAAACTAATACAGGAGTGGCAAGAGATGATATGAACAACAACCTGGCAGTGTCAGCTCCCCTCTCCCGGGCCAGGAACTCCCAGGCAGTGGTGTGCTGGAGGCTGTTCCATGTGCACACTCTTCCCAACTCCATGTTCAGTGATGTCCCGTTGGCAGCTTGAAACCAGTCATTCAGGTGACCAGCCATCCTGTTTCCTGGGAAATGAGGGGTGTCCTGGAATTCAGGACTTTCAGGCCTAAAACTGGGTAAGTTTCAGGCAAACTGGAACAAAATGGTTACCCTATCAGCCATGAGAAGAGTATTCATACCATGGAAATTGGCAAACCCTACAAATCAGGTCATTGCCACCTTGGAGGACTGCTTGTTAAATACTTACCAGCACGCCACTCTGCCCAGGTTTGGTTCCCCAACATTGCTACATTTTACTTGCAAAGAGAACCCAGTTTAGGTTACCTGTAGCCATTCCTACAGCTCTTCCTCAAACTTACAGGATTGCACAGCAGATACTGGCAGGGATAAGGACCTGAGAAGTTATCCTTTCTGTTAGAAAAGGCAAGCCTTTGCTAGATAAATGATGTGATAACAACCCCAGCATTATGAATCACATTGACAAAGCACTTTAAAATTTAAGGTTAACAGATAGCCTTAGGAAGAGAATTCACCACCCCAAAATATGCCTCTTTGGCACAAAGATTATTTTATGTTGGTTATTTTTAAGAAACAGCAGACATTGGAGAAGCTCTGAAAACCAAGTGGAAGTTACCCTTTGTAGAAGACACTTAAATCTGTAAGGGAAATCTCCATCTGTAGGGATGACTTCCTCTTTGTGCCAGGAAGAGAAAGATGACTCTAAGTCACCAGATAGCCTTATCAATGGAGAAGGCAATAACTTAAATCTGCATAGCAATTTTACCCTTGTTTACTGTGCTTTTCCTGGTAACCGGCCATAGCTGACCCCATCTCAACAGAATGCTAAAGCTGTTTTTCAAGGGTAGCAAGCCAAAAACCGAGCATGCAAAGAAGAGAAAAATTTGACCTGCCAATTGAAACTCATCCTGCCAGCACTTCTGCATACCAGCCAGCCCTCCCTAATCCCTTAAACTCTGCCCCAAACCCTGGAGACAGATTTGAGAGCCTGTCTCCTGTCTCCTTGCCAGTGGACCTCGCAATAAAGCCTTTTCTTTTCTCAAAAGCCAGCGGCATAATGTATTTGCTTTTGACGCCCATCAGGCCGTCTTGTCCAGTAACACCCTCTCCCCAAATTTTATACTCTCTTCCAAACCAACGATTTCATTTCATTTTATTCATTTACTTATTGCATTGCCAAAATCAAAGTTGCTCCCCAGTGGATACGTAGAATTATAGAATCTTAGAGTTGAACACAAGTTGGGAAATGCTGGACACGACCATTTTTAAGGTCTTAAAATGTTTTTTCTAAGAACCACATAACAGAATTACAGATGTATAACGTCCTCCCATGGACTTACACACTTAGATTTTAAGCCTTAAAATAAACCGTACTTGTCACAAACTTTACTGAACACTAGCATAGTGCTCAGCTCGCTATATCTGCGGCATAAATAAAATCGTTTTTAGGTTTTGTCCTAGCAGCATGACCACTTTCTTCTTCCACTAGAGAAGCTATAGAGAAATGCAAGAGACTGAGTGAAACCTCCACGAGATCAAGCACCAGCCTGAAGGCCTCCAGGCACCAAGCCCTGAAAACGCAGCAACAGCACCTCCCTTCCTGCCTCTGCTCCCCGGCTCACCCTCCGCTGTCCTAGTTCCTCCCACCACCAATTGCTCACAGCCAAAGCATCTATTTTAAATGCACAACTGCTAGGGAGAGTGAGCTTCAGGGTATACTGTATACTGAAAACAAACCCAAGATGCCCAGCAGTTGGTACAGTGTACCTTTTGTAATTCAACAAGCAGTCTTACATAGGCTTGTGTCAATACAAGTCAGTCTCTTTTCACAATGCATTTTATTAGTTTACTTTTCTAATTCTTCTAGACTATGACTTCTTGAGGGGAGGGAACACCTTTGTTCACCTTTGTATGCTGGCACGTAGCTTGGATCAAATAGGCAATCAATAAAAGTCAGTTGAATAATAAATCATGAAATAAAGGCAAAAACACTGCCTGTAACACTTTCCTTGTCTCGGTTAAATTTCCTAAGCCAATTTTTTAACATAAACACAAATCCATCAAGTGTACATGTCACTTTCTACCTTTTAAAAGTTTTTTGTGTTTTTTAACGAGGAAGAGCGAGAGCCAAAAATGTCATGAAATTATACACACACACACATCCACACACACACTACAAACATCTAGTTATACCAAAACAAAACCAATTTACAAGCCCTGGCTTATCATCTTGATAGCTACTGTACTGATCCTATAATTTATGTCTGTTTAACACTGTGATTTTCCTTGTCTGGGCCTTAGGCAACTCAGGAAAGGGCTCCAGACAAATTTCAACACTACTGACACTCATGATTAATATTATTAATACTGTTTATTTTTTTAATGGCCCATCTCCTAAACCTTTGTATCCAATCTCAGAGAAGAATGTATTTATAGATGTGCAGCCAAACGCAGCCCTGAGTGCTCTCTATTAGGAGTCTCTTGCCTTCCCAAGGCCCCTGGGAATCCCCCCTCCTCTTCCAGTTGCTCTTGGCATTCTTTTCCTCTCGGGTCCCCCTGTCACTGACACACCCCTAGAGCTGGGCAACGGAAGTTAGAAGTATCCACCTGCTGGGACTTCCGCCTCTCCAGTTTCTCTAGGTCCCAGGGCCAGTCTCCAGGCAAGCGAGGAGAGATGAGGGGAGAGGAAGGGGATATTAATAATACCTAGTTCCAACTTCCTCCATCCCCTCCCTGCCCCATCCACCAGAACTGGCTCCTGGCTCCAGGAAATAATTGCTCTTATCAGCCCTCTCTCTGAGCAGGAGGAAAGGAAAGATCTGGATTCTTCTCCTTTTCAGAATCCATTCAGGACCCCTTAAATTCTTAGAGGCAGAGCACAGCGGACATTCAGGGCAGTGGAACTCCCTGATACCACGGTAGGGGAGAAAAGACTCTCCCTCTACTCTCCCAGCTTCGGTAGCTGGGTCTATGAAATAAACTGGCAACCAGCAGATTAACAGGAGAAAAGGTATAAAGATTTATTAATTTTTAATATCATGTGCATGGGAGCAACACAGGAAAAAAAGTGAGTACCCAAAAAAGTGATGAGATTTGAGAGTTTATAGAACATCTTCATCGGGAAGGAAGATGGGGGCGGTAGGAGGGAGTAAATAATTTTTAGAAAGGATGAATGGGCCTTTAGAAGAATATATGAGAGACACTATAGTTTGTGACAAAGTTTGTCTGGGTGTGGTGTCAACGTCTAGTCTCCTCTCCTGTGACAAGAGTTACTCTTTCCTGGTTGATGAAACTCCCAGGGAGGGAATTTATGACAAGTGAGTTTCTTTTCCCTCCAAAGGAGGCAGATAAAGGAGTTCAGAGAAAACCTCTCCCTACATCTGCTGTTTTTCCAATGTCTTCAGCTCAAAATAGTCAATATGCCAAAGTGGCATATTTTAAGTTGTCACATCCTCAACTCCTTGACTGTAATAACAGATCCATGTCATTACACGGTTGTCCAAAACCATAGGATGTGCAACCAAGAGTGAACTCTAATGTACACTCTGGACTTTGGTGATAGTGGTGTGTTGACGTAGGTTCATCAACTGTAACAAATGTGCCATCCTGGTGGGGCATGTTGGTGATGGGGGGGCTGCGCATGTGTGGGGACAGGGGGTATATGGGAAACCTCTGTACCTTCCCCTCAGTTTTGCTGTGAACCTAAAACTGTTCTAAAAAATAAAGTCTACTACAAAAAAGATATACAGGACTCCGAAGAGCTTCCGTTTGTCAATCTTTACCATATTTAAAATTAAAACAGAAATTTTCAAAATATTTATTAGTTCATTAATTTAGAAATAATAATAATAGCTCTAATACCTGTTAATATTAATGACATATTTTATGATAAATAACTATTTCCAAAGCAAAAAGAACCCCACACTCTTAGTGAGAAGAATGGCATTATATTATAGTTTTATAAATCTGTAATGTTTGGCTTAATAGTGAAGGGTACCAGAACGTGCCGCTGCAGAATATCCCTCTTCGGCATGTAGATTATTTTGAGCTAAAGTCCACTGAGAATCAGTAGACTCAGGAAAAACTCTAAAAACAAGGCACAAGTTTTCCTTTTGTAAAGGAAATTCACATTTGTAAAGGAAATTTCCAATTGTAGAGATGTTCCCTCCCCCTTACCAGGAAGAGGAGGACTCTTCACAACTCTTACTAGTGGAGAGGGCAGCGACTTAAATGTGCATAGCAAACTTCACTCAGCAACCCTTGTTTACCATACTTCTCCTGGCCGCCTTCCCATAACTTGCCTCCCCACCCAGAAGCACAAAACCCCTTTTCCTTTGTTTAACCTCAGATGGTATATAAGCCCAAGTTCAACCACCCCTCTGGGTTACTCGTCACTGAGTGTTCCCATGTGTCTATTCGCAATGCACATGTTAATAAACTCCTGTTTGTTGTTCTCTTGTTAAGCTATTTTATGCCAGTCTCGTATACAGGGTGCCAACTGGAAAATCGAAGATGTAGAGGAAAAATAATTTTTTTCCCTCTTTTACACCCTCCATTGATAGCCCTATACCTCCAACAAAAACCATCCTTCTATAAAATTTATATTTCTTCTTTACAGTTTTGGATCTGGGTTCATTTGGAATTTATTTGGGCTGCACTGGTAGACACATAATTATGACGCATTCATTTGATAATTATGGAGCTCTTACTGTGTACAAGGAATGGTGCTAGATGCTAGGGCTTCAGCAGTCAACGGGGGAGACCAAGTAGCTCTGTCCTCATGGAGCATGTCGTCCCCCGAGGTGACAAATGGTAGACTAGTTCGTTCCCATTGTCCTATGTGCTGGGAAGGAGAAACACGAGGTGCTGTGAGACCATGGAACTGTCAATGGTGTCCAGGTAAAGAGGCCAAGTGGAGGAGGAGTCAGCAAGGCTGTTCCAAGAACAGTTTTCAGGTAAAATGGACGCCCCAGGCAGAAGAGTGGGAAATAAGGACAAAAATGGACTCAATGCTGGAGAAATCTCAGAGCCGTGTAAAATGGTGCATCACGTTTACAGAGCTGCAGATTTGGAATTGTTGGTGGTGAAGTGTGAGGGGAAAGAAAAGCGTAAGTGCAGAGTTAGGTCAGAGAAACTCACTTTTCGTGCTACGAGACTTGGACTTGGTCTTGTCTGACCTGGTCCTGCTTAAGTTTTCCAGAAGTAAGGGATGACGGCTCTAGGTGACACCATCCATATTACATTGTAGTTATTGTAATCTCTATGAATAATGATGCCTCAAGTTGTGCAGTACACAGCCTGGGCAGCCGTCTGACACAGGAACCGTGACTCCAAATTCATCTGCTTCTATTACTTTGGAACCTTGGAGATTTTAAAGTTTTCTTTCTCTTATGATTTTGTGTGAGACACTTTCTTTTGGAAAAATCTCAGTCGGCATGGGGTGGGGGGAGGAGGAAATGAACGTAATTTGGGGAATGATGCTGTCTTATTTTTCTATATAATTTAGCCATTTTTCCCACTTAAGATGGCAGAAATGGGAGCTAAAAACTTTGAGGTCAAGCTGTGGCATTACCGGTGGATCTACAGATCACAGAAACACAAGTGGACAGGATAGGCCTGTCTTGCACTAGTATTTATACCTGGATGGGGCCTCAAGGGGCCTGACTTTTCTTTTCAGAGTAGAAGAAAGTCTTCATGAGCCAATTTTGCTGCTGGGTACAGGTGTTTTCCTCAACAGTTTAAATAAATCTTCAGTAAACAGCTCAATAAATCTGTTCTGATTTACTGGCTTAAACTCTCTGGTTCTGATTTATTGTCTCTATAAGAATAGAAACATTCTTTTTCTTTTTCTTTTTTTTTTTTTTTGCTCAGGAAGATTTGCCCTGAGCTAACATCTGTGCCAGACTTCCTCTATTTTGCTTGTGGGTCACTGCCACAGCATGGCTGCTGATGAGTGGTATAGATCTGCACCTGGGAACTGAACCTGGGCCACTGAAGTGGAGCACGTCAAGCTTACCCACTGAGCCAGGGGGCCAGCCTCTATTTCTTTTTTTTATCACTGAAAGTTGGTACCATTTTACCAAACTCTCCCTGTTGCCTATACCTCCCTAGCCCCTGGCAACCACTTTTTTACTGTTTCCCTGAGTTTGACTTTTTAAAAATTACTTATGTATTGATTTATTTTCAGATTTCACATATAAGTGCTGCCATGAAGTATTTGTCTTTCTCTGTCTGGCTTATGTCACTTACTATACTATACAGTTTTGATAACTATTGCTTTGTAGTACTGATGCCTCCAGCTTTCTCTTCTTTCTCAAGACAGCTCTGGCTATTTGGGGTCTTTTGTGGTTCCATACAAATTTTAGGACTGTTTGTTCTATTTCTGTGAAAAATGCCATTAGGATTTTGATATGGATTGCATTGAATCTGTAGATCGCTTTGGGTAGTATGGATATTTTAATGGTATTAATTCTTCTGATCCATGAACACAGAATAGCTTTCCATTTACAGCAGTGCCCCCTTATCCATGGTTTTCCTTTCCATGGTTTCAGTGACCTGCAGTCAACTGCAGTCTGAAAATGGAAAATTCCAGAAATAAACAATTTATAAGTCTTAAATTGCCATACCGTTCTGAGTAGCGGGATGAAGTCTTGTGCCATCCTGCTCCATATTGCCTGGGATGTGAGTCATCCCTTTGTCCAGTAGATCCACACTGTATACCCTACCTGCCCATTAGTCACTTAGTAGCCCTCTTGGTTATCAGATCGGCTGTCACACTATCACAGTGTTTGTGTTCAAGTAACCCTTATTTTACGTAATGATGGTCTCAAAGTGCAAGAGTAGTGACTCTGGCAATTCAGATATGCCAAAGAGAAGCTGTAAAGTGCTTCCTTTAAGTGAAAAGGTAAAACTTTTTGACTTCAGGAAAGAAAAAAACTATATGCTGAGGTTGCTAAGATCTACAGTAACTTTTATTACAGTATATTGTTATAATTGTACTATTTTATTATTAGTTGTTGTCAGTCTCTTACTGTGCCTAATTTATAAATTAAACTTTATCATACATATGTATGTATGGAGAAAAACATAGTGTGTATAGAGTTCAATACTATCCATGGTGTCAGGCATCCACTGGGGGTCTTGGGACATACCCCCTGCAGATAAGGAGGGACTGCTGTATTTGCATTTTCTTCAATTTCTTTCATCAGTGTCTTCTAGTTTTCTTATAGTAATGTCTTATAGTGTAAGACCTTTTACCTCCTTGGTTAAATTTATTCCTAAGTATTTTATTCTTTTTGATGCTATTGCAAATGGGATTGTTTTCTTAACTTGTCTTTCTGATAGTTCATTGCTGATGTATAGAAACTCAACTGATTTTTGTATATTGATTTTGTATCCTGCAACTTTACTGAAACCGTTTATTAGTTCTGATAGTTTTTTGGTGGAGTCTTTAAGGTTTTACATGTACAATGCCATGTTATCTGCAAACAGAGACAGTTTTACTGCTTGCTTTCTGCTTTGGATGCCTTTTATTTCTGTTTCTTTCCTGATTGCTCTAGCTAGGACTTCTAATACTATGTTGAACCAAAGTAGCGAGAGTGGGCGTCCCTGTCTTGTTCCTGATCTTAGAGGAAAAGCTCCCAGTATTTCACTGTTGAGAATGACGTTAGCTGCAGGCTTGTCATATATGTCTTTATTATGCTGAGGTATGCCCCTCTATACCCAGTTTGTCGAAGGTTGAAACTTTCTATATCTTAAATAATACATCCAGAGAAGGTAGACTGTGTGAGCACAGGCTCTGTTTCTGCAGCAGAGATCAGGATATAAATGAGCTCAGTTTTTTATATTCCAAAGGTGCCATTAATTGGGATCCTTTGGATGTCATGGCTAATTAGTCAAACCAAAGATTTGAAGGCATTTCTTATCCTGACAGTAGCTGTAGCCAGAAAGACAGCCATTAGTCCTAGTTTTGAATAGCAGGGTAAATTTCTATGAAATTTCATACCTGTGCTCCTCCTTCCCCTTTCTGATATGTAGCTGTTTTCATTTGCAAAAGATAAATCCATGCCAAAATTTAAACCAGACGGGACCTAAAATTAATCTTAGCGTGTACCTTGGAGGTGTGAAAACAGCTTTTCTTGACAACCTTGCATAGCCAATCCACATAAACTTCATATTTATGAACACAGTTCTTCCTTAGAGGTGGCAATGGGGTTTATTAGAATTTGGGGGCAGGTATAGCTTGAGAAATATATTGTTAAACCTATTATTTAATACAAACTATCAAGCAAAGTGGGCCAAGTTATTGTTAGAAGCTATGAAGAGCATTTTGGGAGCAAGAAAAATTTTCTAGGGAATCAAAATCCATCACCAAGGTAACCAAAATGAGCATTTTGACTAAGTTCAAGGTTGGATAGAGGATGACGTAAATAACACTTTGAGAGAAGCCCTCAAATTTGCATATGAAGTTATGCTGCGTATGTAGTAACAATATTTGTGATGAATTGAGTGCTTTGCATGCGGATCTAAGTGTCACAGCTTTGATACTTCCATTGTTTAGGGAAAAAAACTGAGGTTAGTGTCAACAAGCAAGTAAGGGCAAAGTTTGGGTTAAATTTTTAAAATTTTGATTAAAAAACTCAGATTCTCTTTTACACACCCCAGGGCTTCTCTGTATTTTCAGAGCAGGGCGAATTAGTCACTCTGAGTAGTTTTATATTCTAGTGGTTGAGGGCCTATCCACTCAGGAAGCTAAACATAACAGAAAGTTTTCTAAAGTTGTATTAGACATTTTCTCGCCTCCTATAACATGCTGTATTGAGTGTTTACAATGCTTTTCTGCAAATGCATCCTTCACATGGGTGATACCGTAAACAGGATGATGCTCCCAGGGTCTGAGGTGTGGGAGCTACTGGCCCCACATTGGGGTGCTTTTCCAGTTTGTCAGATCATGGCTGCTTGCAGTCCTTTCGCTGCCTTAAATGGGAATCTCCCAGGGCCTTAGAAACTAAATAATTAAGCCAGTTGGAAGAGTATGTGAAGTAAAAGTAAATAGGCCTGACGGGCTGGCCCACAAGGAAAGCATTAAGAGCACAGATTCCCTAACTTCCATTTCATGTTCCTGCAGCATGATTAAATGCCTCTTAAGTTTTACGTGATGTCCCAGATAGGTGAGTGCACCATTGATGAGATCCAAGTAAGTGAGGTACAATAAAACATTCATTAGAAGCAAGAGATACACACACACACACACACACACACACACACATATACGATTTTATTTTCTCGCTGGTACTGACCTACCACACTTAAAAATTTCCACCAGACTGAAAAATAATTTTACTTCTGAAGAAAGGAAATATTTTAAATACCCATTTAACATTTGTTTATACTGTCCTATTGTTAAGAGTTTTCTTCCTTTGGAATGTGGTTTGGGTTCACCCACTGCAAAAGCCTTTGCTAGACATTTGCGTAGACTGCTCACTAATAAATCTTTCTTTAGTAAGAAAGTAACGGAACAGGAGCATGGCTTCGGATGAGTTTTAATGTTCCTGAGCCTAGTTTCTTTGTGTGTAAAATGCAGGTCAGTAAAGACTAAAATGAGGTCATAGTGTAGGAGGCTGTCTTGGTTCCCTCGGGCTGCTGTAACAGAACCCCATAGACTGGGTGGCTTATAAACAACAGAAATTTCTTTCTCACAGTTCTGGAGGCTGGCAAGTCCAAGATCAAGGCCGCCAGATTCGGTGCCTGGTAAAGGCCACTTCCTGGTTCATAGACAGCAGTCTCCTCGCTGTGTCCTCACGTGGTGGAAAGGGCACCCCGGGGCCTCTTTTATAAGGGTGATAATCCTATTCGTGAGGGCTCTGCTCTCATGACCTAATCACCTCCCAAAGGCCCCACCCCTAACACCATGACTTTGGGGGTTAGGATTCAACATGAGAATTTAGGGGGAACATAAGTAATGAATAACAGCATTCAGTCTATTGCACAGGCTTAGCACAGTAAGGGCACGAGAAAGGACGTTATTATTTGAACATGAATTCAACTGAAATTCAGGAGAGCAAAACCGATAACCACATGTTTACTCGATGGCTTAAAAAAATTGTTAATTGTCGTCCCCTCATCTACTGGAGGGAATTAAAGCTAGCCTGTGAAGTTCTGAATTGGGAATCAAGAACATTCTATCCAGTCAACCCTTTCGTTTCACACACAGGAAAACAGAGGTCGGGGGAGTTTGTGAAACTTGCCCAGAGATTGATAACTACTTTTGGGCTGAGCCAAGCGTAGGACCAGGGTTCTTGTCATCAACATGAATAACTCTTCATTCATGTGGTCCTTCCCAATTTACAACGCACTTCTTCAGCTCCAGTACCTCGTTTATCCTACTATATCCACGAGCTTATGGAGGTGGATTTTTCCCCTCTTGTCTTTGTGAGACTTTTTGCATCCTCAGACTTGTGTTGCAGCAGCTGATTCTATACTGACCCTTAAATTAAAAAATATAGATGTATGTATAAACACACATACATACATGTAAATGTGTACCCACATATATATATATATATATATATATATATATATGCATATAAGGAGAAACAGCATCAGATCTATGAGTCTCCCCACGCAGGCCACACCCTGGCAGATAGAAATCACAGGAAGAGCCTTCAATTTGAGAATTCTCAAGTCGCCATCAATCCTTCAATACTAAAGGGCTTAGAAGTGTTCACATTTTCAAGAGGCGTGGGAACATTTATAAGCTACCCTGCAAAGGGTTTCATTTTGAGACAGAATAGTGAGGTTGGCCATCTGCTCTTCACGTAGTTTTGGCAGCAAGTCCTTCAAAGAATGAACAGTGAAACCAATTCATTTCCCCTCCTAGAATTTTTCCTTCTTATTATTTTTCTTTATTGTAAGGCTATTTATAAAGATATAAGTCTATAGACATTATGAAAGATAAGGCATATCATGTGAGGGAGAAAATCAGACAATAAATCCAAAAAACTCTTGGAAACCAAAAATCCGAACTTGGGGATAGGGTGTTTGGGGACACAGCTGTTAAATGGAATGCAACTGTCCTCAAAAGCAGGAATGGAGACGATGAGGCACTCAGCTATAGAGCGACGCAGGAGGCTCGGCGTTACAGCTTTTGATGTCTTTAAAATTGGGCTGGGCATCAAGCGCCTTTCTGCAATAGTCCGGGGAAGGTAAGTCCAGGTTGGTTTTCAAGGCTTTAGTCAGCTCTGTGGCCAGTAGCTGGTGGAGGGCCACACCGTCACCGGAGCGCACCTGGGTTTTCCTAGTCCACTGGAAGACAAAATGAACACCCAGCAAGTCCACAAGTACAGTCCTTTATCAGAATCGCTGATCCCACAGACGCTGCCACCAAGAACTTGACTGAAGTGAAGCCCTAGAAAGTAACACTTAACGACGCATGTTTGGTTTCTTATCTTAAAGTCTCTCTATTTAAGAAGAATTACACAATTTATCCTCCGGAACAATTCAGAGAATGATTCTCAAGACCTGAAAACATCTGAACCCTATTGATGAGTTCCATATAGCACATTCTGATCTTTTGCTTTTCCTAACTCACAAACGATACCTGCCGTGTCAGAGCAGTGTTTGACCATTTGTGTGCCACTGACATGGTTTGCGCCTTACCTATATTATTATTTTTATTTATCATTTGCATACATTAACAACGTTGTACAACCACTATCTCTTTCCAGTTCCAAAATTTTCATCACCCCAAGGGGAAACTCTGTACCCATTAAGCAGTTACTCCTCATACCCTCCTCTCCTTAGCCAGTGGCAGCCACCTATACTATTATTTTTTAGAATACTTTTCTTAATTCAATTTTAAATCCATGAAATTGAGATCGATGGGCTGGTTCGCCTACCTCAAGCTCGGCTGGTGAACAACAGTGGTATGTGCACTTCACACTGGGAATGCTGTATTCGCGGGGGCCCAGGTGTAGTGGGTTTTGCCATGTCTGTTATTCCAGATGTACAACTTGTTCCCACAATTCCACCTTCTCTCGGCCTAGTGGAGGGGAGCGGGCATGCCAGCAGATAGTGATGGTACACAATGACACCTGATGGAGGCAGGAGCAGAGTAACCTGAGCGCTCCCAGAGGGACACCTGAGCCATACCTGGGTGCTCAGGGAGAGCTTTTCCAAAGTCCAAGACTGGGAGGAGTTTGCCGGGAGGAGGAAAACTTTGGAGAGAAGCATCTTTTGGGGCTAGAAGAGAGTCAAGGATTTCTGTAGTATCAACTAAATGCTGAGGTTTGAACACTTACCAATAATAGAGACAAAAGGGACAAACCTAAAGGAGTGGGGCCTTTGTTTAAAGCACACGAATAGCCAAACACATAAAGGACTAATAATCCAGACCAAAGCCAGAGAAGGTTCCCGCAGCCTTGCACTCCGATTTGCTGCTGGGATGCCAGGCAGAGCCTGAGAAACCTCCAGGCCTCTCCACACGGTCCCAGGGGCACTCAGCACAGGCACTGAGGTCGTGACCACCCAGAGCTCTCCTTAATTCTATCCTACACCCTCCCCAGGGTGGGCAAGGTGGCCAGGAAAGGCTGCTGCCCCCATGGGACCCGAAAAGTTGTCAATTAAAAAAATCCAAAATAGCAGGAAGCCCCATGAAAGATTATTTTGGATCAATGTGAAAACTTGAGTGGAAAATAATTTTTTTTTTAGGAACTTAGTATGCACGACAGTAAATGACTGCTTGGTACACTGTTTCCAGATTTCCATCATGAATTACAGGTTAAAAGAAAAAAAGTACAACTTGGAATTTCCAAGAATTTATTATCATCAGAAGTATAAGCTTCTGAATAGGCCTGGGGGAGCATCATATTGCTGGTAGGTGGCTCCAAACACGATACAGGCTTTTTTTCATTCTCCAGACACAACAAAGAATTCTTTCAGTGGAGCCATCCCAGTGGGTTCTCGTGTTCTGCCCGGTATTTACAAAGCTAACAATCCCCGAAGCCAATGGCTGGATTTGAGCTGATCCATCCAGTTTCTCGTAGTGGTTCCTCTGGAGATAAAGGATAAGAACGTACAGTCCTCACGCACAGCCTTGGTTAGGGTGAGGACAGCTGTTTGAGGACAAAGAGAACAGGTTAACCAGCCCACACAGGGTAAAACTTCCAACTTCAAGTAAACTAACTGAGTCTAAAAAGCAATTCAGTACAATCTGTGAGTGAGGGCCTGGCTAGAAATGACAGTGATTCCTGGAGCTGTTTTTGTTGAATTCTAACATACTTCCTAGATGACGCTGGGGTGAAGGAGGCACAATGCTTTATTTATTTTGAACAAATAATTATACATCGCAGCAGGATAAACAGTATAATATTAACTGCCCAAAAATGATGTCAACACTGGGGCAGGGGAAGAGTTATAATGATTATTTTTTTGATGCAAATACCACTGGGCTGTCAAGAATTCCATGCTGGTTAAATTTGGGCCTTTCTCAAATCGGTCAACATGTCCTCTTTGGAAGTGCTGGTCAATGACCCAGGAAGGTTGGTTTGAGAGCTTTTTGTGGGTGTCTCCCTTTTACTTTTTTGCATGCACTTCAACAATGGACAGACAGACGAGGGACCCTCTCTCCTTGTATGTTCTCAGGCCTTGAGATACAAGATACAGCGCAGGCGGTCTCCAACATGATCTTTTATTCCACTACATGGAAAGCACATCAGTGGGAAAGGCAGGAGGGATTAAACGCTCCGGAGGAGCAGCTTAAAATGCTCTCCCGCCTCCACAGCCCAATTCTGCAAATGGAAGTCGACTAACCTTTAGCTGAGATGCTCAAACCAGAGGTCATACTTTAACTTGCTTTGAAGAAAAAGTGCAACTCGTTCAGATGCTACAACATCAAAAGTGGCTTTTTTAAAGGCAGGGCAATGATTTGAGAGAGAAAAACTGTCTAGGCTGGGTTCTGAAAGGTTATAAACTTTTTCGTTTCATATCTTGTTAATATCCCAATAGTTGCTTATAGCAGCCAAATTATCACCGGACAGAAGTTATATGAGCAGAGCAAGCTTTCCTGCTGAGCGTGAGATGCTGTGAAACATCAGGAAAGGTTCACTTATGTAGACACTAACACACGAGGGTGACACTTCTTAAATGGTCTACAATGTCATGTTTCAAACAAGCTTAACGGTGACAGATTTGACTTCTGAACAGACCTGGATGGTGGAGATAACCAGATTTGCTTGTTTGGGGTCTGCTTGTTGACCACGTAGGTTCCTAGATCTCCACCCAGCTTAACTGTTAAAATATCACTCTAGTGGATCAGGAGGGAAAAAACGTAAGGAAAATAAAACAAGACAACGTTATCACTTTGTCATAATTTCTTCATATCTTGTGATATCTCAACACTGTCCATTTACATAAGTACACAATATACACGATAAAGAAACGTCTTTAATTTCATGTTTAGGATTAGGAGATCACGGAGAAAGAAGACTGCTCTCAGAATCAGACTATGATTAATCACAGTAATACCTGTACCTCATAGTGCTTTCCCTCCTTCCCTTTGAGGTCCACAAGGCGAGCATTATCATTATTCCTTCTCCATGTGAGGAAGCAGAAGCTGGAGTGTTGAGCAGCCTGTCTGAGGTATTACAGCCAGCAAATGGGAGGATCCATAGCCCGATGGCTGCCTTGGTTCACTCAACTACCAGCCAGAACATCCTAGAGGACACAAAACAATGCAGACACCAACTGGACTGGAGTAAGCACCAGCTCAGCCCAAACATTGGGCAGGACAAGGTCATTACCAAAAAAAACGAAAAAAGGCAAGAAAGAAAGAAGTAATCAAACCACTTGCTTTGCTTATCTTAGAAGAGCAACAGTCTCAGCTCTGTGGGAGGAGACAGACACTCCAGCCTGGGGCTCTTATTTCCAGACCCTTCCCACGCAGCTCACAAGCTTCTCAGATGCTCCTCACCAGCTTTATTTTCCTCTCCAGGAGCCTTGAATTCTTCAAAGGACCAGTTTGTCCATCTTTACCCCATAAACTCTCGTTTAAATTGAAAACACTCTTTACTCCCAAGGCCTGAGGTCTCTTTAGAATGTGCAGGATGTGAAAGAAACAGCTATACAGCTAAGTTCCCTCTATTGGAGCTGGTGAACAGCTGCTTTTCCCCACCCCATGTATAACCCACAGAGATATGGGCGGCCTTTCTCTGTGCCTTCTAGAGCCCCTGTCCAACCAAGGGACGCTGAATGGTCCTGGGAACACTTTGTGTTTGGTTCTCAAACACCAATAGCTATTGAAAAGGTGGAGAAAGTACCAATAATAATATAATTGATGGGGATGGAATGGGGAGGACACTGTTTGGTTATTTTGTTAATAACTTCTTTTGATTAAAAAAGAAATGAAGAGAAATTATAGAGACATTGGGAATGCAGATAGTATAAATACAATGAAAACATCAATAAAAATATTAACTACTATTATTCAGTGCCTACTCTGTGCCAGGCACTGTGTTTGGTGCTTTGTGTAAAATTGTTTCCACTATGACCATAACCATCAGAGGTGGAAACCCTTATCCCAGTTTTACAGATGAGGAAAACAGAGGCAGAGTAATGAGGAATATTGAGTAACTGGCAGAGCTGATCTGAAATCCAGGTTTGTTTGGGTCCAAAAGACACTGTTCTTTCCATAACATGAATCACTCTCTCAACCCCATTAACCATTGTTCACTCTCAGTGTTCACTCTCAGTGTTCACCCTCCCGTATCACTGCCAGTTTTTAAATGCATGTTTTAAAAGGGCTAGGATCTGGGGTGGGCCTGGTGGCACAGCGGTTAAGTTTGCATGTTCCACTTCTCAGTGGCCTGCAGTTCGCCGGTTCGGATCCCGGGTGCTGACAGGGCACCGCTTGGCAAGCCATGCTGTGGTAGGCGTCCCACATATAAAGTAGAGGAAGATGGGCATGGATGGTAGTTCAGGGCCAGTCTTCCTCAGCAAAAAGAGGAGGATTGGCAGCAGATGTTAGCGCAGGGGCTAATCTTCCTCAAAAAAGGGGGGGGGGGGCCGGGCTAGGATCACAGTGTACATAAGTTTTTTTTAAAAAAAAAATTTTCCTGAAAGTTATCTTTACTATTTTGGTAGGAGTATCTCTCATGTATTTAAAAACGTCTGAAAACGGTACAATTCAGTAGTTTTTAGTATTGCACAAAGGGTTTTCAGAAAGGGTGCAGACATCATCACTAGTTCCAGACTATTTTCATCACCCCAAAAAGAAATCCCATATCCATTAGCAGTCGCTCCCCATTCCTTCCTCTTGCAATACATTTTTATGACTTATTTTTCCATGAGATACCGGGTTCAGGAAATCAAGACATAATTGTTTCTGATTTGACCTATTTGTGCCCCTACCTGCCCCATTGTGGGTGCGCCCTACACTGGGGCGGTGCATGATGCAATGGGAAGGGCAAGGGGCGGGGTCTGGAGAAGCGGGTTCTAAGTCGCATTGATCGCCTCTGTTTCCTCAGGACAACATCCGTCCTGGCACCTTCTGTGTAAGGATGGAGGGGCTGACGGTTGCTCACGGGTTCCGCACCGCCTCCTGATCACCATCACACTTTAGAACAGGAGATTAAATAGGGGGACAGTGGATACAATCCCAGAAGGCTAAAATCAACGCTTTCCAACCCAAAAAATCTTCTGAGGAACTCCAGGGAACAGGCCGATCTTTCACAAAGAGCATATTAATAAAACAACCATGAGAATCCTTCTAGATGCGCAGGTCTCAAGCTGTTTCCTCCACCTGTCACCTTCCCTGAGGTCCACCCCCTCCCAGCATGCGACCCACAACTCCTTCCATTCCAGGTCCCGGCTGGAGTGCCTCTGGGAAGGTTACCCTGATGCCTCTTGGCTGGGACCAGGGCCTGTCCCCACAGCGTCTCTGTGCCTTGCTCACTGCGTCTGAGCTGTCGGCTTGTGTGCTGGTCACCGACCCCTGCTCTCCACTCCTGTAAGCACCTCGAGGGCAGATTTGTCTTTTCATCCTCGCATCTGCAGTGTCTAGCACATCCATTTTTTTGTGGAAAATACTGGACGGATACAAAAATACATTTGTGGATGAATGAACGGAGCGGATGATGAGCAAGCACTGCGATAACATGTGCCAAAGTTGAGGGCAAGGTTACGCCGGGCAGAAAGTCTCCGCACTCAACCACGCCCCCTCCTGTTCATGGTGCGTCATGAGATTTTTTTTTCCCACGGAGCCAGAAGCTGTTTCTAAAGCAAAGTGGAAAGAGGAGGAAGGAACCTACCTGCCTTCCCGGTGCACCAGCAGCTCGTAATGCAGGTAGACCAGACGAAGACGGCTTTTTGTTCATCAGTATTATTCCTTGAGGGGCACGCTGAGGCTACTCTGGGAGTGTGGGCAGACTCAAGTGCGGGAGACGGTAGGGGAAGTGGAGAGACAAGAGAGTCAAAATATTCAGCAGCTGCTGACATGTGGGCACTAACCAGTCAGAACAGACCCTGCCCCAGCTGGTGCGGCTTATAAACTGCCGCCAGTCAATATCAGCCGTCCACACGTGGAAGCAAAAAGAGCAATTTCTGTTGTCACCAGTTCATTTGTAGAAATACACACGTATGGGAGGGCATGTTGAGTCCGGGAATTTCAGGTATATGTGGCTTCCCACATTCCAAAAATAGACACTGACTTCCCCTTAAGGAATAAGAATAATGAATGTGAAGCACTTTTAAAAAAATTTAATCCTAATATAACCCCAGAGGAGTAGAGGAACGTCATCCACTTCACAGCTGAAGACCCTGCCACGCACAGAAGTTAGATAATTCACTTACAGGTTCTTGGAAAGAAAACACAAATCTAGGATGCTAAGTCAGATCCTTTGTCTCCATATCCAATGAAATGCTGCCTCTGAGCAAGTGTCGGTCACCTGGGACCCAGAGGTTGTCCTCAGGGGTCTGCAGACAGCCCCTGCACTGAAGCTGAAATTGTACTCACAGGTGTGTGGGGAAGTTGTTCTCAGGAGAGTGTCTAGAGCAGTCAGATTCTTACAGGGGGTCCTGACCCAAAAAAGCTTAAGAAACCTCTGCCTTATGGCAGTAATATGCCAACAGCTTAGTGAATAAAGAACATAGCAGCAAGCAAATTCTCATTAAAACGTCTAAGAGGCCAGGGCTCCACCTGGATAAAAAGGAAGGTGGCTTGGAGGTAACCCTTCAAATAGCAGGTGCTTCTACAGTCTCTGGTTAGATTTTGCTGGGTCAAGTGCAGCAGACTCTGTGGTTGCCTAGTGATGGGAAGCACGTTCTGCTGCAATGGGCAGTCCCCTCTAATGGGCAGTGCCAGTGAGGGGTGAAGCCTGGACCCACACATCCAACATTACCCCCCACTGAATGGATGACACAAGAGTCAAGACGCTGCTTACATCTACCACTCCACAAGGAGAAACCAGGACAAAGTCATTCTTGGGTGTATCTCGATTACTGCTTTCATTTGTCTACTTGGCCAGTGGTGAGTCGGTAAACATCTGTGATGCTGAGTGGCGTCCATGAAAGTGTGTTTTGGAAAAGTGTGCGGGCTCTAGTTCATCTGTGCAGTGAATCAACGTCTATTAAGGCCCTACTAGGTATTTGGCAATGTTCCAGGCGTTGAGATACCAAAGATGGATGGCGTCCCAGCTGCTAGAGTTCAGTCGAGCCATGGGAACTGACGTGTAAACAGACAGTTACAACACAGGGTGATCACTGCTTCACAGAGTCATCCTCAGAGTGCCGGACAAGGAAGGAACGGTGGTATCTGCCTGTAGCATCCAGGAGGGCTTCACAGAGGAGGTCGCATCTAACTGGACCCTGGGGGCAGGAAAAGACTGATTGCACTCTAACAAAGCTCAAGTAACAGTATTACAGGTGTTCTGTTGTCTATAATGTGCTTTCAATTGATATTCCTTATATGTGAAATATATAAGTTAGCACCTGAAGGACTCTAATCAGGAATTCACACCCCAGGGTGGATAGTTAGCATTTCAAAGCACTTAATCAGAAGCCCGTACTACAGAGGCAGCCACTGTATGCCTTTAGTTTCTATATATATATGCACTACAGAATATATACACCACAGAATTTCCTAATTAGTAAATGATTTCTTAGAAATAATTTTTCCCTGGTGAGTAGAATGATACTCAAGGTATATGGATTGGCTAGAAAACCTGAGGTGCCTCTTCCCTTGCAGGAATGAGTTACAGAATCTCGAAAGCTCAGCAGCTGAATCACTCTTCAGAGAGACACTCTAGGGGTCAGATTTGGGTAAGGTCCTGTGACCCTCCACTGAGTGGGAGCTTTTGCTGCCTGATTCAATGAGTTAGACAGAATCCAGCTGCTAAAATCCTGGCACATTTGCTTCTAATGAAACATTCATGCAAAGTACGTGAGTCAAGCTGGGGCTTCACTAATCCTCTAAGAACGAGAGGTGTGACTGTTTTTGTGGCATAGTAATAAATGTTTGCGTGTGTGGCAGAGTGTAGCTTGAGGCATGGGTTCTCTATAGTAGTTACAGTTGCTGGTAGGGAGGCTGGGGGAGAGATCTGTGACTTCCTCAGCTCTAATCATCCCACTGATGGACAAGTTGGTGAGGCCAGTGTGTAATGTTCCCAAGCAGCTCTGCCTCGAGGACGATCTGCATGAGACCTTTGACTGCCCTGCCTGCACACTGCTGCCATTTCTGCTGCAGGCAGTAATCAACAAATCCACCCGGAAAGCATTCAACCCTTTCCGACCCCGTTGCATCTGTTTTTACCGCCAAGTCCCTCACTGTCCTTGCAACCAGGTTTGACACCTTCTCTGAGACTTTGCTCCTGCTCTGCCTGATGGAGTCCCTTCTCAATCTAGCATTCCCACGGAAATATCCAACACCATTTCTATCACTGTAGCCTGACAGCTGGTTGTCCTGAATAATGCCATGATTTAATCAGAAATGCACATTCCTGACATTTCCTGGTATTGATTAATTGCTGTCGAGAGGATTAACCTCTGTAGGAGATTTTCTCCCACTGGCAAGAAAGAGCTGCTCCCTAAGGCCTAGGCCATAGGGAATTCTAAACCCAAAATGGACCCTTGCTCACGTCTGCCACCTGGTGGCCAGCAGACAAAGACCAGCCTTCCCTTGGCTTCCAGGATCTGGGGCTCAAGTTTCATTCTGCCCTGAGGTTCTCACTCCAGCTGCATATTAGAATCACCTAGGGAGTGATTTCAAAGACTTTAAAACCACCGGTGCCCTGCCTTGGCCAAACTCCAGACCAATTAAATCAAAATCCCCAGGAGTGGGACCTAGGGTGCACATTAAAAATCCCAGATGAGCTTTTCAAATATATCCTTCCTGGGAATGCACCCTGACTTTCCGCATCCGAATCTCCAGGAGTGGGGCCACGTCTGTGTAGTCTGAACACCTCCTGGGTGATATCTTACCCTGCTGAAGAGCTAGCAGTCTACTTCAGGGTTCCCCAGGCCTGTGTGATGAGACGTGTCCTATAAACCAACACATGCCTGGGTCCCTCCCTGATTTACCATCGTGGGTATTGAGCGAAGCTTGAGAATCTGTATTTTTAAGCAAAAATGAGGTTCAAAGAGGCTGAGTGACTTACCCAAGGTCACAAGCCTGGCAGAGCAGGGGTGGGACGCGAACCCTAGTCTGAAGTCCCACCCATAGCCGCATGCTGCTTAACTCTACGGGACAGGAATTCTTTATTTTAGTGAGCTAAAAGTCTTAGGGAGGAAAAAGAAAAATGAAAACAAGCAAAGAAGTACCCCAAAGGAGATATCACCATCTTCAAACTTAAGGTTTGTCTGCAAGGTCTTCATGAAACTCTGCTAAGGAGTCCAGCGTCTCCTCCGCCAGCCTTTCATAGGTGGTCTCATTTAGAGATCTGCAGGGGAAACCCAAAAGCAGCCACCACGTCCTACTACCAACCGCTCCATTTTATTAACATCAAATCAACACATTTCTTTTCTATTTAAATTTTTTTAAATGATGGAAAATAGCTAACATGTACAAAGTAAAAATTTAAACCTCATGAAAAGGTTTACAGAGCAGTAAGCCTGTCTTGCCATAGGCAGCCCCCATCCCCAGAGTCAACTATGAAGGACAGTCTCTTCTGTATCCTTCCAGAATCTTATATTTTTTAAATACACAACTGAAGCACCTTACAGTTTTCATCTACTGTGTCTTGGAAATTGTTCTGTATTGGCACATATAGATTTTCACAGTATTTTATTTTATGTTATTTATTCAACCCATCTCCTCCAGTTGGACATTGAGGTTGTTTCCATTGCCTTTGTTATTAAGATTTGTGTTGGGCAAACCACAAAGGGAAAGAAAATATTTGCATTACACGTATCTGTAAAAGGACTTATTTCCAGGATATATAAAGAATTCCCACAAATTCATAAGAAAAAGATATCCAAATGGCCAATGAACATATGAAAAAGTACACAACTTTGTTAATCTTCAGGAAAATACAAATTAAAAAAATCACAGGGAGATACCATTCTGGTTAAAATGAAAGAGACAGATGATATCAAGAGTTTGCCAGGAAGTGAAGCACCCAGAGCTTTCAGATACTGCTGATGGGCCAGTAAATGGGACCATCACTTTAGAAAACTGTTGGGCAGTGGCTCCTAGAGTTGAAAACATTTATAACACCATCAATTCCATTCTGGGTATATACCCACCAGAAATGCATGCCCGGGTTCACAAAAAGACGTGCACTACACTAGAACGTTCACAGCAGAAGTACCCCGTGGCCCCAAACTGGAAACTGCCAAAGCACCCATAGGTAACACAGTAGATAAATACATTGTGGTATACTCATACAATGGGATACTATATAGCAAAATAGAACTGCCTATAAATATAACAATGCGGACGAGTATCACAAACATAATGGTGACTGAAAGAAGCCACACACAAACATACTTATATTTAATGATACAGTTTATATAAAGTAAAAAAACAGGGGCTGGCCCCATGACCTAGTGGTTAAGTTTGTGTGCTCCCCTCAGTGGCCCGGGATTCACTAGTTTGGATCCTGACCACAGACCTACACACCGCTCATCAAGCCATGCTGTGGTGGCATCCCACATAGACGAACTAGAATCACCTACAACTAGGATATACAACTATGTACGGGGGCTTTGGGGAGAAAAAAAAAAGGAAAAAGGAAATAAAGAAGAAGAGGAAGATTGGCAACAGATGTTAGCTCAGGGCCAATCTTCCTCACCAAAAAGCAGGAAAAAAAAGGGGGGAGATTATTTCAGTGATTGTTAACAGTAACATTAAAAAACAGAAAACCAGGCAAAACTAATCCATGCTATTGGAAATCAGAATGGTAGTTACTCGGGCAGGGAGGGGTTAATAACCAGGAGTGAGCAGGAGGCTTGCTATGGGGGGGTGGTAACATTTATTTCCTGAATTACATAGTACGTTCAGTTTTTGAAAATTTAACAAGCTGTATATTTATGACTTGGAGACATTCCTGTATTTATACTATCTTTCAATTTTTAAAAATTGCTATAAATCTATAGAGACAGAAAGTAGATTAGTGGTTACCAGGGGTTCAGGGAAGGGAGGAATGGGGAGTGACTGCTAATGGGCACAGGGTTTTGTTTTGAAGTGATGAAAATGTTCTGGAATTAGTGGTGAAAGTTGCACAATCTTGTGAATTTACTAAAAACCACTGAATGGTATTTTTTAAGTGGTGAATTTTACGTTATATGAACCATAACAATAAAAATACTGCTATAATAAACAACTTTGCATGCATTTCACGCCCCTGTGGGGATATATCTGTAGGTCACAAGATGTGTGCCAGACAAATTCCTCATCTGAGAGTTTCTAAGAGGCCTGAAGTAAGACAGCAGTAGCTGCTAGACTAATGCAAGACGTCCAGATTTGCCATACAACCACCCCCCTCCAGCCCATCACTCACCTCAAGGGTGCAACGGGGACATGAGCGGCCCTGAGTATTGATTTGGGGGTACAAATAAATTTTAGTGAGGAGGCGAATTCACAAGTACAGGATCCATGAATAATGAGGATGGACTGTATTTGTATTTTACAGATGAGGAAACTGAGGCACAGAAGGGCAACTTGCCCAAAGTCACACAGATACACAGACACAAAGTGGTGGAGCTGGGATTTGAACCTGAGCTGTCTGGCCCCGGGGTGCCAGCCCCGAAGGAAAGAAACATACGCAGTGTTCCAGCGATGGAGGGGAGTGGGTTTAAGAACCCGGGGCTCACCTCAGTGAATCTCCCTTCTACTCAGGATCCTGGCCCCTCAAATCCTAGCTGTCTTGCTCTCTCTGATGCCTTCACACGCTGTTTTTCTGTTTTGTTTTTTGATTTTATATCTTTGACGTCTGTTCTTGCTGAGAGGTTTGGTCTAATGCAAGTTACTCACGGCCAGAAGTAGTCTTTACTCAGCTGTTTTTAATCACAAAGGAACTGTTGCCAGAGGCTCCTGGCCTCATCTCTTACTTCTTCCCCCGGATCTACACGCCCTGGGTAACTGCTTAACCTTCCAAGCCTCCATTTCTTCCTCTGACAGCAGGGATCACGGTACCCACTGTGCAGAGGGGTTATGAGAATTAAACAAGAGGACGCGAGGACCCCAAACACAGGGCCTGAGGGGTTCATTAAATGTCTGTTTTGAACCATGTCAACAAAAGTGTGGAAAGGCAGGAGGTCAGAGGCAAAATTTGGCCTCTGCCCAAAGGAGAAGCTTCCTGCATCTGCTTAAGGCAGGCAGACGGAATTCATGGGGGTGAGGAGCATATTATGAGTGCTCCCTCTGCAGCCACCCAGCAACCACCCTCCTGCTTCCAGGTCACCTGGAGCCCTCGGACTACCCATCCCTGGGAGGTGTGCCTCGCTTGAGTCTCCAGGGTTCAGTCAGTCCGAGAGCTCAGGAAAGGGCCGGCTCACGGTAGGCATGTGAGGAAAAATCAGATCCCAGTTCCCAGGCCTGCAGTCCCAGGTCAGACCTGGAATCCCATGACCCCACTAAGGCCCACCCCTGGCAAAGCCTGGCCTGCGTGGCTAGCAGGCAGGCCAGCCTTCATTCCAGAGGTCCCCTTGTCACCCTGAGCCCTGTCAAACCACAACGCTTGAAGAGTCAATCAGTTCTCACCCGCTCCTGCAGAGGATGAACCGGTACAACTACTCTTGGCATCAAATGAGTTGAGTATTTGCTGGCCCCTCGCCCAGCAATGCCATTCTGAGGAATTCACCCAAAAGGAGCTTCTGTCCACACACAGGAACACCCACAGCAGCACCGTCGGAACAGCAGCACGCTGGCATCAAGTGGATGCCACCAGGAGGAGGCAGGATAAAGGGTGATATGCTCACCCAACGGGATGCCATCCAGCAGGGAAAACAAGTAAATGACAACTGTGTGCATCAGTGTCCATGAGTTGCCAAAACGACACTGCACACAAGGAGCCTGTCACAGCAGAATCAACACAGCAAAGTGCTTTTTATATAAACAGCCCATGGTTTAGGGAGACATATATAGAAACTTGAAGAAAAGGTGGGGAGGGCCAACAGACTTCAGGACAGCAGACTCCTCCCAGGGAGGACCCACCGTCATGGGAGAGCACTAGGGCCTTCCGACGAACAAGCAATATTCAACGCTTAACCTGCTGGTGGGAACCTGGGAGTTTGTTATTAATGTTTAAATAATACAGATATTTTATATACACTTTTGTGCATATAAACTCATGCATGTTGTCTGTGGAAGACAATAAAAATGAATTTAAAATGAATTAGGCTGGGGCTGGCCCCGTGGCCGAGTGGTTAAGTTCGCGCGCTCTGCTGCAGGTGGCCCAGTGTTTCGTTGGTTCGAATCCTGGGCGCGGACATGGCACTGCTCATCAGACCACGCTGAGGCAGCGTCCCCCATGCCACAACTAGAAGGACCCACAACGAAGAATATACAACTATGTACGGGGGGCTTTGGGGAGAAAAAGGAAAAAATAAAATCTTAAAAAAAAAAAATGAATTAGGGCATAACCTGCTTGCCAGGAACTAAGACCCAAAGGTCATGGGGTCACAGGTCTGGTCCCTCTGGGAAAATGAAGCCTTCAGAGGCAAGCAGCGGTGGCTGGAGCAGGAGCTTGTGAAGTTATACCAGAGGTGGTGAGGTCGAGTTATCTCCTCCTTGGAGCCACCTCCAGCATTAGAGGGGAAGGTTGGGGATGGTTAGAGCCCCGGCCACTGTCACACTCTGAGTGTGATCAGAGGCTGCCCAATGGAACCACAGTCCTTCCCCAGTCTCGGAGTGAGGTGGCAGGTTGAGGGCCGAGGGGCTGCACTTTCACGAGGCATTTCTGTGGATTCTGGGTTCTGATGAGCAGCTGGAGCTGAGAACCAACAACCAGAAGCTAAACATGCTCTCCTCCAGAGTTGTCATGCAGTAGCCGCCAGCCACACGTGGCCACTGAGCACTTGAAATGTGGCTGGATTTTAAACTTTACTTAATTTTAAGATAAAAATGATACTCAATAAAGTTATTGGAGAATTTTAAATATGCTTGGAACAACTCAATGGTGTGAATTTACTTTTTCAATTGTGAATTTTATAAAATCTAAATATAGATCGAGTATTCCCACAATAAATTCAATTTGACATCTGAATTCAGGTGTTCTGGAAGAGTGGAACAGATGCTGGATTTGGAAGAGTGAGTGCGGAAAAAGAATGTAAAATATCTCATTAATGTCTTTCAGTATTGATTACATGTTTAAATAATATTTTGGATATACTAAGTTACATAAATGTATTTTTATTCTTTTTACTTTTCCAGTGTAGCTACCGGGAGTTTTAGAATCCCGTGTGTGGCTCCCATTCTATTTCTGTGGGACAGCTCTGGAGAAGTAGAACGAGGGGCAGAGAAATAGGATGAGGAAGAGGTCCCCCAGATGAACTCAGGTCCTGATGAATTTTGGAGAGCAAGGGACCTTAGGGATCAACCTGAGGACAGCTAAGGTCTCAAAAAATTAAACAGGATGATGGTCCCTGGTGCCATCGTCATCAATCCAACTCTGCAAGTATCGGAGATGTGCAAGGGAAATGTGGAGTAGAGAGGTTAAATGAACGTGATTAATTTCCCGTGCAAAAAGAAGCTGAACGAGTGACCTAGGTTGCTAACCACTTAGCACCCTCCCAACGACCCCTAATCCCCGTGTATGCCCAGTGCCCATTTCCTGGGTGCCAGCCCTGAGTCGGACGTGCTTCTGAGTCAATTGCACTTAAAAGCCACCAGGTATCATCCAAAAAGTCACGCCAAATCTTGTCGCTCTTCTAATTAAAAACTGCTGACAACCCATGGTACCCACACAGGCAGGGGACAAAGTGCAAGTCAGGGCAGCTCCAGGTGAGAGCAGCACAGAAGGAGCAGCGTACTAAATGTCTGCGTTCTGTAGAGGGGCATGTGGGACCAGCACGGCCGTATCTGCCTGTTTTTCCAGAGAAGCCAGGAAATCCATTGTCTAGGTCCCAACTGTGAATGTTGGAAACAAATCCCAAAGTTTCTTCAAACCCAAGTGTAAGCCTAAAGTCCAAAGTGTGGAGCTCAGAAGACAATTTGGTTGGATTTCACATGCCTTCTTCATCACCCACAGCACATCCAGGGTACCAGCAGCTCTGAACTGACCTGGTCTGCCTTCCCAGCCTTTGCCCAGGCCCTTCCCCGGTGGAATGCCCTTCACCGCTCCCTTGCCATCGTCAAGGGAGACTGAACGTCACAGCCATCCTCCTGTGTAATCTTCCTCAACCCCACAGCCATTCTTTGGGCTCGTGGATTAACTGGGTCAGATATTCCTTTGCATCCCCAAGGGAAGAAAGTGGAATTAACTTTAAGTAATGAAGACATTATATGTTAATCCAATTTAATCCTCACACCAGCTCCACAAGAGGGGTGTTACCCTTTATCTCCTCTTTACAGAAAAGGAAGCCTGCCTCACCAAGGTTGCAGGCATCCCCCAGGCTGGTCACACAGCTCTGCTGAGAGGAGGAGCCAGAATTTGGAACCCCGGCCCCATCATTTTCCAGAAGCCCTGCTGCTCTAGCTACTGTACCCGGCAGCCTTGATATTTTCACTTCACTGGAAGAAAGCATTTCGTTCATAAAAGCCCATGCTTGAAAACATCGCTCAAATATTATATTTATATACTATAATATTGATATATACTATTTTAATATGTATATTTATATACCATACTAAATTATATAAAATTACATATATGTATATTACAGTACCTGGTATATACTATTACTTAAATTTAAGTTTTCTCAAAGAGAAGTGACAAGCTTAAGACAACCACTGACCCCTCAGGACTGACCGCGTCCACCTTCCTTGCCCTTGCCCGTGTCCCTCCCGCCAATGCACTGCAGGATACAATCTCTCTCTTTTCACCAAAGCCAGAAGCCAGTGCAAACACAACGGCGAGAAACAGAGAAGGGGGACACCAAGACCGCGTGCCGACGCCCGGAGCCCGCGCCCCGCAGGTTGCAGCGCGCTGCCGCCGCACATGCCCCCGCAAAGCAGAGTGCATCCGCGGCCGTCCCCGCCGGAGCATCCCGAGCCGCCACCGGAGCATCCCGGGTCCCCGCCGGAGCATCCTGAGTCCCGCCCGGGCGGCCGCGGGCACCAATCCTCCCGGCGTGTCCGGGCGTGCAGGCGCCGTGGTCCCGACGCTCAGCCGCGGCGGCCGTGGAGCGGGGCGTCCTCCGTCGGCCGCTGGGCCCCCGGCGCCGGCCTGGGCCGAACCCGGGGGCGCTGAGCGGCGCCAGAGCGTCCACATTCCGCTCGCGCTTGGCGGCCGGTCCGCCCTCCAGCTCGGGCGACGCCGTGGCGACACCTGGTGGCCGCGGGTCGGGGGCGCCGCGGCTCGGCTCCGCACTCAGGTCCCCTCTTCGGTCGGCTGTGGGAAAGAGCCAGAGGTTAGACCTCAGGAAGAACTTCCCAGCATTGCAATGTCTCTGCATTTAACGAAATTGGAGAGACTGCTTCGTGCAAAGCACGGGGCTTACCGCTTGGGCAACACACTGAATGTGTAACCAAGGTCCCTGACCTTAGAGGCTTCAGCCTAGTGACCCGCTGCTGCGGAATTCTATACAGGAAGGATTTGGGAGCTATACGGTCTTGCTGTGAACTGGATGGGGTGCAGAGCTTGAAGCTCTTTGGCCCCAGAATAGGTTATAGCAGTTAGGGGCATGCAGACAGGAGACTGACTGCCTAGTTTAAATCTGAATTCTGCCCACTTTCTAGCTGTGTGACCAGTGGGCAAGTTAATGAACCTCTCTGTGCCTCTTCTGTAAAATGGGGTTTATAAAAGTTTCTACTTCATAGGGATGTTGCAAGGATAAAATTAGTTAATCTATGTAAAGTGTTTTGGACAGGCCCTGGACCCTAAGTGCACAATAAATATTAAGTTGTTAATACATTTTAAAAGAAAATTTTACTTAGGTTGTATAATTGCAAGGTGAAAGGTTCTTTCATATTTTGGTGGTTTGTTTTGTTTTGTTTTGGTTTGATGAGGAAGAGTCACCCTGAGCTAACATCTATTGCCTATCTTCCTCTATTTTGTATGTGGGCTGCTGCCATAGCATGGTGGCTGATGAGTGGTGTATGTCCACGCTGGGACCCAAATGCAGGCTGCCAAAGCAGAGTGCACTGAACCCAACCACTAGGCCACAGGCTGGCCCCTTTTGTATCTTATATGTGCTTTAGAAAATGTCAAATGTGCATACCACAGAGAAGACAGAAGGTGCTAAAGTTCTTCCAAAGCCACCTTGGCACTTTGTGAAAGGCGGAGATGAGACACATGTCTAAATACTTAGGACACTAAGTTAAAGACGACACCAGTGTTAAAGAGGAACACAAACTAACGGTGTCAGCATTGAGTGGGAGAGTATGTACAGCTAAAAGAGGAGGTAATCAAGGAAGTCTTCATGGAGGAAGTGGCATTTGCACAGGGCCTTGACAAACAGGGTAGAGGAGGTGGGACTGGCTATCAGAGAGGAAGTCCAGGGCATTCTTTTGGATGAGAGACATTCTTCTGCATTCTAAGCAGTCATTTACTGTGCACCTGTTATGTATATGCCAGGCTTGGAGAAACCATTTCCCCCTGTAAAGTGTCTGGAGATACTTTTGATTGTCACAACTTGGCGGGGGTAGGGGCTGTGTATGCTACAACACTCAACACAGAGCCACACACATTAGCAGCCCTCAAAAAATACCAGCCATACACGGGCCAGCCCGGTGGCACAGTGGTTAAGTTTGCACACTCTGCTTTGGCGGACCGGGGTTCACTGGTTCGGATCCCAGGTGTGTGGACATGGCACTGCTTGTCAAGCCATGGTGTGGCAGGCATCCCACATAGAAAATAGAGGAAGATGGGCACAGATGTTAGCTCAGGGCCAGTCTTCCTCAGCAAAAAGAGGAGGATTGGTGGCAGATGTTAGCTCAGGGCCAATCTTCCTCAAAAAAACCCACAAAAAGCCAGACATACAGGGGTCAGCCCAGTGGCATAGTAGTTAAGTTCACATGCTCACTTAGGCATCCCTGGGTTCGTGGGTTCAGATCCCAGGTGCAGACCTACGGCACCGCTCATCAAGCCATGCTGTGGCAGCATCCCACATACAAAATAGAGGAAGTTTGGCACAGATGTTAGCTCAAGGCCAATCTTCCTCACTAGAAAACCAAACAAAAATACCAGCTGTACAGATCAAGGAAGACAGGGCCCTGCCAGACAAGAGAAGGGGTGGGCTACCTGTCTTGGTCCTTCATCTTCATTCCAGTAAGTGCCTGAAAAGATCTGCATCCCATATGAAGAATCTCTACCTTCCTCAAATCAAGTCATTAAATACTCCTATGCCCACACAAGAAGGTATAATCCTGTGATCTAAAAAATTGCAGCCCATGGAATTAAGAAGAGCATTTGTTCCACGGTGTGTGAAGTTACCCATTGGCAGGAGAGGCACTGGTTGCCATAAATGTCTCTAATGGAATAAATGGGGTATTAACGAGGTATAAGTGGAGATATTTAACTGAACTGGTTCCTTTTGTAAAATCAATGTTCTACAAACATTGCATAAACTTCATATGTTGAATCTCTTTGCCTTGGAAAAGCAAGTATATGGTCCTCTGCACCGTGTCCCAGTGCAAGTAATTATTTTGGTGTTTAACCTCAGATAAGGTTCTTTAAGGCCCCAGTTATTGTTTGTACCTATGCATGAGATCCTCTTCAAGGCTGTGAGGCTCAAGAGATTTCATAGTCACATCATGCAAACCAGTCACCAAAGTAAGCAGTGGCGTTGGACTCTTCTCTTCTTTTAATCTGATCCATTAAACTCTCCATTGTCTGGGGGCCAGTGTCAGTGTCGCAACCCAATGTACACATCAGGATAGATGCGGAGAGGGCTGATGGCCACTCTGAGTTTATTATAACCAGCGTTTCAATATATACATAGCTTACAGCTGTTAAACATACACAGGTGTTCTGGACAATGTAATTAGCGAATGCCAAGAATTCTCAGTGATTTCTCAAGGAGCCCTCCCTTGGCCTCTGTTTTGATATTATCATGTTATTGCCGTGCTCGTATATTTTATCTCGGAGCATGCAAGTCCTCCTAGGCAACAGCCCCTCCTGCTCCGGATATCATGTCTCCATCTGTGCCCTCAGGTGACGGATGCCTGGCTTAGGTTGCCTCCCCCTGGAGGTCTTACCCGTCATTGGCTAACCAGCCTTCTCACCTCAGGGTCACAGTTTGTTGGCAAGCCTTTTCCAGTGATTATTAACCCTTCCTGTGTCAGGGGTGGCTACAGCCAGCCACGTGGCTGAGTAGGTTAAGTTTGCATGCTTGCTTTGGCGGCACGGGGTTCACCAGTTCGGATCCTGGGTGCAGACCTACACACTGCTCATGGAGCCATGCTGTGGAGGTGTCCCACATAGAAGAACTAGAATGAGTTACAACTAGGATGTACAGCTATGTGCTGGGGCTTTGGGGAGAAAAAATAAAAGAGGAAGATTGGCGACAAATGTTAGCTCAGGGCCAATCTTCCTCACCAAAAAGCCAAAAAGAAAAATCCTCTCCATTGTCTTTCTTTTAGCACTCTTTGATAATTTTTAAAACCTATTCAGTATTGATAAGCTCTCTTCCTCACAGTTCCTATTGATGCTTTTCATCTTAAAACAATCTATAGGAACAACATGGGTAAAGAATGTTTACGCTGCTTTAGAGTTACCAAGTATTTCCACTCACAATGGATCTTTACATTATGATTTGATTCTCCAGCAATCCTATGAGACTGATATTGTCTCCATTTTACTGATGAGGAAACTGAGGCCCAGAGAGGTTAAATGACGTGCCCAAAGCTACCATGGGTAGTCAATAATACATGATGGAGCCAAGAGTAAAACTCAGATCTTCTGACTTCAATTCTGTGTACAGCCTGCGTGGAATTCCCTGTTGCTTTCTCTCTTGAGTCCTGTGTGGTCTTTTCAAGCATTCAGTTCACGATGAATGCTTTCTTTTGTTCTCCTTTCGTCACCTGGTCTCTCAGATACCTCGGGTCTTCCTGATTGATTCAGCAGTCACTGTTCCTCACCTGGCTGCAGAAAGTGAGACAAGGCTTGATTGCCACAAGCTGGGCCACTGGGGGCCAAGCATCCTCACTCAGATCCTGACAGGTGGCTGGGCAGAGGCATACTCAGCATTACCGAGCCCTGGTTTTAGTTTTCAACAAGTACATGGAACTAAAATAAACCTTAAAAAACCTAAGGGGGCCAACAGCTTTGCACCAGAGAAACCAAGGGTGGGCCTTCGGGTTTCTAGGATGGCTTCAGTGTGCCGATGTCCAGAGATGCTGAGATGGGTCAGAGGACCGCTAGAAGTTCATCTTTAACAATGATTCCTTTTCTCTCTTCAAGCTTACTTGAAGTTTTTTTGTTTACCTTCAAATAATACGCTGCTTTGTTATAGTGCTACTTAAGAGAGAAGTTCCGGGGCTGTCCGGTGGTGCAGCGGTTAAGTTTGCATGTTCCTCTTTGGCGGCCTGGGGTTCTCTGGTTTGGATCCCGGGTGCGGACATGGCACTGCTTGGCACGTCATGCTGTGGTAGGGGTCCCACATATAAAGTAGAGGAAGATGGGCACGGATGTTAGCTCAGGGCCAGTCTTCCTCAGCAAAAAGAGGAGGATTGGTGGCAGATGTTAGCTCAGGGCTAATCTTCCTAAAAAAAAAAAGAGGAAAAGAAAGAAGTTCAAATCATGTCTCCCAATTCACTAGCAGTTTGAATCAGCAAGTTGACTAAATTCTCCAAGCCTCAGGTTATTAAAATTGTTGTTATTTGATTGAGGTCATAATAGTTTATAACATTGTGACATTTGTTGAAAATTCAAAAGCAGAGTCAGGTCCGCATGTTTCATCAGAGAGATTCACGATGTGAGTGATGACATTCTCTCTGTTTCATCTACTGACCAGTGGTAAATTTCAGCAGGAGCTTCAATGGGCTTTTATTGATGTCACTTCATAGTTCCTCACAATAGGCCTGAGACATCTAGCTGGATGTTATTGTTACCACACCTCAGGTGAAGAAACGGAAAGTCAAAGATAGACTCAGACCAGCTCAAATTGTGTAGGTAGAAAATGTCAGAGCCGAGTGTGGAACCCTGGTCTTCAGCCTATTTCTGGAGGGAAACAATCTGAGACTCAGATGTAGCTGCCTGGCCCTGGAGGAGTTGTGTACATGGGACCCTGGGAGCTACTGATGGTGGAGTGGTGGGCGAGGACGATCTCCAGGCCCACCAGCTAGCAGCTTTTGCAAGACGTGGTAGCTCACCCTTTGCTTGGCACTTGCCCCTAGTGCTAGAGTGTTTCAAGCACAAGGATAGAGTTTACAAAGCCAAGATCAAACTTTTAGTCGAGGAAGCAAAAAGGCAGAAAGTTCGCAAACACATAAAGCTTAATCAGCTTGGCACACTGTGGGCAGAAGCAAGGGAAAGTATGACATTGGTGGAGCACCTGACAGCTTACAACAGACTCTCACATGCATGATCTCCTTTACTCCTCACAAGCCAATGTCAGGAGGCGAGCCAATTTAAGGCCATCAGAAATCCATCTACAAGGGACAAGATCGATTCAACAGACAAATAGGAAACAGCTCTTTAAAAGTGAAAATTAACAGAAAAACAGGACAAATTATCCAGATGCTATACAGCTGTGCTGCAAAGGAAGTTACAAAGGCAATAAAGGATTCAGCACAGAGTTTGGCCAAAGGGATCATAGGGAAAAAAATTTTCACTTCCAGACCAAGAGAAAGAGAGAGAGAGAGACAGACAGACGTTGTTCTTGGAGCATCCTGGAGCATCAGTCACAAAGATCCCGGGATCCCTCACAGCCCAGGGATATGCATCTCAAAGTCCAGCTGAAAACTCCTTTGTCAAAGATTCTGTCTTTGCCAAGTCACTTCTTGATTAGCAATTTGAGTTGGTTTCTGTGTTCCTTTGTCCCAGGAACAGATCAATACTGAAACACTGTCAAGCCACCTCTATAAGCCTGCTGGCCTGAGACCTGGAATCTGGGACCCACACCAAACACAACCTTCCAACCATCCTCCTGCCCCCAGACTGTGGGTTTTCACTTGCCTCCACCTAGTCGTCTGACTTTCTGATCTCCCACTTCTGCCGGCCCTGTTTGCACAGCTCCAGTTCCACCCTGACATGCGAAGTCCAGGCCGCTGCTGCTTGCTGCTCGGTGTGGGCTGGCTGGATCCGAGTGGAGGAGCACCATGAGCTGCAACCTTGTCCTCAAGGCACAGCCATGCAGGGCCCAGGGAGGCCGAGGAGGATGCCTTCATGAGTTTGCACCTCCACAGTCCAGACGGGCCCATTTCCCTGACTCTGTTCTCGGGGCACTTTTAAATACTCTGTGCTAAGGGTTTTTCCACCTGAATTCAAAGTAAAAGTGACCTAGAGAAATACTGGATTGCTGTCCTCATTCTTTCTCCAATGTTCTCAGCTCACAACACACGATTAGCTGTGGCTTCACAGCCAAACTCTAACATTTGAGGTTTTCGAGGCTGGGGAGAAAGGAGGCATTATTGCAGAGCATGGATTCTCTCAGATAATCAAGATATAAATAAGATTTCTGTGAAGAATCTATTCTGCTGGGTGGAACTATGGTTGCTTTCTAGAGAGTAAGAAGCTGTGGGGGGATAAGCAGATTTCATTAGAGGTCAGGCACTCAGCCAGTGTGTTTATTGAATTTATGGCCTTTTAACCAAAACTTTTATCACTTCAGCGAAGAATGAATTTTATTTTCTCCTGGTTTTGGAATAAATCTGTTTGGATTTCTGAAAGAACAATCTCCTGTTTCTCTGTCTGCTGAGAAATCAAATGAGAAACTCCAGTTAATGATCTGGTTGCCTAAACCCACTCATTTGAGCGCATTTGCTTGGCTGAGAAGAGGCCTCATTAACAAGTGCTGAGTGGGTGTGTCTTTGCTTCCAGATGAGGTGCACAGAGCAGGTGAAGTCTACTTTCCCCTCTCCTGTAATCTTACTTGACAAATCCTTTCCAAAATAGTAGGTTCATGGGAGAGAGACTGTTAACGAGCTTTTACTGCTACTAGAATATGAGAGCAATGGGAGTGGGGAGTTAGCACTTATAGAACTCCTTCTGTCTACCAGGCTCGCTGCATACATAATCTCATTCATTCCTCACGGCAACCTTGGCGAGTCTGGAGTTCAAGTTTCTCGTACTTCGAGAACCAGAGAAGTCAGTAACTTGCCCAAGTTTCCACACTAGAAAGGGTCAGAACTGGAATTCCATCCCCGGAATGATGATTATTTCTGTTATGCCAAACTCATGTCATTTCTGTTATGCCAAACCATATTTATAAAATTGAATACAGAAATGATGAATCTAATCAAGGCATCCTCCACCAAAATTTTTAAAGAGAAGAGCTTCATACCTAGGAATAGTCTTTGAAGCGAGGGAGTGAGATGCAGTTATTGAAAGTGAAGTGAGGGCACAGTTCTCCAGCTGGCACTGAGCCAATGTCTTTTGACGTTTGTGGAACTTTCCCATTTCTTAGGCCCATTGATGTCTTGAAAGCAAGACCATAAGCAGGGGAAGTGATGTAGGCAGAGAGGGTGGGGGCCCACCCAAGTCACTGCCTGCTTGCTACGCTTGCCTCCCCTCTGGGACTTCCAGGGCCCCAGGCTGGCCCGAGGACTAATGTCTTTTATCACATGTAGTTGAAACTGACCTGTGACCTCACCATCATGTGTATAGTGTCTCTCATTTTACGGAGCATAGGAGAGTCGGGACGGAGACTTGCTGGCCGCTCTTACTGAGCTCTGCAGATGCTTTTGTTCTAAATGCTGCCCTCAACTTTTCTCCCAAAAAAGTATGTAGATATATCGATTTGCTCTTTCTAACAGTCTCTATTCCAACAGTTTCATTGTTTGTTTTTCCCCTGAATTATTGCACTTCTTGCATTCTCCACCAGTTTGTGGTTATTTGTACCCATATCTGGTTTTCTTCCTCAATATTAAGCTCTTTTGGGGGAAGATCATGTTGTTTATCTTTGCTCTCTACAGTTTAGCTTGCATAATTCACATAGGTTTTTAATTTCAGAAATCCACGCTTGAAATGGTAGTGTACATAAACTTTTCTGTCTTGCTTATTATTAGCTGTAGCTATTATGGCATATTTTGTAGGGTCTTTATAAACTTGTTTTTAAAGTGTTGCAGGTTTTTTTTTTTTTTTTTGAGGAAGATTGGCCCTGAGCTAACATCTGTTGCCAATCTTCCTCTTTTTTTCCTCCCCTGAGACCCAATACATAGTTGCGTATCCTAGTTGTAAGCCATTCTGGTCCTTCTATGTGGGATGCTGCCACAGCATGGCCTGATGAGGGGTCCGTAGGTCCGCACCCAGGACCCACACTAGCAAACTCCGGGCCACTGAAGCGGAGCACGCGAACTTAACCCCTCAGCCATGGGGCTGGCCCCCAAAGTTGTTTTAATTATAAACAAAAATGAGTTTGTTTGGTGAACACTTTGGTTTCGTTTATAAAATTTTCCAGCAAGGACTTGGTGAATTCAAATAGAACAAACATTGAAAAGACTTGACACGTTTTGCTAACTCGATTTTCAAAGGAGTTTTATTGGCTATGGTAGGCAGAATCCTAAAATAGCGCCTCCAGGTTTCCCACTCTGATCCCCAGGACTGTGAATGTGATGAGATATCATGCCTATGATTATGGCACATTGTGGCCAAAGGGAGATTCTCCACGTGGGCCTAATCTAATCACAGGAGGCTTTTAAAAGCAAAGCATTTTCTCCAGCTGCTAGCAAGAAGAAAGGTCAGAAAGATTCAGAGCATGAGAAGGATTCAAGGCATGGACGTTGTCTTTGAAGGCTGGGGATGGGGCCAGGGGGCTGTATCCCAAGACCAGAGAGTGGCCTCTAGGAGCCAAGAGTGACCACTTGCCGACAGCCAGAAAAGAGAGTAGGGACCTCAATCCGATAGCCACAGGAAACTGGATTCTGCCAGCAACCTGAATGAATAACTTGGAAAAGAGTTCTTCTCCAGGGCCCCGAGGTCAGAGCCAGCCTGGCCAACACCTTGATTTTGGCCTTGTGAGACCCTAAGCAGAGAACCCAGTCAAGCCCACTCGGACTTCTGAGATCATAAATGGATGTTATTTTAAGCAGCTAAATTTGTGGCAGTTTGCTATGCAGTAATAGAAAATGAGTACACTGGCTTACTCTGTACAAGTAACACATGAAATTGTCCATGTCACTACGTGGACAAGTAGCAGTAAACAGAAGCCAGAATTGTGTGTTATAATTACAACAGTCTTTGCTAAGAGATTATTATTGATTCCATCTGTTTTTCTCTGACTGATGGTGGAAATGAGGAAAAAAAATTTGGTGCCTTCTGATAGTGTTGGAGTGGGGGAGCTAATGAAAAAGAAGGACAGGAAATTCTGAATAAGAGATTTTCTATTGAGAGAAAGAAAACAATCACAAAGGAAAAGATTCTAACTAAGAATGAGCAGTGTGTTGAAGCTGGCTTGTCCCAGCTTATGAAAGCCAATCGTTAATTTTCCAGAAATCTTGCAGATCAGTTGTTAGACCCAGCTAATATTAAAAATTGTCATAAAACTTTCTATTAAAGAGGTTATATTAAAAACATAGGTAACAAATACCGAAAACACATCACTTCCTAACCATTTTACATTTTACTATCAGAATGCTCCCAAGGTTATTTACATCTAATGTCTCTGTATGATGGGAATACGATATAATGGTTTGCTTCTTTGCATTTCTTCCCAACTCCACGTTAAAGTAACATTACTTTTGAAGCTTGAAATTGGCCATGATGGGAGTATTTACACCATGGAAATTAGCAAATTCTTTTTGTGAGCCAATGAGATGCCATGAAAGTTTTTCTGAGACTTGGATCAGAGGTAGGGCCTTTTTGCTATTGGATGTGGGCACAAGAGCATGTGAAATCTAGCCTCACTGACAGCCCGTGTGAGGGGAGAGCTCCGGTCAGGATGGAGCCCACGTAGCAAAAGACAGAGGTGAGAGATAGAGATAAACCAGTACTTGATGCCATGATGTGAGCCCCATTTCCAGTGGTAACAGATCCCGCCCCTAGCCTTAGACTTTTTGATTAAGTGAGCCAATAAATTCCTTTTGTAGTTAAGCCAGTTTGGGTTGACTTTTCTATCATTTATAATGAAAAGCAGCCTAAAGGATACAGCAGAATTTCTATCAGGTCCAGAGTCACACTCCTAGACGCAAAGAGGCTTCACTGATAACAAGCACTGAATCAGAGGGATGGTAATCCTCCTGGCCTCAAATTTGTTCTGCTCTTGTATTAGTTAAAATTGTATGTTTTATAAACACATATTTGTTTCCCTTAACAGTTTAACAAGCCTTATATCATTCCCCTTGCAGGCTTGGATCCATTCTTATCAATTAACACTTTTGTTAGAATGAGGGACATTCCTATCAGACTACTTAACAGCTCCCCTCCCCTCCCCTCCTCTTTCTTGATAATGGAAAACTTTTATTCTGGGTGGCAAAGCTCCAGATGATGAGTCATGAGTTTTCTTAACTAGTCACAGTAATCTCATTTCCCTTTACTAGATATTTGCTTTCAAGCCTTCCTTACAGCTAAGTGTGGCCACAGGACCTAGTTCTGGCTTCTACTCTTAGCTCAGAAGGCACACATAGGCAATGATTTTCATTCCCGTAATCAATCAACAGGTATTTGCCTTTATACCATGTAGTGTGTTGGTCACTAAGGCCATAGAAGTGAACAAAACAGACTTCATCCCTCATCTTTCTTCACCAATGTGAAATCAATAAAGGAAAACTCAACTAAATTGAATGAGGAAGGCCTGTAGGAGAGCTCTCACATTGTATCATACGTCATCAGTTTCTCCAAACAGGAAGAGACCTGTGCTTGCATCTCCAACAGGAAGATGTTTTCTACTTTACCACCCAGCAGGGGGAAGATGATTTCTCTTCCCGCAGGGCAACAGTCCAGCCAATGAGAAACCTCTACACTTTGGGCTCCTCCAATGGATTTTTTTATTAAACCCATCCCAACTCCCCCTTTTCCTCTATAAAAGCAAGCCCCTTCCTTTGTTCCTCCAAATTTGCCTACAGTCCACCATAGCCTGCATATCCTGAATGACAATTCTTTTGGTTGTCCTCAAGCAAACTCATTTTGCGGGTAAAACAACTGGCCCATTTAGTTTTTAAATTGACACCTTCATGACTTTTTTTTTTTGCCAATGTTTGAGAACATGCAAAATAGACATAGGTGACTTTAAAAGTTAAACTCCAAAGACACCCTCAAGTTGTTCTTTAGATCTCGTTTATTCATTATCAGATGTTGTTAATATGCAGTGATCAGTTAAATCCAAAGTCTGTGCCAAGCATGCATTGATAGAGTTCATATATTTCTTTTTGAAACACAATCTATTTCCAATTCTTACATTTCACTGTGAATGCAGACTACTATTTACTTCAGTTGATGGCATCTAAACTTGGTTCTTCAGCTGGGTACTACACTGAGCAGTTTCTTTTTTCATGAACTCTAAAGTAAACCTCCTCAACTCTAAACAGATCTCAAAAGGTGTATTCCAATGTCAAATGTATGTATCAAGCACCTCAAGTCTTTATCTTCAGGTTTTCTAAATAGCAGTCATTTATCCTCATTTGATGCCACTTCTGAATCCATATTTGGAAATTCTTAATTCTTGAGCTTTTTTTCTTCCGTATGGTAGAATCTCTCATGAATACTTCTTAACGGCTTGACTTAGAGTTATATATAGTCAATGTTCTTCATTGACCCTCAACACTATGCCACCAGATAAGATTATGCATCTGAACTGCAGGATCCCATAGGTACTTTACTGACATCAGCTGGTGATTCATTGTTATGGCAAATTCCATACAGCTAACACTATTCCCAAAAAGAGGTCCCAGGATCACTGATAGAGACTATGTTCACTCTTTGGTTAGAAGCAGAGTGGTGGGGCAGAAAGAATACGGACTAGAGAGTCCTAGATTCAAATCCCAATTGGATCACTCTCAAACACTCTGACTGACAGCACTTTGAGCATCCTCACTGAGCCTCTATTTCCTCATTTGTGAAGAGGGATCATATTACCTACTCTACAGCATTTGTGTTGTAGGGACCAAATGAGATCTTATGAGAAAAATGCCTCAGATTGTGTCTGGCACATAGAAGACATCAAATATGGTAGTTCTGTTGTTATTATTTGTTTTATTCTCCCCAATTAGATGGTAAGTCCCTTAAGACCCAAGATCTGATTGGTTCCATTCACTGTTGTTTCCCCTGTATCTGGAACAGTGCCTGGCACATGGTAAATTCTTAATACATGGTGAATTAATGTTATTACTATTATTATCATAAAAGTCAGGTCAATGACTTAATAACTCCAGTGACTTCCTCAAGGAATACCTCCTACATCCTCTTTTCTTTTTCAAATCAAGTCCACGCACAAATCCTTTTCCTGTGGAACCAGCCCCTACATGCTCTAATTTGCAGTTATCTCACACTCCTCATACTTCACTGACACCACCTCTCCTCCTCCTTCCCACTTCCCATTTACACTCAGGACCAAGAAGGAATGGACTGCATAATACAAACTGTGGTCTCTATCACTGTTTAATTGCCTCATATATGTGAGTCCTGTCTTCTTAAAATTTAATTCCACCAATATTTCTTTCTTTTTTTTTTTAAAGATTGGCACCTGAGCTAACAACTGTTGCCAATCTTCCTTTTTTTTCCTGCTTTATCTCCCCAAATCCCCCCAGTACACAGTTGTATATTTTAGTTGTGGGTCCTTCTAGTTGTGGCATGTGGGATGCCGCCTCAGCATGGCCTGATGAGCGGTGCCATGTCTGCTCCCAGGATCTGAACTGGCGAAACCCTAGGCTGCTGAAGTGGAGCATGAACTTAACCACTTGGCCACGGGACCGGCCCCCCACCAATATTTCTTGATTGGTTACCAAGTACAGGGTGCAGTGCTAGGTTCTGGAAGGGAACTGGTAGCTTCCTCAAGGAGTACAAGTGTTTCAGTGGATATAGATATATAGTCAAATAATTTCATCACAACGTGATCTGAAAAACTGTATCTGCAGAGCATCTAGGTAGCAGAGAGGTAAGAAAGTGATTAACCTTCTCCGAGAAGGTCAGGGAAGACCTCCCAGGAGAGGTTATAAGGGAACATGATTTTAAAGAATGGTCAGAAATTTCCACTTGGTCAACGTGGGGGAAGACTATTCCAAAGAGAGTGAACAATGTGCAGCCAAGGACTTAAGATAAGAGGATGTCATCCTGGAGAACTTAGTAGCCACTCAGCCCTATTGGAGTATCAATGGGGAAGCGGGAAAATGAGGAGGGGCCAGGAACTCATGGTGATGAGATTGCAAACAGAAGCAACGGCTATATGTGCAAAGTTTTGAATGTCATAATCAATGTAGGTGATGGGGAGCCTGGAATGTGATGATCTGATGGACTTTTGAAATGACTTTTGCTAGCAGGGTAGAGGATAAATTGGGAGCAAAAGAGACTAGAGTTCAGCAATAATGCAGGAAGAAGTAGGAAAGGCACAGATGAGAAAGACTGAGGGCCTAATTGATGGCCCTCAGGGATGATGGGGCTGAAAGACAATTGGATTGATTTTCAGGACAGAAAATTCATAATTGATATGACTAGCTTAGTCCTTGGAGGTAGAAAGCTAAAAAGGAGAAAAACAGAAAAAACAGCATCTTTTGGTATCCCTTACTTGGAAAAGCCTAATTTGTTGTTGTTAGTGCCATGGAGTCAATTCCGACTCCTAGAGCTGTATCAGATGATGCTCTGCTGCTATCCATAGGGTTTTTATGGCCAAGTTTTGCAGAAGTGGGTGCCCAGGTCCTCTGAAGACTCCCCTGAAACCTGTCCACCATGGGTGACCCTGCTGGTGTTTGAAATACCAGTGGTATAGCTTTCAGCATCACAGCAACACGCAGCCACCACAGTATGACAACCAACAGACAGATGGTGTGGTTCCTTGACCAGGAAAGGAACCAGATCTGTGATGGTGAGAGCGCCGGATTTTAACCACTAAACCCCCAGGGTTGGCTTTTTCTCTGGTTTACAGATGAGGAAACAGAGGCACAGGAAGGTTATGTAATTACTCAGGGATACAGAGCTAATAAAAGTTGAAGAAGAAGGATTCCAAGCCAGGTGGTTGATCTCCAGAACCAGTGCTTTTAGCCCCTGTGCTGCCAACTTCCCTCATCGATAAAGTGAACAAGAGTACATGAAGTTGCCAGAGAGAAGCAGCAAATTAATGAAATGAACGTGACGTTTTGGAAACGAAGAGAGAGGAGAAGTGGTGGGAGTGGGAGTCTATCCTGCCCCCTCATGTTAGGGGCTAAAAATCTTGTCTAAAATGGACGTGACCTGATGCAGCTGGATCAGCATAATGTTTAGGATTGTGGGGTAACATCAAAGTAGCGAAAAGCTGCCTCTGGAGAGGGGAACGGGGGTGAGAAGACTCGAATTTCCATAGTATTCTGGTCGCTATCATGTTCATTTATTATTTTCATAAAAAATTAAAATATTCTATTTATTTAGAAATAGCTTCAATTGTGTAAGTGCATCAAAACATGGAATTTAAAATCATTCTTACATCCCTCACACAGTTGTTAAACGTTTGCCTTATCAGGATCATTATTTTTAGCTTGAAGGTCTTAAAAAAAAAATTAAGAAGCATGAATTTTCAAAATTTGTCCCTGGTAATATTGCAGGCATGGCGGAGAGAGGGTGCAGGACGATCAGAACAAACCGGATTTCAGCCCTGCTTCTGAGAGGCGGTTCTGACGACAGAGGCAGGCGATTCTCTGAAGCCAGAGAGCAGGAGCTTTGATCTCTGGCCTGTGAAACACAACTCAGAGTGCGTGACCAGGCAGCAGGGCCTGGAGGAGTCCGGCATCCTCTCTGATGGCGCGCTTTGTTCCCACAGGGCTCGTCTCATCACTGTTGCATTTTTAGACTCAGTTATCATATTTTTCCATATTTTTGCTTCATAGAAGTGAGCACTTTTATGCTCCCTTTAAAATGAGAATCTCCTATTTGAATTGCCTGGTGAAGGCAATCAAAGCATTACTGCTGAAGGAACTCATATGGATGCGCTCTGTCTCCGTCCATCCTCTACGTATCTATCCTCTATCTATCTATCTATGTATCTATGTATCTATCATCTATCTCCCTCCCTCCCTACCTATCTGAATTAGTCTGCTCAGGCTGCTGTAATAAAATATCATAGACTGGGCAGCTTAAACAACAGACATTTATTTACAGTTCTGGAGGCTGGGAAGTCCAAGATCCAGGCTGATGCAGTGCCTGCTGTGGCCCGTTTTCCAGCTTGGTCAGCCTTCTGCCTTCCCATGACATGGAATGCCTTCCTCTCAGACATCTGACTCAATGGCCTCCCTCTAGACTGTTCCAGTCCCACCTTCCCAGTGAGGCTTATCCTGTCCACTGCTTATCTTGACAGCCCTGCCTCTCTCTGCCCACAATCTCAATCCTCCATATGCCACTTTATTGTCCATAGCATTTATTACTGGCTAACCTACCAGACAACGTACATATGTTTGTTGTTTCTTTTCTCCCCTCCAACTAGAATGTAGTCTCCACAGGGTCAGGAATTATGCATTTCTTAGGTCTAGTGGAGGCCCAGCGGAACTCTAGGTTCAGCTAGAACAGGGCGCCGTTGTAACTCATGTGATCTGATATTTTAGTAGTTTAGGTTAGAGCCAGGCTGATTATTAAAGAGGATGTTTTCTGATATTTTTAAGCAGCATGAGAAATTCTAAGTAAACTTAAATTTTCAATAATTGCAGAGCAGGCATGAGCTCTTTCTTCCTTTGTTCCTCCAGATGCAAGAACCTGGGTGCAAATCCACCCTCCCCGGGTGAAGCGGGAATGTGTGAGGACGACTGCCCGAAGTGTAAATTAAATAAAAAGATGCACAAAAAAGACATTGAAACCTTTTTCAAAACTAAAATCATAAAGTGTAGTTTCCTGTCACACATCAAGGATTATCTAGCCTCCAGTGAGTCAGAGCAGGGGAGACAAGAGAGCAGCACAGAGACAAGAGGCCCGGGTGAGTGACCCCATCGCTCCCTCCTCTGGACTTCCTTCCTCCTGGAGCGTCACCCTCACACTCAAACCCAGATTTCAGGAGTCAGCACGTGCAGTCATAAAGTGTGGCGGCTTCCACATCCCCGTTACCGGGACACAGAACATTTTGCATAGTTAGTTTTGGCTCAACACATCATCACTCGTATGTGTCCATTCTTCCTTTACAGCTGAGCAAAGAGGAAAGCCACACGAGCAGAGGCAGATAAACAAGAACAAGGTTTTATTTATATATATAAACATATGTGCAATCTGGGAAAGATAAGAGCCCATTGAGGAAATGGGTAGGGGCAGAGGAAGCCCCTCTAAACAGCTACGGGCATCCTGCCAGTTCCCAGCCTAGAGAAAACTGGCCCAGAGCTTGGGTCAGGGGTGGGGGGCAGGTGATTTGACTGAGAGTAGAGGTTTCTCTATATAAACATCTGGTGCTGTCCCCATGACCCCACCTGCACTTTGCCCAGGGGGCTGCAGGTGTTCTCTGTGAGGGGACCATAAGTGCATCCAGTCATAGTAGGAACAGTGGCATCCTCCATCAGCCCACCTGCGCTCTGGGTAGATGGGCTGCAAGCATTCTGATGGCAGGTGGTGACATAGATGCCATCCCATCACAGGTGAAATGTTGTTTTCCTTGACTGCACCACCTGTGGTTTGGCCAGGTGAGCCCCAGCTACTGATGCAAAGTGGGAATATCAGGTCCTCCAGTCATGGGAATGGTGTTGTCTCCCACTGTGTTCTGGACACGTGGGCCCCAGGTTCTTGGATTTAAGGTGTTGACAGTGGTGTCAGATGTGGAAGCTGGCAATGTCAAACCTGCAAAACCAGATGGCCTTACGCCTCCCGTGGGTGGCTGGGCTGCAGGAGAGGTTAGGCCCAAGCTTGTGCCGGGGCTACTAGTTCTCCCACCAGGACAGAGTTGTTAGGCTGCTGCCCATCACAGGACCCAAATTTGGGCCGAGAAGTGATTCCTGGGTCAAAGAGAAGGTTGGAAATTGCGGCCCGTCTGCTGACTGACTGTAGGTAAATGGCTGGAGACATTGGCTGAGGCAACGCTGCCTCTGGGTGGCACATTCTCAGAACCAGGAGGCACCTTGTAAAATGGGAAGTAGTCCTCCCTGGAGATAGGGGGAGACTGGAAGATGACCGCCTGGGGAGGAGGCGTGGCATCCATAGCATCGGTGTCAAGGGCAGGCTTGAAGTTTGCAGAGCCTGCAGGAGACCTGAAAGTGACAGCCTGGGAAGGGAGAGTCGTGCTCATGTCAATGACACCAGGATCTAAAGTAGGTTGGGAAGTCAAGCCTGCAGGGCCATGGCTGTGATGGTGGAGGGGACAGCCACCGAAGGGGTGGGCTAGCTGGTAAATACAGGAGTATTGGTGGAAGGGACTGGAAGAAGGGTGGGTAAGAGAAAAGGAGGAGGAGAATCTACACACATGGGTGTCGGGGATTCTTTTTGGGAGGAGGGGAGCTGGAAGGAGAAGGTTGAGGTGCTGGGAGGTGGGAGGAGGTCAAAAAAGGAGACATGGGAGCTAGGATTGAATGAAAAGGGCTTCCATTCTCATCAAGCGGAATTCCCAAAACGGGACTGGCATTAAAATGAAGAAGAGAATCAGCAGGGACAGCAAGAGGAGGAGAGTTCAGGACTGTGTATCTTGTTTCCTGATCAACATTTGGGATCAGGGAAAGTGGAGGGACAGACAGGATTAGGCGTCTGGCAGATAGGTCGGCCACGTTTATGGCAGTAGCAGGGACCTGTACAGTGTGGGTGGCCTTGGGCAAGGAGTCTGCAGTCTCTGAGGCAGGTGGGGAGAAGGGAGGGGCAGGCGGAGCAGCACTACAGTCTGTCATGAGCCCCATTTGATCCTCCAAGATCTTGTTCCGCTGACACCCAGTGTTCTTCTCCAAGTGCCCAGGTTTTTGGCAACAGGTATGCAAAGCTTAGGAGGTGGGTGCAGCTCACCTGGCCCCACAGCTGTCTCATCGGCAGCGGTAGCGGCAGGGGCAGCACAAGCGGCGTGGCAATTCTCTGTCTGCAAGGCCTACTGCTGGGAGATACTGGTGGAGAAGAGCTCCTTGATGGGATGTCTGAAGGCTTTTCCCCCTGCATCTCTTTCCTGGACATCAGTGAGCCTGGAGAGCTGGGCCAATGTCTTCACCCAGCACTTCCTTTGTTGACTTCATTGGCATGGGGTTGGGTCAGATGCTGTTGCATCTGGATCAGGCTTCCAAGGAGGCAGGACATCCCTGGGAGGGCTATGTGAGGTGGTGATGATACGGCTTTCCCAGGAGGAGCTCACTGGAGATATCTGGGCCATCTCACCAAGCTGTCTTCTGGGTGCTTGGGATGGAGGTTCGGAGGTCCCAGGACTGCACTTGAGGGTAGTGAGGACTCCCTTGGTCTCCAGGGGTCTAGATGGCCATGGTACATCCCCACTGCTGTAGGGGCCCCTGTTCTGATCCCGTCCATTGGTTTCTACGGGATCCTCCTCCTCTTTGCCATCCCTTTTGCAGTCTCTTCTTGGATCGTCCCTTCAGACTGTGTGGTGCCAGCTTCATAGCCTTGACTATCTGCTCAGGTGGAGAATGCAGGAGAGTAAATTTGCCCTGGAGGAGGGATCCTTATGCCTCTGGAGTGTCCAAACATCGTGGAATTCCACGAGGAGAGTATGGGCTTCTTTGGAGAGTCCCTCCAGCTCACCAAGGGGAGGCTCCCCAGAGGGGAGCACATGGCCTGCTGGATCAGATACTGCCTCTTGGGTGAAAAGTAAAAGCCAGCTGGTAAAGGCACAGGATGCAGGTGGAACTGCCTGTCACCAGGGTGGAGGGTGGGCGCTGGAGCAGCAGGGTGGGCCTAGCCATGCAGGGCAGCATCACTGGCGGGGAAAGCTACTGGGCAAGGGCCAGGTGGGGGACAGTGACGGGGAAGGGGAAGAAATTTAGAAAGGAAATTGCCTATTTAGAGCTAGTTGTGTGCCAAATGATCCCCAAGAATGGAGTCTGAAACTGGAGCGCATACCCTTAGCTTCTGACTCCTCTCGAGGCCAAGGCGCACTGCCCTGTTCAGCCTGATACCTGTGACATCCCCTCAGAACAAGTCACAGAGAAGGGGAGCCAGGGGCATGTGCCGCCCAGCACCTGAGGAGATAGCACCAAAGGGCAAAGTGCGAGGCCCCACTGCCGCCCCAGCTGAATTTTCTAGCGCCTGGGACTTGCTGTTGTGGGTGCAGGTGTTGGGCACCAAACGGGCCACCACACAGGGACAGTTCAGGACTGGGAGGCCCCATCCCCAGAGCGTACCTCACTTGGGCACAGGTCCTGCAGGTCTCTTGGCGCCTGGGTGTGTGTCACCAGCCCTTTCTGCAGGGTCCCGAGGTCAGAGTCTGCTCAAAGCTGAGCCAGGAGCCATCCAGATCCTGCCAGCATGTGACCTGCCTCCCCTGGGGACCTCACTAGCCAGGAGGACCTGTCCTGGTGGTCTGGTAGTTGGAGTGTCTCTCATGCCTGTGATCTGGGTTCAATTTCCGGTCAGAGCCCCTCACCAACTGCATTTTAGCTACTATGTTGCAGCTGAACACCAGGCACTTGCTTAATTAGTGTAGTTATTTTGTTTAATTAGTAATACTTGCTAAATTTCTCCTGTTTCTTTCATGCATCCTCATTTATTAGCATGACAGCTAATATTTTAAGAAGGAAGGGATTTATCCTTTTTTTTTCACCCAAGAGAAAACCTGTCCCCAATTTTGTAATCTACATATTGCAAAACCAGAAGACAGCACAAAGATTCACTAACCAGCAAAGGACAGGTGTGGTAGGTGAAGAAAGGACAGCAGAAGCAAGGAGTGTCGAGTATAGAAAGCTTCAACCAGGCATGTTGGGGGTTCAAGTCAAACACAGGAGGCAGAGGCCACACTCAGGATGGCTTCAAGAGTCACCCGAGTATGCCCAATCATCCCCGGAATACAATCTCAGGGAGACTGTGTTGATTATTTTTTGTAAGACAATTTTTTTAGAGCAGTTTTAAGTTTACAACAAAATTGAGAGGCAGTTACAGAGATTTCTCATATGCCCTCTGCCCTGACACAAGCATAGCCTCTCCCATTATCATCATCACTCGTCAGAATAGCACATTTTTAGCAAGGATGAACCTACGTTGACAAATCATAATCATGCAAAGTCCACTGTTTACCTTAGGGTTCATTCTCTGTGTCGTACGTTCTATGGGTTGGGACAATGCATAATGACATATATCCATCTTTAGGGTATGAGACAGAATATTTTCACTTCCCTAAAAATCTTCTGTGCTCTGCCTATTCCTCTCTCCCCACCCTCTACTCCTGGCAACCACTACTCTTTTATTGCTTCCATAGTCTTCCCTCTTCCAGAATGTCATATAGTTGGAATCATACAGTAGCCTATTCAAATTGGCTTCTTTCACTTAGTAAGACGCATTTAGGTTTCCTCCATGCTTTTCAGGGCTCCGTACCTCGTATCTCTTTAGTGCTGAATAGTATCCCACTGTCTGGATGAACTTTTGAGGCTGAGAATGCTTGAAATCATGATGTTTAATCCTCCCAGGAAATACAAAACCCAATTAAAGGATTTATAGTTTTTCAAACTGTGCGCACAACCTCACTAAGTATTTCTGCAATTCCCACAAAAATCTTCAAAAGCTGGTGATGTTCTCTTTTGACTGAGGTTAAGAGACATTAACTTACCTAATGACGGTTAGCTGGTGTTGATTAGAAACCAAGGGCCCCTCTCCCCACTAGCCCACTGCACTGCAGCAGGGGGTTGGGACTAGAGTTTTCATATGTAGTGAATTAAAATACAGTATTTTATCTGCCAATCCTAACTGGAATAAAAGCCCTACACAACTAAAGATGGTGGTATGAGAGATACCTTCATTTTTTTAGAAAACCTAATAGAAAGTCAATATTTACTACCACAATAGGCCAACGACAACACAAACTTTCCACCACTCTCCCACTCCACCCCCAATTCATTGTAGTCTCTCATTTATTTTATTCTGATGAGAAGTTTTGAGCAGCAAATATATGTACCTCTGGAATGAAAACAAGAGAACACAAACTGATGACTACTTAAACGCAGTTTGTTTGGAAGGCTAATTCTTTCAAAGGTGAGAGTCAATAGCAGATGGGCAAAGAGTGGGAACGGCTGTGTGCTGGGGTTTTGCCTGGAAGTGGTGGGAGGGGCAGAGTGGGGGCATCCGATGGGGCTCCAAGACCCCTCCTCTGCTCCAATCTGAGCAGCTCTGCCCTGATCCATTTACAGAATAGGATTCAGCCTAAGATTTCATCTGAGGAAAATGGCCTCCTGCAAAAGTACCGCCTGAAACCACTGTTCTGCCTTAGAGACGTGCTGGCCAGTACAGCAGCCACCAGCCACACGTGGCTCCTGAGCACCTGAAATGGGGCTGCTCCAACTTGAGTTGTGCTGTAAATGTAAAATAAACATCGGATTTCAAAGACAGTACCAAAAAAAGAATCTATATCTCAATAATTTTTATATGGATTATATGTTCAAATGATAACATTTTGGATATATTAGTTAAATATATTATTAAAATTAATTTGACCTGTTTATTTCTATTTTTTAATGTGATTACTAAAACATATAAAATTATATGTACAGCTTGCATTGTATTTCTGCTGGATAGTGCTGATCCACCATGCCCTGAGATACATGAAAGAAACTCAAGGACTGGTGTGAACAGCACATGACCACTCGCAGGTTACTTTAGACTGTCCACTAGTGTAAGCACTTTCTAGCCAAGAGTAATTTGATGTTTATGTAACTGAGAGTCATGCCAAAACCATAAAAAAATTGTTATTATGCACTCTCTCCAAGTTTTAAATATTTATATATATATATATATATTTTTTTTTTTTTCTCAGTATAAGACATTTCTTTCTATTATGGTTTCAACAAGTTGAGGAAAGGGGGGCCCTTGACACTGGCCCCAATTTTCAGAGAAATGCACAGGTCGAAGCCCAGAGCAGGAAGAGGTGGCTTCCTGCTGAGTGTCAAGACCAGCCACGCTCCCGTGGCAGGTCCTCGGCTCTGCCCAGCAGCTCGGCAAACAGCTGATGCGCTGCAGGATCCTCTGAGCCAGCAGCAGCTTCCGCTCTTGCAGTTCTATTTATTTTCTTTTAGGTTTCTCGCTCCTCTGATTGTAACTCCTTGAGCTTTTTCTGATTCCAACAGAATGCACAGTCCCTCTGTTTTGCTCCCTTCTGCGAATCTTCCCCTCTTTGTTTTCTTTTCTCTCTCCTACTCTTCTAGCATTTTCTGTTTCCCTTCCTCTGCTCTCTGCCTCTCCTCTGCCTGTTTCTCTCGGAGCTTTTTTCTTCTCTTTGCAGTGGTCTCTTCATTGAGATATCACTCAGGAGTGCAGTAGAGTCAAAAGAAACCTTGAAGCTGGAGGCCATGGCCTTGCTGTCCTCGCCTTTGTACCTGAGCTTCATCCCACGCAAGGTGCTCATGACTTGGATAAAGCCCATGTACCTACGGTTCTGGACATATGCCTTCAGGGTCAAGTGTCCCCCAAACTTAATGTGTGGAAGTTCTGGCTTCTCATCTCCTCCCAACAGGGGTCCAGCATGGGGATGTCCACATTCTGTATCTCCTTAAACTTCTCAAACACCTTGACTAGAACCTCCTCGCTGGGCTTCTCTGAGCCCGACTCCTTCAAGGGACCCATGTGCAGGGCAGCCCTTCCAGGTGATCGTGTCCTGGCCTCTCTCCCGGCAGCGTTTCCTTCACATCCTTCTTATTGTGGTGGGTGGGGAGATCGATTTTTGGATTTGGCAGCCCGACAACTTGAGGATGTCAGAGAAGCTACTGAGCTGGACGGTCTTGCCGTGGAGGAAGGTCAGGAAAGACTTGACCAGACTCTTGTTCTTTACTTCACCCTAAAAGCAGATGAAGTCCATGGTGCTCTTGGAAACCTGGGGAGAACTGGTGATCGTGCACCGTGCCCTTCAGCCTTTCCATCGCTTCCCAGTTGGAGATGGACTTCCTGGCTACTTCAGCTGTGGGAGGGCCGGGCTGATGGTATCCTTGTGATGGGCTTGAGGCAGAGGCCCTACAGAAGGCAGAGCTCACTGCTGTGGACACGTCGTGGACTATGACAGCTGCTGCCATAGCCAGGGCATTGGGCCAGTGTAGGGCTCTGCCTGAGCCCCAGGCCCCCGCAGCTCTGGTTGAGCTTGCCACCACCCCTCAACCACCCTGGCAGGCATAGCCTCCCCGCCTGGGCATTGCTACTATCAGCCAGAGGCTCCCCTGAAGTGACCTAAGCCACTGCAGCCCGCCCTGTGATGGTGCTAAGTGCTGGGGATACCAAGGTGAGTAAGACACATTAATTTGGCCTTCAAAGACCTCAGTCTAGAGAGAGACAAAGAATAAGTAACTAGGTACAAATATGCCCTCTGGGCTGCAGGGACCTTGACTGTCTTGTTTACAGTAGATCCACATTGTCTGGGCCATACTGCTGGATAAATATTTGATGAGTAAATAAACAAATGGATGGATGCAGAGTACTAGGGAGCACAGAATGAAAGGGTGAGGGAAGGCTTTCTAGGGGGAATGCAGTCTCCAATGGATCAGAAGGAGGGAGCCAGGCAAAGCTGGCTGGAGACAGTATTCCGCAAGGAGGAAAAGGGCTAGGTTGGCTCAGGTTTACAGTAACTAATTATGCCTGGATTAGAGTCTGGCAGAGGAGGTGATGAGAGATGAGGCTGAATATAAAGACAGTGTTATGATGAAGAGTCTCATGTGCAAAGCTACTAAGTTAAGATCTATACTAACATTAATGGAATCATTTTTAAGCAAACATCACTGTGATATTTGTGACGTAGAAGGATGAATCTGAGAGCATATGGAGGTCTGGTTGGTTATAGAGTGGCTAATACTGGAGACAAGAAGACCAGTTAGAGAGTTGGTGAATAATTCAGGCAGGGGAAGACAGGAGTCTGAATTAAGGTAGTGATACGAGGAAGCCAAGAGCGGGGAGATGGAATTAGGAGATATCTAAGGGGTAGATTTGACAAGACCTGAGAACAAATTGACTGTGCGGGTTGAGAGAGGAGGAGCAGAGGGTAATGGCCAGGTTGCTGTCTCACACAACTGGGTAAGTGGCGGAGCCATTCATCAAGATAGGGAGCACAGGAAAAAGTGGTCTAAGGATGGAGTCATGTGGCTGGAGAATAATGCATTTACCTTTCAAGTCTGAGGTGTCTGCTGGGCATCTAGTCAGAGATATTAACAGGCAATTGAATGTACAGAACTAGAGCTCAGGAAAACCATTTGCGAAAGAGAAGTAGATTTGAGGGCATCTAGATGTATGTGATAATGGAAGCCATTTTAACCTGGAGATGGCTATATTCATAGGTACTTGGGAAGCACTTGAGAAGTTAATTTTTTAAATTTTTTTAATTGAGGTGACGATGGTTTATAACATTGTGTCATTTCAGGTGTACATTATTATTTATCAGTTTCTGTATAGACTGTATCGTGCTCACCACCAATAGTCTAATTTTTATCCATCACCATATATATTTGTCCCTTTACCCCTTTCACCCACCTCCCAACTCCCTTCCCCTCTGGTAACCACTAATCTGTTGTCTTCATCCACGTCTTTATTTATCTTCCACAGAGGAGTGAAATCATACAGTGTTTGTCTTTTTCTGTCTGGTTTATTTGGCTTAGCATCATACCCTCAAGGTCCATCCATGGTGTTGCAAATGGGATGATTTTGTCTTTTTTTATGGATGAGTAGTATTCCATTGTATATATATATATATATATATATATATACCACATCTTTTTTGTTTTGTTTTGTTTTACTTTATTGCAGTAACATTGGATTATAACATATACCACTTAATACACTCATCAGTCAATGGGCACTTGGGTTGCTTCCATGACTTGGCTATTGTGAATAATGCTGCAATGAACATAGGAGGGCATAAATCTCTTTGTATTATTGATTTCATGTTCTTTGGATAAATACACAGTAGTGGGATAGCCGGATTGTATGGTATTTCTATTTTTAATTTTTTGAGAAATCTCCATACTCTTTCCCACAGTGGCTGTGACAGTTTGCATTCCCACCAGCAGTGTATGAGGGTTCCCTTTTCTCCACACACTCTCCAACATTTCTTATTTTTTGTCTTTTTAATTATAGCTATTCTAACATGTGTAAGCTGATATCTCATTGTAGTTTAGATTTGCATTTCCCTAATAATTAGTGACATCAAACGTCTTTTCATTTGCCTGTTGGTCATCTGTATAGCTTCTCTGGATATATGTCTGTTCTTCTGCCCATTTTTTGATTGGGTTGTTTGTTTTCATGTTATTGAGTTGCATGAGTTCTTTATATACTTTGGAAATTAACACCTTATTGGATATATGATTTGCAAATATTTTCTCCCAGTTGGTGGGTTGTCTTTTTGTTTTGTTTATGATTTCCTTTGCCTTGCAGAAGATTTTTAGTTCGATGTAGTCCCATTTTTTTTTTTTTTCTTTTGTGTCTCTTGCTTGGGTAGACATGGTATTCAAAAAATGCTGCTAAGACCAGTATCAGAGAGTGTACTGCCTATATTTTCTTCTGGGAGTTTTATGGTTTCAGGCCTTACATCCAAGTCTTTAATCCATTTTGAGTTAATTTTTGTGTATGGGATAAGATAATGGTCTCCTTTCATTCTTTTGTATGTGGCTGTCCAGTTTTCCCAACACCATTTATTGAAGAGACTTTCCTTTCTCCATTGTAAGTTCTTGGCTCCTTTGTTGAAGATTAGCTGTCCATAGATAATGGGTTTAGTTCTGGGGTTTCAATTCTATTCCATTGGTCTGTGTGTCTGTTTTTTGTGCTAGTTTCATGCTGTTTTGATTACTATAGATTTGTAGTATATTTTGAAGTCAGGGATTGTGATGCCTCCAGCTTTGTTCTTTTTTCTGAGGATTGCTTTGGCTATTCGTGGTCTTTTGTTCCATATAAACTTTAGGATTCTTCATTCTGTTCTCCTGAAGAATGTCAATGCTATTCTGATTGGGATTGCATTGAATCTCTAGATTGTTTTAGGTAACGTGGACATTTTAACTATGTTTATTCTTCTAATCCATGAACATGGAATCTCTCTCCATTTCTTCATCTTCTTTCATTTTTTTCAATAACATCCTACAGTTTTCAATGTATGTCTTTCAGCCCCTTGGTTAAATTTATTCCTAGGTATTTCATTCTTTTTGTTGCGATTGTAAATGGGATTATATTCTTGACTTCTCTTTCTGCTAGTTCGCTACTAGTGTTTAGAAATTTAACTGATTTTTGTAGGTAGATTTTCTACCCTACAACTTTGCTGTAGTTGTTGACGATTTCTAATAGCTTTGTGGTGGATTCTTTAGGGTTTTCTATATATAGAATCATGTTGTCCTGGAGGTAGCATATTGTTGGGTCTTGTTTTTTAATCTACCCAGCCACTCTGTGTCTTTTGATTGGTGAATTCAATCCATTTACATTTAGAGTGATTTGATATATGAGGGCTTAACACTGCCATTTTGTCTCTTTTTTTCCAGGTGTTCTATATTTCCATGGTTTTTCCCCCTTATATTTCTGACTGCCATTTCAGTTTGGTGGTTTTCATTGATGGTTTTTTCTTTATGATTTGTGGTTCTGCTTTGATTTTTTGTTTAGTGGTTACTATGAGGTTTGTCTAAAAGATCTCATAGATGAGATAGCTGATTTTCTGATAGCCCCTTATCTCCACTAGCCTAAGCAGGTTCTATTCCTTTCCTCCTCCTTGAGTTATTGGTGTCACAAATTACTGTTTTTTGTGCTGTGAGTCTGTGACTAAACTGTCTATAATTATTTTTTATGCTTTCCTTCCCTTTATCTTCTATAATTGTTGGCTAAACTGTTATGATAGAGAGCTGCAATTTTCTGATTTTTTTTTTCTACTTATCTCCTTTTCATAGCTTTGTAAACCTGTACCTTTTTGTTACAGGTGGGAGGGCTTCATTCATCATTTCTTGTAAGGGAGGTCCAGTGGCAATGACCTCCCTCAGCTTTATCTGAGAAACCTTTTATTTCTCCATCATATCTGAAGGAATGCATTCACTGGATAGAGTATTCTCGGCTGAAAGCTTCCATCTTTCAGAATTTTGAATATATCATTCCACTCTCTCCTAGCCCATAAGGTTTCTGCTGAGAAACCCACTGAAAGCCTGTTAGGGGTTCCTTTGTAGGTTATTTTCTTCTGTCTTGCTACCAGTAATATTTCTTCTTTGTCATTGACTTTTGCCAGTTTTAGTATTATATGCCTTGGAGAATGTCTATTAACATTGATCTAATTAGGAGTTCTATTGTCTTCATGTATTTGTAAGTAGTTATTTCTGCAGGTATAGGAAGTTCTCATCTGTTATTACTTTGAAGCTCTCTGCTCCTTTTCCTCTCCCTTCTCCCTCCAATCCTTATACTGCTTTTCTTGAGTCAGATATTTCTTTAAGAATTTCTTCATTTCTTTTCAATCTTAGTTCTCTCTCCTCTGTTATTTCTCCCCTCTAATTCACTAATTCTGTCTTCTGTAACATCAGCTCTATTTTTTATGGTTTCTAGATGATTTATCTCATTGTGTTCTACACATCTAGAATTTGTTTGTTTTCTTTAGAGTTTCAGTCTCTTTGGTGAAGTATTCCTTCTGCTCATAAATTTTATTCCTGAGCTCACTGAACTGTCTTTCCAAGTTTTCTTGTAACTCATTGAGTTTATGACAATTATTTTGAATCCTGTCATTTCAATTGTAAATTTCTGTGAGTTCAGGATTGGTTTCTGGAGACTTGTCATTTTCCTTCTGCTCTGAAGTGTTACTGTAGTTCCTCATGGTGTTTGATGAATTGATCCTTTGCTGGTGCATCTGTGGTAGTATCAGATGACAGAGTCTATGTGCTACCACTGCAGGGGAGCAAGAGCTGTTTTCTGATCCTGCCCTGTCTGCTGGAAGTGGCACAGGTGGTGCTGCTGAGCTCAGCAAGGGACAGGCTGAACCGCTGTGCTAGCTAAGAGGGGTGCATATGTGGTGGCTGAGTTGCCACTTAGGGGGTCCTATGGGCTGCTATGCTTCACAGGCAGGGTGCCTTCTGAGTTGGTGGGGTGCCTTCTCACCCGAGCTGCGCTCAATTTGTGGGCACCTGCACATGAGCTGAGCTGCCACCACTTGATGTAGAGCATTCCCACTGGCGGGGCTGCCATGGCACAACTGGCGCTCCCATGGGCCAGGCTAGAACACTAAAAGCATCCACATGGTCTGGGCTGCCCTTACCTCCTGTTAAAGACACCCCAGCCACTGAGTGTGGATCTGCCACTCGGCTCACTGCCACTGGGGAGGGAGAGAGGTGTGCTCACCTAGTTCCTCTGCCTCCTGGGGATCTAGTCCCCCCACCTTCAGATGCACAGCTGCATGGATCTCTCAGACGTCCTATTGTGCTGTGCAGGGAATCCTCAGCTGGTTAATCAACGTCCATTTAGTTGTAACTTACAGGGGAGAGACAAAGGGAACAACTCACTCCACCATGATGCTGAGGTCACCTCCCAGAAAGTCAAATATTAATTTTAAAAATATCTGGTACACTATAATGTGTAGATTTTTAAATAGTTTACCTTTAAGACTCAGTATAAAACACACAGCTTCTCTCAAGTTGTTGCAAATTGAAATATAGTTCTGACTGTATAGGCATTAATGATGTTATTTTTTAACAAAATAAAGATGAAACTCAACCATAACTCCTTTTAGTTACAACATCTTAAATTTGGCTTCATTACCAGAAACAGCATGTTTTCAAGAACTGGATCTTAAGTCTATTTTTAGTTTCAAAACAACTTTATTTTTATTTGATTATACTCATTGTAGAAAAATGTGAAGAGATAGAAAAATATAAGGAAAATTGAAATTTTCCCTCCCAGTGTCCCTCCCCCAAACACAGTAACAAAAGATTCTATATCTATCTCTTTCTAGGCGTTTTGCACATGTAAGTAGAATTTTAAAACAAAAGCAGTACTGTAAAACACTTACATATCCTTTTCTCATTTCATATTAGAGAGTTGCCATTTCTTAGGACATTAAAGATTATGTGAAAACATTCTCTTCAGTTGGCTGCTTCACAATCTAATTAGAGCTAAATTATAATTTACCTCCAATTGTTGGATATTCAGATTGTTTTGAATCTTTGCTATTATAACTAACACTATATTGGAGATCCTTCTTTATACCTAATTCTTTGTATGCATCTCCAATAATTTTGTAAAGATAAATTCCTAGGAGTAACCAGCACAAAGGGTGTATTTTTTAAAGTCTTTTGATACATTTTACCAAAGTGCCCTCCAAAAAGATTGTACCAATTTACATTCACATCAATAAATGGCCTAAGAGTCCCATTTCTTCTTATTCCTTGCCAACATAGGAAACTGGATGTCAATTCCCACCGTTTATTGTTACAAATTTAATGGGGGAGGGTAAATGATATCTTCTTGTCTTTTTTCTAAAGTATACGAATTTCCCATACATTTGCTGGTCATTTGCGTTCTTTCTGTTTTCTGAAGCAGTCCACGTCCAATAGGCATCTCTGACTCATGCAATGTCTTGTCTTATATGTTGTTCCTTAGCACGCAAGGACATGAAAGCTGCATGTTTTTCAAAGTTAGGCAGGAATTGCCCAAGTGTGTACAATTAGAAAGTCTTCTTCTCTTCTGGGCAGCCATGCTATTTTAATGTTTTGGTAATAAGACAGAAAACTGGGCCATATGCTGAAAGGAAGAAAGCAGGCACAGATTACAATCAGCCAAGCACTTATCACAGGCAGTGGGTTTACAGATGTGTGAGCATGATAATCACCTGGAGTGCTTGTTAAAAACCAGATTTTTATTTTATGGAGTGAGGTCTCAGGGGACATACACTTTTAACACACTCTCCAGAATATTCACCAAAGTTTGAAAATCACTAACCAGATGTGGGACATCCGGCGTTGCTCCGAACTCTTGGTCCCTCACTCTCCTTTCCTGTAAAGTGACGTCCATCACACTTATCTAGAGGACTGTTCTGATTCTCACTTATCTCCGTCCCCTTTCACATCCACCAGGATACATTTTATACACCAACCCTCGGCCTGGATTATCGTTTATGCAACCCCCATCTTTCACCTTATCCTGCTGAAAAAAAGTCCATTGAAATTTTAGTATGTGAGCAACTCCAAAGAGAATAGGGTCTTCTTCATCACTGCAAGTCTCATGTGTCTTTGCAAACCACAGGTGGACTTACAGTGGGTGCTCACTAAGTGTTTCTGGAATGAATTCGTGAGTGAATGAATGATATACATTTCAGTGCTAGAAGGACTGGAAACACGACCCCAGAATAAGGGGATTGGGGGTTCCTTCACGCTATAGAATGGAGGCCACGATTCTCAACTGTGTCTAGAGCAGCAGTTCTTCATTTTCTCTTTTTTAGGTCATACATCCCACTTGGAGAATCTGATGAAAGCTACACATACTAACACTTTCTAAAAACGCAGACATCCAAAACCACACAATTTTACATACACTTTCAGAAGCTTCCTAGAAGGAAAAGAGAACACTCATTTCTACCTTCCAAGCATTTTTACTTAAAAATGAAGCTGAAGTAATAAATTTATTGCTTGAGAAATTATCTTCGAGCTCAAGAAACTTAAGTCAAAATGGGGTCAGTCGGGAACCTTAAAGAAAGAAAAAATCCCACCATACCTTGCAGGTAACATTAGCCTCGGCAGCACAAAGTATGTGTCACATTTCCCACCAATCAATAGCATGCTTATTTAGACAAACTAAAGCCAGGCTGCTCTGTGGCATTGTATGCATCTGAATGTAACTGTTTCTAGTTTAAACTGACATTCTCCAATTCTTAGAATTTATTTTCTATTTCACTTTTCTTCATAATTATAAGGGCTTCCTGTACTTCAGTTATGATGGCACACTTCATGGGAGAAACGGGCTGTCATTTATTCATTAATGAACATTTATCTCCTAGGTATACAGGTTGAAACCAAAACACGTGTTTCCTGCTCCTCACAGACTTTAAGTCTACTAGGGAAGACAGATTACAAATTCCAGTATCCCTGACTTTGCAGTCCTAAAGGCTGAGAGGCACCCTAGTTACACTGGTGCGCGTGAGCCTACCCATACCAGCTTGCAAGAAGTGATTGTGTGCATCACTTCCCAGCTTATCAGGGGTTTCATGCTGATAGTTTGAAATCAGCTGTGCTGGAGAATTTACACCACGTAAATCAGGAAACACTATAAATCATGGCTCCTCCACGCCCATCAGCTGTCAATCATTTACTACCATATCATGTCATCACACTAAAACTGTCACTCTCAGTGCAGGGCTCCTCAGTGGTAATTCAGCAGTGTAGGAAGAGCTTACATCAACTTTTCAAGTCCCCTCTCAACTACTGCCATGAGACCCAAGAGCACAGGCGTGTTCTAGGAGACCTCAGGATATGCAGGCTACCCTCTCTGGATACCAGGTCAATGTGATATCTGACCAATTTGAGGCAACTCCTTATCTAATGTGCTTGATCAAGAGACTTATATATGTCCAATAAATGTCCAAATGAAAATCACGTATCTCTGAGCTTGGTAGTCAGTTTAAATTATATTCTGGGAATGAACACAGTTATGCTTCGCTTAACAACAGGGCTATGTTCTGAGAACTGTGCTGTTAGTGATTTTGTTGTTGTGTGAACAACCTACAGTGCACTTACACAAACCTAGATAGTCAGCCTACCACACACCCAGGCTATATGGTACTAATCTTATGGGACCACGGTCATATATGCAGTCTATTTTTGATCAAAATGTCATTACGCAGCACACGACTACACTGGAGTTGAAAAGCTACCAATATGCAGCCCATCTGATGTTCACCATGAATTACTGTCTTCATGTGATGCAACATTAACCATAAGCAGACAGTCCCCAGCACCATTTTGGTATTGCTATGTCAGTGTCTCAGCTTTAAAGGCTGCCGACACTTTGCATGGATCTGCCAAAGAGAAAACAGCTTTGTCAGCAATGTAAGGCTCATGCAGAGCAGGCACTATCAATCTTCGGAAGACTTAGAGACACACTGCAGAACGGGACAATGTCAACAACCTGGCAGACTAGATAAGAAAACTCTCCCCGCATCAACTCCCAATGGTCTTGCATTACGAGGCAGAATATATGACTACTCAGTTTCACAAACAGTTAGTACAGTAGTAAATGGCATGAAAATTTGTAGAAAACCTCTAGGCTAGTATAAAATACATGAGTAGAGGGACCAAGGTTGAAGTGCAAATAAGAGGAAAAGGCAGCTGAGGGCCTACGGAAGCGTCTGCTTGCAGATGGCTGAGGATACTCACCTTCAGAGTACGAAGAGTCTCTGACCATTCCATGGACCCTATCTGGGGTATGGTACTGAGGAGTAAACTTTTGGCTTTATTGCCGTTTTCTTTCAGAATCTTTAAAACCCGGTCCACTGAAACCTAGAGAAACAACGGCATAGGATGTTACCAGCAATTTAAAATTGCACTGCTTTTCATGGAACATTTTTCTGAGTTCCTACCGGATCTGTGAAGTCAGTTTAGTCCAGTTTCAATCTGGAGACCTGCAAACTGGGCATTTATCAAGGTGGTCTTGGTCATAGTGGGGAGGTCTTGGAACAACTCAATATTTCTGAAAAGCACCTCTGGTTTTCAATATAGTGTCTGAGGATCTTCCTCAGATGTTTAATGTGTTAGCATGCTCTAGAAAGCTGTGTCTATTCCTCCCATGCCCAGAGAATGAATTCCAGTCTTAAAACTGTTGCCAAACTAGATAATCAATCAGAAGATAAGCACATTTCCATTTAGAGAAGTCTTCCAATAAAGTCTTGTAATAAAGAAAAATGATGGAATTAACATATCACCATTTTTCATTTTACAGCTCTCAATGAATTAATGAATGCGAGGTAACCTCACAAAACAAAAATACCTAAAACCAAACAATCCATTTTAATATGCTTCCTGATGGAAAGACAAATCACTACTTATGACACCTGAATCTGATCAAATCTCTAGATCCAGCTGCCAATTTACAGAAAACAGAGGACAGACCAAACTGCTAACCTACTAAGGAGATGGTTACAGCAATTTAGACTGTGGGAAACTCTACGGGACAAATAACCTGATTTCTTTTTTGGAAAACTTGGAAGAAAAGCATCCTTTATTTTATTTGAGAAAACCAGAAACTTGATCTTTGCCTGGATATATTAAGGAATTACTGCCGGATGTGATAACGATAATGTAGTTACGTTAGATATCGCCTGACATATTTATGGATAAAATTATGGATAAGAGCATAGATGAAATATAATTGGCTGTAAGCTGATGTGATAATGGTTGAAGCTGGATTCTGGAGTCACGGAAGCTCATGCTATTGCCTACTTTGTACATGACTGAAATTGCTTCACAAAGAAAAGCTGGAAAAAGTTGTGATTATAAAGTGTACAATGAGAGGTAGAGAACTTGTCACACTTCGCTATGCTTAGAAAATCTCTAAGATTCAAGGATTCCATGATTGCACCTTTCTTTCTACTTCCTGGAATATAAAGTCCAGATCTGATAAATAAAAATGGCAAGCAATAGGATATATTGTAGAATATGAGGAAGCCATTTGGTATAAACCTAATTCAGCCTGTCCAAAAGGGCCTGACCATGGCTGTTGAGCATGCATTGTATATCTGCTTTAGATATTCCCTATGGCAAGAACAAAGGCCCTTGAGATAAAGGTGCAACTTCAACTTCCCTCCCCCTCCCAGTTGGCGTCTCCTTAAGGATTATGCATCTTTCCTTAGGCTAGAAAGTGATTGCTGCACTCACCTGTGACCACCCAGCTCGAGACAATAGACTTGCCTCCTGCCTCGCCCACCAAGATAGCAGACCCACTACCTGCTGTGTCCATCAAGCGCTGTGCTGACAGGGCAATCTTGTGACTATTGTGGGAGGGACATTTCAATCATATGTGAAACACCCTGTTTGGGGGTATATAACCACTCTGTGCACCCCACTTCTTCAGTGCCCTTTCTTCCTTTGGGAAGAAAGGCCCTGGGCCATGGTCCTCAGATTTCAGCTCAGAATAAACTCACCCAAATTTTCATTTATAGATTGGTTATGGATAATTTTCATTGACAGATCCCTCCCACAAACACCAAAATGTGTTTAGAAAAAAATGAGCACCAGAGCAGAGGGAAGGTCTCACTACTGTGGGAACACAAAGCAGTGACAACTTGGGTGCCTGCCAGCTATGGGCAAACACATGTCTTAAGTGGAGTCTGAATGCAGGGTCATAAAGCATCCAAGACATTTACCCTACATTTACTCTTTTCCTGTGACTGATATTTCTTTATAGACTCTGACCTCTCCTTCCTCCTCTTTGCTCCTGCTCTTGGGCTCCACCCAAAATGCCCTTTCTACTAACCTCCTCACATTCAAATCTAATCTAATCTAATCTAAAGGTCCAGCACAAATCTCAAAAGTTTCCTTGACAAACTTATTTTTGGTCTCCCCACCCCCAACTCCACCCTAGCTCCCATTTGATGACCACGTTCCTAGGAGCCAGCACTATTCCAGTTGCTCAGCATATATCATTTGGTTTAACTCTCCTAGTTATCCTGCAAGGTCAGAATTGCAACTAACAACTCACACCCGTCACCCCCAAGACCCGGCTCCATCCTAGAGAAGAGTAATGGGGTAAATAATGGGCCTAGTGTCCCAGGTAAATGGAACAACGGCAACATGAAGATGGGTTGAGGCAACGCAAAAACCTTCTCCCCACGCCAGGCTGCACATCTGGTTTGAAGCACAGTGACGCACATGGCTGGCTGAGATGATGCCATCTTGGACTCTGCCTTCCTTGTGGCATTTAACAGTATTTGCCTTCACGCCTTTCCACTTACACAGGGTTCAGTTTCTCTGCTTTTAACTGAAGTAGCTCTAACTGTATGCTTTCCAACCCTCCTGTGGCCAACTAAAGGGAAGCAGCGTTAGCTCTGCAGAGGAGGAGACAAACGTCACCAGGCTGAGCAGAAAGCCAAGGCAGGAAGCAATCTGCTCTCGGGACGTGAAAAGGGCTGGACCCTCCTATTTGTTGGTGGCTTCTCAACAACATGAGGCTGAGATGCCCCTTAGGTGACCAGAGCTGCCCAGTGAGACATTAGGTTGTGCTAGGATTTGGAAATTTCTTACAGAAAAGCATCCTAGGAGTTAGCAAGGGTGTATTACACTGAGGAGTGAGGATAAGGCATTCATGCCAAACAAAGAACCTGAGCTCCTCTACGACCCAACTCCCTAAAGATGGATGGACAGACAGCAAGAGTCCCTGACCCTGCGTCACATGGAATTGGATGGTGAAACCAGCAGCTCTGAGACGGTGATTCAGAAACCCCCTGGGTAAGATGCCACCTCTCCTAAATGTGCTCACAACAGCCAGCCCGCACCCCTTCCTAACGTCAACACTCCTGGAGTGCGCTTCTGTCCCTTTCTCTACCTTAAAATAAGACAAATGATAAGACAAACGATCAGGTTTCTTCAAGTAAAATGCATAGAATGAAAACAGAGGGAGGGGAACATGAGAGTAAAAGAGACTTAAGGGAGATTATTGAAACATAACGTGTGCATTTTAAGGGACCCTGATTTGAATGGTGAAAAACGGAGACCAGGGAAAATGTGAACAGTCTGGATATTTGATTATATTAAACAGTTAATATCAATATTTTTCATATAATAATTGTGTTGTGGTTATTATTGTTATTTTATTTTAAAAATAGGCCTTTTAGAAAAATATTTACTTCAAACTAATGAGGGCAGGGGGAGAGAGAAGTGGGTAGGGACTCATACGTGACACAGGGACGGGCCATGGGTGATAACTGTGGAAAGCTGGGTGATGGGTAACTCAGTGTTCACTAAACTAGACCCTCTACTTCTGTGGAGGTTTGAAGTTTTCCACAAAGAAACTATTTGTTTTGGAAGCCTGATCTCAGTGGTCCAGTGTCCTCAAACACCAGCTGGACCCTGCCACCTTTCCTGCCTAAACCCCTCACTGCCCTCCCATCCGAAATCCTTCCATGGTCTACGTGGCCCCGCCCCCTCTCGCTCCCTCCCCTCTTCACTCAAGCATGTCCATCTTTCCTACCACACTTCAACCAGGTCGGCTTCCCAGACTCCAAATATCTGCTGGGTCAATGGGATACGTGCTCCTATATCTCATCACACTATTCTTTATAACTCTGAGCTTTCTCACACTGGTTTGCTTAACTTCTACCCCCTCGCACTCCCTCCAAAACCAAAGCATTAGCCCCTTATGGACTTGTCTGTTTGCTGTCGTGTTCCTACACCAAGGATGGTATCCAGTCAGGGTAAGTTAAACAGACAGGTATGAATATAGAGTCCTCTTACTAGGAAGATGTAATAGGTTTCTCCCTTTGAAAACAAACAAAATAAACAGCAGCACAGCATAAGGAAATTATCACCAAAAGACCCTTT